>NC_054538.1:50736285-51336285 GCF_017654505.1 Polyodon spathula | reverse complement strand
TTGGCCAAACAAACAGACAGACAAAACAGACGTGGACGAACCTAACAAACAGGTACCGTGCTGGCACTTCCAGCACGCTGTAGGAATTGTTATTAATTTAAATAAACTCTCCTCTCTCTCTCTCACCCGTTCTCCACTTCCCGAACACACAACCCAGAGTAAGTGCTTCATGCATCTATATATACAGTTGTGCTGTGATTCAATTACCAATTAATTATTCACTTGAATCCCAGCATGTGAACTAATCTGTGTACTCCCATGCTCACTGTCACAGGGACTGCCGAAGTGGGCGGCGTCAGAACCAGGAAAGGTAATGAAATACACAAAACACAGGACGGATGAAATGAAATGATGAAGACGCCTGTTGGCGCCGGTTTATTACAAAATAAAAGGTTTAACAAACACGAAAAACACAGGACACGGCACTCTACGCCAAAATAAATAGACAAACGAAAACAGACTACTACTACTAATTTCCTCCGTCTCCAATCCCGTTCTCCGCTCACCGAACACCCAACCGCCAGTATGTGACAACGTGCATCTATATATACTATTGTGCTGGGATTCAATTACCAATTAATTATTCACTTGAATCCCAGCACGTGAATTAATAAAGTGCAATTCCCCGTGCTCACATATTACTACATTTTACTTGCACGTGAAGTGCTGTGCAATCCTCGTGCCTAAATACACATATACATTTTTAAACACTCGTGTTACACAGACCCGTTTATATCCCGTGTACCAATGTCTATACACCAACATTTAAACACACCACACGCAACACATAACAGATAATATACACAGGGGCGGGCACTTTGTTACATATACCCCCTCCTGTGCAAAGCACACATGGCCTCAATGGCCACCTCCCCCCTTAAAAGCCCAAAAGTCCCGCCCAAAGTCCTTGGCCAGGACCAGAGGCTTCCAGGGGCCCACAGGTCGTAATGCTGTCAGCAGGGTAGCATTCTCCTGCCAGGGTAGTCCTAGCAGCGGAAAGGCTGCTTGGGGTGTGGTCTCCTGACCTTCCCCCTCCTTCGGCGCCGGCAGCTCCCCTTGGTGGGGCTTCAACCACCGTTCTTCCTGCAGGGAAGAAACTGCAGAGGGAGCAGGTCTCCGGACCTCCCCCACGATCTCCGGCGGCGAAACTGCTGCTGGGGTTGGCGGTCTCCAGACCTCCTCCGGCAGCGAAACTGCTGCTGGGGTTGGCGGTCTCCAGACCTCCTCCCCCTCCTCCGGCAGCGAAACTGCTGCTGGGGTTGGCGGTCTCCAGACCTCCTCCCCCTTCTTCGTGGCCGGCAGCTCCCCTTCGTGGGGTTCCGGCCACAGTACTTCCGGCTGTGATGCGGAGCGGCGGGCAACCCCAGGCGATGCAGAGCGGCGGGCAACCCCAGGCGATGCAGAGCGGCGGGCAACCCCAGGCGATGCAGAGCGGCGGGCAACCCCAGGCGATGCAGAGCGGCGGGCAACCCCAGGCGATGCAGAGCGGCGGGCAACCCCAGGCGATGCAGAGCGGCGGGCAACCCCAGGCGATGCAGAGCGGCGGGCAACCCCAGGCGATGCAGAGCGGCGGGCAACCCCAGGCGATGCAGAGGCATCCTTGGGCGAAGCGAGGCTGGCATCCTTGGGCGAAGCGAGGCTGGCATCCTTGGGCGAAGCGAGGCTGGCATCCTTGGGCGAAGCGAGGCTGGCATCCTTGGGCGAAGCGAGGCTGGCATCCTTGGGCGAAGCGAGGCTGGCATCCTTGGGCGAAGCGAGGCTGGCATCCTTGGGCGAAGCGAGGCTGGCATCCTTGGGCGAAGCGAGGCTGGCAGTCAGGACAAGCTGGGGTGCGGGTGTTGGCCCTCTTTTCGGCCACTGCAGCCGGGAAGTTCTTCCCCGTGCTTCCCTCAGCAGCATATGCAAGGGCTGCTGAGGACCGCCAGCATCTAGTCCTGGTCCTTCTGGTGCAGGGAGAGGCAGCTCCTGCTCCTCTCCCCCTGATGGAGGTGGAGGCAGAGGAAGCTCCAGCTCCTCTCCTCGTGATGGTGGGGGAAGTGATACCAGCAGGCATTCACCCTCTGCTGGTGGGGGAAGTGATACCAGCAGGCATTCACCCTCTGCTGGTGGGGGAAGTGATACCAGCAGGCATTCACCCTCTGCTGGTGGGGGAAGTGATACCAGCAGGCATTCACCCTCTGCTGGTGGACAGGGACCCAGCAGGCATTCACCCTCTGCTGGTGGAGGAGGCAGAGGCAGCTCCTGCTGCTCTGCTCCTGCCGGTGGAGGTGGCGGAGGCAGAGGCAGCTCCTGCTGCTCTCCTCCTGCCGGTGGAGGTGGCGGAGGCAGAGGCAGCTCCTGCTGCTCTGCCCCTGCCGGTGGAGGTGGCGGAGGCAGAGGCAGCTCCTGCTGCTCTCCCCCTGCCGGTGGAGGTGGCGGAGGCAGAGGCAGCTCCTGCTGCTCTGCTCCTGCCGGTGGAGGTGGCGGAGGCAGAGGCAGCTCCTGCTGCTCTCCCCCTGCCGGTGGAGGTGGCGGAGGCAGAGGCAGCTCCTGCTGCTCTGCGCCTGCCGGTGGAGGTGGCGGAGGCAGAGGCAGCTCCTGCTGCTCTGCTCCTGCCGGTGGAGGTGGCGGAGGCAGAGGCAGCTCCTGCTGCTCTGCTCCTGCCGGTGGAGGTGGCGGAGGCAGAGGCAGCTCCTGCTGCTCTGCTCCTGCCCATGGAGGTGGGAGCGGCGTGTAGTCTCCTGGTGGTGGAGGTGGGAGCGGTGTGTAGTCTCCCCTTGATACAGGGGACTGGTGCGGCTCTCCCTCACTTGCAGGGGACTGGTGCGGCTCTTCCTCCCTTGCAGGAGACTGGTGCGGCTGTGGAGACAGCGGTGGGACCTCTGCCTTCCTCTTCCCCTTTCCCCTTCTCTGCCACCTCCTCACCTTCCTCTCCTGCGGCAGTTCCTCCTCTCCTTCCTGGTAGGGGCAGCGCACCACCGGGTGCCCAAACTCCCCACAGGCAAGGCACCAGCCCTGGTCCTCCAGACCACCGAGGAACTCCTCCAGGTCCTGGCAGCCATCTCTCCAGTCCCAGCCTTCCATGTTTTATTTTTTTTTTTTTTTTTTATTTTTTTGACAAAACACCTCTCCTGGTCTGACGCTTGGAGGCGCTGTTATCCCACGCAGGACACCACGTGTCACAGGGACTGCCGAAGTGGGCGGCGTCAGAACCAGGAAAGGTAATGAAATACACAAAACACAGGACGGATGAAATGAAATGATGAAGACGCCTGTTGGCGCCGGTTTATTACAAAATAAAAGGTTTAACAAACACGAAAAACACAGGACACGGCACTCTACGCCAAAATAAATAGACAAACGAAAACAGACTACTACTACTAATTTCCTCCGTCTCCAATCCCGTTCTCCGCTCACCGAACACCCAACCGCCAGTATGTGACAACGTGCATCTATATATACTATTGTGCTGGGATTCAATTACCAATTAATTATTCACTTGAATCCCAGCACGTGAATTAATAAAGTGCAATTCCCCGTGCTCACATATTACTACATTTTACTTGCACGTGAAGTGCTGTGCAATCCTCGTGCCTAAATACACATATACATTTTTAAACACTCGTGTTACACAGACCCGTTTATATCCCGTGTACCAATGTCTATACACCAACATTTAAACACACCACACGCAACACATAACAGATAATATACACAGGGGCGGGCACTTTGTTACATCACATATCAATACCCACTTGAATATGCACGTGACGTGAGTTGTGCCATCCTCATGTCTAAATACAAATTACATTTTATATCACTCATGCTCATAACCCATATTTATATCTCGTGTATTTTATACATAAACACCAACATAAACACACTACATACAACATAAAACACTAATAAACACAAAGGGGCGGGACACTCCATCACATATTCCCCCCCCCCCCCTTGTGCGCAGCACACCTGGCCTCAATGGCCACCTCAGCCCTCAGTCCCAAAGTCCCGGTTGTAGTCCTGGCCCAGGAACAGGGGCAGCAAAGGGCCAAAGGTGGCGGCCACAGTGGGAGGTCCTCCAACCACCCCAACAGCTGTAGTGGACAAGGTAATCCTGGCTACCACCTGGCTGTCTGTGGGGGTGGCCTCTGGACCGACCCCCCTTCTTTGTAGCCGGCAGCTCCCTCTTGTGGGGCTCTGGACACCAAATTCCCTGCAGCGAAAGTGGTGTGGGGGAAGGCGGTCTCCTGACCGCTCCCCCTTTCTTCATAGCCGGCAGATCCCCCTTATTGGGCTCCGGCAACAAGTTTTCCTGTGGAAAAGCAGGGCTGACAACAAACCCACACAAAGCGGTCCCAGTCGAAGCAGTTCCGGTGACCCCAGGCAACGGTAGCAGCGGACCCACGGGTGGTGATGGCAGCAGCAGCGGACCCTCGGGAGACGACAGCAGCAGCAGTGGACCCTTGAGAGGCGAAGGCAGCAGTAGTGGACCCACGGGAGATGACGGCAGCAGCAGTGGACCCTCAAGAGGCGATGGCAGCAGCAAAGAACCCTTGGTGGCAAACTCGGGAGGGGAACCCCTGGCCATAGAGGCGGCAGAGGGAGCTCCACTTCTCCCTTGTACCCAGTAACTGGTAGCTCCCCAGGCGATGCGGAGCAGCAGGCAACCCCAGGCGATGCGGAGCAGCAGGCAACCCCAGGCGATGTGGAGCAGCAGCCAACCTCAGGCGATGCACAACGGACATCCTTGTGTGGAGCGAGGCAGGCATCCTTGGGCGGAGTAAGGCGGGCAGCCTTGGGCGGTAGAGACGGAACCAGCCAGCAGGTATTCACCCTCTGCTGGTGGAGGTGGCGGAGGCGGAGGCAGATCTTACTGCTCTGCTCCTGGCAGTGGCGGAGGCAGCTCCTGCTGCTTTGCTCCTGATGGTGGAAGCGGTGGAGGTGGGAACAGCGTGTAGTGTCTTGGCGACAAAGGTGGGAGCAGCATGTAGTCTCCCCCTGTTGCAGAGGACTGGTATGGCTCTCCCTCACTTGCAGGGGACTGGTGTGACTCTCCCTCACTTGCAGGGGACTGGTGTGGCTCTCCATTTAATCCCGGGAAAGTGGTGCCTGTGTCCGTTCTATGCTGTGCAGGGAAGATAGTGCTCAGGGGGTAGTGCTGGCTCTGTAGCGGCAGCATCTGATTCTCTTCCCCGCATGGTAGGGATGGAGGCAGAGGCAGCTCCTGCTCCTCTCCTCATGAGGATGGTGGTGAAACCAGCATGTACCTGCTGGTGGTGGAGGAACCAGCAGGCATTCTCCTGCTGCTGGTGATAGTGGGAATGACATTGAGTCCTCCCACAGTGGTGGAAGTGGAACCAGCAGGCATTCACTCTCTGCTGGCAGAGGTGGGAACAGCAGGCACTTTTCCTCCACTGTTCTCATCCTGGGCTGTGGACCTGGGGGCTCCGCTTTCTTGGGCTGCGGACACTCTGCATCCTCCCTCTTGGGCTGTGGACGTTCATGCTCCTGCCCCTCAGGCTGTGGAGGTGAAACCAGCAGGCATTCTCCTTCTGCTGATGGAGACGGCAGCGATGGCTCCTCTCCTGATCCGCTTTGGCTGGGGTCGCTCTCAGCTCCGCTTCACCTGGGGTTGCTGCTAGCTGCACTTTGTCTGGGGGTCGCTGCCAGCTCTGCTTCGCAGCAGGATCTACTGTGGCTGGAGCCCCACCAGGGGGAGTTGCCAGCTATGAAGAAGGAGGAAGCACTTTCGCTGCTGGAAGTACTGTGGCCGGAGCCCCAGAAAGGGGAGCTGCCGGCTACAAAAGGGGGAGGGGGTCCAGAGACCACCTTCCCCCGCAGCACTTTTGCTGCTGGAGATACTGTGGCCGGCTACGGAGAAGGGGTGGGAAGAGGACCTCCCACCATGGTCGCTCCATGGACAAATTGTTATGTTTTACTTTGACCCACGTGTCGTTTTTTTCTGTGTTTAAAAGTAATTTGTTTGTGTTAATATTTAATTGTTTTATATATATATATATATATATATATATATATATATATATATATATATATATATATATATATATATATATATATATATATATACTGACACGACAGTGCTGCCACGTAGTTTCAGCCCTGTACCTCGTAAACATTGCTTCCTGGTCTGTGACATCACCACAAACGCCACTCAAGCCTACCTTGTAACACCGTCTGTATACTAACTAACTAGGGAAAGAACGACTTTTAATATCATGAGGAAAGCTTGCATGTGTTGCCATGAAGATAAATACATTTAACAAGAGAACTTAATTCACGTGTTGCCACGTACATTCTGATTTACGCCACGCATTAGTTACTTGTTTGTCTAGTTACCTTTCCAACACACACACAAAATTATATAAAATTTCTACACGTTTTACTACTTTGAATTTATATTTGTGTGTGTGTGTGTGTGTGTGTGTGTGTGTCTGTGGAACATCTAAAAGTTACATTTCATTAACACTAGAACCGCCTACAATATATGTTTTTATTTTGACTATAACCTACAATATTCAGTTTTTATATGTATATATACAAGCTTGCTATCTCTACTGGACCTGGCACAGAGGGTATTGTGTATTATAAAACTCCTTTGTAATAATGGTGTATTGAACAGATAGATGGTTAAACTTGGAAATGGTTAGTGACTCCTTGTAAATTGTACTGTATCTATGTCAATGTAAAAAAAACAAGTTTCACATTGACATTTCCAACATTCACACAGTTGTTGCTTCTAACTTGGCTTCTTTTTTCATTGCTCCACTTTACATTGAAGAGAAGGGGAAAGGGGAAGAGGAAGGCAGAACGTCCGCCGCCCAAGTCTCACAAGCAGAGAAAGAATGCCTGCTGATTTTGCCTCCAGAGCCAAAGGGAGAGCCGCACCAGTCCCCTGCAAGAGAGGGAGAGCCGCACCAGTCCCCTGAAACAAGGGTAGACTACACGTTGCTCCCACCTCCGCCGCCAGGAGCAGAGCAGCAGGAGCTGCCTCTGCCTCTGCCACCTTCATTGGCAAGAGCAGAGTAGCAGGTGCTGCCTTTACCTCCGCCACCTCCACCAGCAGAGGGTAAATGCCTGCTGGGTCCCTGTCCACCAGCAGAGGGTGAATGCCTGCTGGGTCCCTGTCCACCAGCAGAGGGTGAATGTCTGCTGGGTCCCTGTCCACCAGCAGAGGGTGAATGCCTGCTGGGTCTCTGTCCACCAGCAGAGGGTGAATGCCTGCTGGTATCACTTCCCCCACCAGCAGAGGGTGAATGCCTGCTGGTATCACTTCCCGCACCAGCAGAGGGTGAATGCCTGCTGGTATCACCTCCCCCACCAGCAGAGGATGAATGTCTGCTGGTAGCACTTCCCCCACCAGCAGAGGATGAATGCCTGTTGGTAGAACTTCCCTCACCATCACGAGGAGAGGAGCTGGAGCTGCCTCTGCCTCCATCACCATTAGGGGGAGAGGAGCAGGAGCTGCCTCTCCCTGCACCAGAAGGACCAGGACCAGGACTGGACTGGATGCTGGCAGTCCTCAGCAGCCCTTGCATAAGAACAGCCTGGCCACAGTGGCCGAAAAGAGGGCCAACACCCGCACCCCAGCTTGTCCTGACTCCCTGTCTCGCTTCGCTCAAGGATGCCTGCCTCGCTTCGCCCAAGGATGCCTGCAACGCTTCGCCCAAGGATGCTTGCCACGCTTCGCCCAAGGATGCCTGCCATGCTTCACCCAAGGATGCCGGCCACGCTTCGCCCAAGGATGCCAGGAGGTCAGGAGACCTGCTCTCACTGCAGCCTTTCCACTGCCAGGACTACCCTGGCAGGAGTATGCCACCTCGCTGTCAGCATTATGACCTGTGGGCCCCTTGAAGCCTCCGGTCCTGGCCCAGTTTTGGGCTTTTAAGGGGGGAGGTGGCCATTGAGGCCATGTGTGCTTTGCACTGGGGGGGGGGGGGGGTATATCTGACAAAGTGCCCACCTCTGTGTATATTATCTGTTATATGTTACGTGTGGTGTGTTAAATGTTGGTGTATAGTCATTGGTACACGGGATATAAACGGGTCTGTGTAACACGAGTGTTTAAAATGTATATTTGTATTTAGGCACTAGGATTGCACAGCACTTCATGTGCAAGTAAAAAGTAATAATATGTGAGCACAGGGAATTGCACTTTATTAATTCACATGCAGTTGTACCAAGACTCCAATTAAATGATTGAATAGCAAACAAGTCTTGGTACAGCTGCATAAAAACAATATGTTTTCACCCACTCGCGGTTGGGTGTTCGGTGAGTGGAGAACGGGATAGGAGACGTAGGTAGTAATTGAGATAAGAATAGTAGTTAAATATCTGCTCACCGTGTTTGTCTGTATAGTCTGTTTTGTTTGTCTTTTTGTTTTGGCAAAGAGTGCTGTGTCCTGTGTTTTTGTTTGTTCCAACCGTTTATTTTCTGTGTCTGTTCATTCATTAAATGCTGAGAGAGACCATTCGCTCAGCTCCACCAAACTCCACCTCTCTGCTGTTTATTTTCCTGTTTCTGGTCTGACGCCACCCACTCCAGCCGTCTTTGACACTGCCCCATCAACTGTCACTTCCCATACACGTACCTTGCATTCTCAATATCCCTTGCATTCGTTGCCATTATTGGTCTTCTTCATCATCTTCATTGTTGGATATATATTGCTTCATGTTTTTTCACATATTCTTATATGTATGGCCTAAATGTCTGTCCATGTGTGCCCTGATCTACCTGTGCCTTACTTGCATGTTGTCCGTGTGTCTTCCCAAAGCATACCTGTCTGCGCCTATGGTGACGCCTCCTCCTCTCCCATTCCCTGTCTGTCTTTTTCTCTATAGTAGTGCTTGTAAGGATAACCAAGAACACTTCAGTCTGTGTTGAGCACTTTCCTTGGCACATGTGTCTTAGCATCTTTATTCTGGTTAAACCCAGCTGATAAGGGGATGAGTATTTCAATGTAAAGTGAAGCAATCAAAAAAAGCAGCCAAGTTAAAAGCAACAATTGTGTGAAAGCTAGGCCCCAGCACCTTTCCAATTGTGCCTATTTGCTTGATGCTTGACAAGGTTGCCCCAATTGCTTTTCCTAACTTGGGCTTTATTGTTTGATATCACTACTTTAAACGGCTGTTGAGTTTTTCTAACTTGTTTTTTTACATTGCCAATGTTTTTGTTTTATATATATATATATATATATATATATATATATATATATATATATATATATATATATATATATACAGCTCTGGAAAAAATTAAGAGACCACTGCAAAATTATCAGTTTCTCTGGTTTTACTATTTATAGGTATGTGTTTGGGTAAAATGAACATTTTTGTTTTATTCTATAAACTACTGACAACATTTCTCCCAAATTCCAAATAAAAATATTGTCATTTAGAGCATTTATTTGCAGAAAATGACAACTGGTCAAAATAACAAAAAAGATGCAGTGTTGTCAGACCTCGAATAATGCAAAGAAAATAAGTTCATATTCATTTTTAAACAACACAATACTAATGTTTTAACTTAGGAAGAGTTCAGAAATCAATATTTGGTGGAATAACCCTGATTTTCAATCACAGCTTTCATGCGTCTTGGCATGCTCTCCACCAGTCTTTCACATTGATGTTGGGTGACTTTATGCCACTCCTGGCGCAAAAATTCAAGCAGCTCGGCTTTGTTTGATGGCTTGTGACCATCCATCTTCCTCTTGATCACATTCCAGAGGTTTTCAATGGGGTTCAGGTCTGGAGATTGGGCTGGCCATGACAGGGTCTTGATCTGGTGGTCCTCCATCCACACCTTGATTGACCTGGCTGTGTGGCATGGAGCATTGTCCTGCTGGAAAAACCAATCCTCAGAGTTGGGGAACATTGTCAGAGCAGAAGGAAGCAAGTTTTCTTCCAGGACAACCTTGTACTTGGCTTGATTCATGCCAAAGCTGCCCGATTCCAGCCTTGCTGAAGCACCCCCAGATCATCACCGATCCTCCACCACATTTCACAGTGAGTACGAGACACTGTGGCTTGTAGGCCTCTCCAGGTCTCCGTCTAACCATTAGACGACCAGGTGTTGGGCAAAGCTGAAAATTGGACTCATCTGGGGGTGCTTCAGCAAGGCTGGAATCGGGCAGATTTGTCTTTGTGAAGGGTGCATGAATCAAGCCAAGTACAAGGTTGTCCTGGAAGAAAACTTGCTTCCTTCTGCTCTGACAATGTTCCCCAACTCTGAGGATTGGTTTTTCCAGCAGGACAATGCTCCATGCCACACAGCCAGGTCAATCAAGGTGTGGATGGAGGACCACCAGATCAAGACCCTGTCATGGCCAGCCCAATCTCCAGACCTGAACCCCACTGAAAACCTCTGGAATGTGATCAAGAGGAAGATGGATGGTCACAAGCCATCAAACAAAGCCGAGCTGCTTGAATTTTTGCGCCAGGAGTGGCATAAAGTCACCCAACATCAATGTGAAAGACTGGTGGAGAGCATGCCAAGACGCATGAAAGCTGTGATTGAAAATCAGGGTTATTCCACCAAATATTGATTTCTGAACTCTTCCTAAGTTAAAACATTAGTATTGTGTTGTTTAAAAATGAATCTGAACTTATTTTCTTTGCATTATTCGAGGTCTGACAACACTGCATCTTTTTTGTTATTTTGACCAGTTGTCATTTTCTGCAAATAAATGCTCTAAATGACAATATTTTTATTTGGAATTTGGGAGAAATGTTGTCAGTAGTTTATAGAATAAAACAAAAATGTTCATTTTACCCAAACACATACCTATAAATAGTAAAACCAGAGAAACTGATAATTTTGCAGTGGTCTCTTAATTTTTTCCAGAGCTGTATATATATATATATATATATATATATATATATATATATATATATATATATATATATATATATATTATATATATATCATTCCATATCAAAAATGTAGAATTGTCATCTGTATGTGTGTGTGTCCATCTGCCATCTAAGATTATTCCTCCTGTGTGTGTCCATCTGCCATCTAAGATTATTCCTCTTATAGAGTTCTTCAGTTATGCATCATACAGCGCTGTGAACACGGTTTATATTTTCTGCACTCTTAAGGATAGTTCATACACTAGTACAGGGTGGTCCGTCAGCCCCGTCAACTCGCTCATATGTGTTCGTGGGTTGCTTTGACCTCCCTATGAGATATTTGGATACAAATAAGCCCTATAAGGAGCTAATTTGACACGAATCATATGCAGAGTTTGAAATGTATACACATTTTTTCAGTACCAAACAATAATAATGAAAAAGCGTCAATTAGATAACTTCTATGAGCACTTTATGTCGGCTTTGTTGGTCATAGCTTGGGATTTTTTTTTTTTTACTTGGGTCAAGGTATGCGATTAATAAGGACAACTAAATGTTATTTCTTTCTGAATGTACATTACATCTTTTCATCTGTAATCGACAACACGACGGGGTAAAAACAGTCGAGCAGAGCTGAGGATATTTTTATGAGTGGTGAACGAAATTGTCAGAGCTTCACTCCGCTCACATTCTCTGAACACAACACAGACGCTCACCGTTAAAATATATTGTCTTTAACACAGGATTTGCACATCACAAGAGAGTAGAAGTGAGTAAACTCTGTATCCCTTATATGAGAAGTGGGTAAACGATATATTGCCCAAATTCAAAGTAGGTAAACGCCATTTACCTGTGTATACCCTTGACTATACCACTGAGTAAAACTCCAAAGAAAAGTTTAAAGCACCTGGTATTGCCAGGCAGTCTCCCATCCAAGTACCAACCAGGCCTGAAAATTATTATTTTATTTCTTAGCAGACACCCTTATCCAGGCCAACTTTTTTACCTACAATTACTCATTTATATAGTGGGACTACTCTAGGTAAAGCAGCAGTGTAATCAAGGATCAGTGTTTTAGTGAAAAACAAAACTGAAATTATATGTCAATGGATTTTTCTGCTAGCCAATTTTAAGCAGAGGAATTTTCTGTTTTTCAGGTAGATTTTATTCTGATGCCCAAAGAAATTGCTACTGCCATGAGCCAATGTAATTGTAACTAGATAACATGCACATGAGTTAAAAATAACCTCATGCAATGGAATTTAGAGGACAGGATCAATGATTCAAGTTTCTTTTCCTGTTTTTACCACAAAAATGCTTGTATCAAGGGTGAGGTTTGCTTTAATCTGGCAAGCCTGTCCCTCCCTTGTTTTTCAGAACATCAGGATAACAACCCCCCCACTGCTGTATGTATTGCAGCATCACAGACTATAAACCTTTCTCCAGTGTCTGGTGAATGCTGCCACCACTGATGTCAGATCTAGCACTAATCATTGTGTTTACAGACAAAGAATGGCTTTTTGCCAAGACTACCACAAACAAACTCCAGAGTACAATCTTCACTCTACATTGACTATCTATTCTTTTATCACAAACAATAGAAGGGAATTTTAACACAATAAGAAGTCTGGCTGCTTACATAAGATACTGACTTCAGATTGCCTTCATTGATCTCTGTTGTATTATGTAAAAGAAAAAATGACATCATTTAATTACATATTTTAGAAACTGAAAAATAAGTGTAAAAAACAAACCTGGTTTAATAACTTTAAAAAAGATTCAGCTATCACATTGTTTTTGTGAATAGAATATAGTAAAACATGTTGAAACTATTATTCACAGCATACTTTTGGGGTTGCTATTCTCTTGAATTACAAAAACATGTTGCCAGATTTTCAGTGCAATTTATTTTCAGTCTGTTTTTATGAATAAAACAGTTTGTATTCATGCACGTTTTTGACTATAGTTTAAAATGGTTTTATGAATATAAAAAGGATGCAGAAACAAACATTCTATAAATTACTTTTGAGGGCTATTGTGATTGGCAGATTCAATTCAATTCAATACTATCACAAGTTAATTCAATACAAACTCCAGAAATGTAGTCCTTTGCAATTTGGTCTGACAGATTATCTATAAAGAAAAGGTACAAGCAGAAACATGTGGTTTGTTTATATTCCCACTCCAAATTTCGCTCACTGTGTTTGTTATACAGCAGGAAGTGACCAGGCAACAAAGTGCATGAGCAATATCCTTGGCCTCTGCTGTTCCAGAGAGAGATGTGCCTTGGTGATGTTCTAGGTAGTTTTAAAACAGCGAAGAGTAAACCATGTTCACTAAGAACAGAAAAGCAGAAACATAACTGTTTGTGTTTTAATTTATTTGATTTACCTATATTTTACACATGGGAAAATATGTAAAAGGTCTTCCTGTAAGGTCTTCCTGTAACACTGCAGGGTTTTTCCTGGTAATTGCACTATTTCCTATGACCTTCAAACTGGAACGCTGATCACTGTCAATCTTGAAAATGCAGGACTGAGGCCCAAATTTATAAAGGGAAAAAAATAAGCAGAAAAAGCCACATAATGTGCGTGTTCAGTACGGCTGCAGTCAGCGTCAAAATAATTACCTATTTTATAAGATTAATTTGGTAAAGCAGGCGATTCCGCAATCAAATAATTTAAATACCCCTCACAGCAATTAGCGGTGGAGAATTAAAACACCCCTCACAATAAATAGCAGGTTTGGGTCAACCCTGTGTAGGCTACACATTCCAAAAGAAAATGAATAGCACAAAGAGCTCAGCCTGGTACTAGCCATGGTGATGAGAATGCTCAGGAGAGACCTTTTTAGGTGATTCTAAGAACCTTTTTTTTATAGGGATTCTATATTCTCTATTGCAGACTTTCATTTTTGTCATGTAAGCTATGAAACATGTATTGAACATTGGAGTTTGCAAAACAATATGGTACTGCAATTTACAAACTGACTTGATCAGAGGGGTTAAAAAATGAGTTATTTGCTAAATGTTATTCAGTGTTTCTTTTTCCTTGAAAATGATGTCTCCTCCTTGCTGCAAACAACTCTCCCATATCACTTTGCCTTTTATATAGCCTACTGTCTGGACAAATTAACGCCTGCTTTTCAGAGTTCTTAAAATAATCACGCAAATAGGAGGCCCACAATTACCGGCAGCTTTAATAAATTAGACAGAATATTTAATAGACCTCATTTGCAAAATCCCCTCCCAATTTTACCGGTTTCATTCAGAAATGCCCCAGAATTACATATGCATCGGGCAAAAGCGCACAGAGACATTGCCCCCACAAATCACATATTAATTGCGTGTTTATTCCATTGTGTGTGTTTTATAAATTCCATCCAAGAATTCAGAACCCTCGGTGCTCGTTTTCAATTGTAAAACATGCACAATACTTTTATAAATCTGGGCCTGGGTGTATAATTTCATGGAGACTACTCTCTTTTATTCATGAAATACATTATCTGTCCTTACAAAAACAACGCAGAACTTTAGACACAATAACTATAAAACATTAGGCTAGGGTTGATAATATTGTATAAAGGACTACTTTATATAAATCTATATGTTCATAATATTTTATTTTTGTGTGTGTTCTCAGTCACATTGTTTCTGGTTAGATCAGTATTTGCCATAAACAAAAAAACTTACTTTTTGAGTATTCCAATGAAAAAGTAAGTTTTCAACCACTTGGTCAATTCCTGATTTGAGGTGGTTTGAAAAGTGACGGGTGTGCAACTTCGAGGCCATCACAGGGGCAAATTAGAGCCCGACCTGACCTGGAACCGTCATTGTTTTTACTTGACTGGGCTCGAACCGAAGTAAAACGCGTAATAGATCTGTATCCGACCCAAACCTGAAGAATAACGACTCTGCTTTCCGTGCTTTCCCCATAACGAATGCAG
Source organism: Polyodon spathula (assembly GCF_017654505.1). Lineage (NCBI taxonomy): Eukaryota > Metazoa > Chordata > Actinopteri > Acipenseriformes > Polyodontidae > Polyodon > Polyodon spathula. The sequence goes on along the minus strand of NC_054538.1, from coordinate 51,321,492 downwards.
TTCCAAAAATGTAAATTGTACATGGCCGTAGAAACACTGTAGGGGGAGATACACGCACACAGCAGGATTAGAGTTCAAAACATATACTTATATATACTTGTACTTCACTTCATATTGCTGTTCAAAAATAAAAGATTGTTCAGACATGCTGTTCCTAGATAGTGCACCAATTCTCTTTTGTACAACCGGCTGCAATACTAAAAGCAGCCTCACTAGCAACACTTGATGCTGGAACACATGCGCATATCTCTAAACAATGCCGAATTCAGCAGGACAGAGGTACTATGAGAGGTTTATCAGCAGTAAAAAAAACATTAGCAAAGAAAATCACCTTTTACATTATGGAGATGGGTTACACTGCAAAACCTTAACATTAATTCATCTGACCCTGAACCTGACCCAAGTGTTGCATAATCCTTTTCTACTCGAAATCCGCTCTAGTATGGGTCATTGCTAAACCACTTCATTTCAGAAGCAGTCCCAGCAGTTGAAAAAAGGACCTCAGTTAGTAAGTCTGGTAAATTGTATTGTAAGTGCTGTTGTTCCATAGAACCATGCCTCCCTATGGAACCATGCCGCTCACAAACACATTCTGAAACCAACTATAACCTATATTACCAAGATACTCAACTCTGCTGATTCTCTATAGGTTGTGGGATATAGAGAGCTTGGGAGAAGTTTTTCTATTGAGAGTCAATGGAGCGGTGTTGGATTGAGCTTGCTTGTCAATGTTTAAAAATTAAAATAAACTTTTTTTGAAGTCTGTTTTACACTTGCCCAAGGTGTCTTGATGACAAGCATAGCGTGTTAATGATGACAATCTGTAACCTATAGAAAACAGAGATTAGAACTTCTCACAGCAGATGAATTCTAAAAGATGAGTTACATGATCACATTCTTTCCACCTGATATTCCATGAGTTGCTGATTGTATTCAACAGCAGTAGTTCCGGTGTTAGCAGGGCATGTGTTCTTGAGTTCAAATAAAATACACCCAGTTTCAACCTTTCTCTGCTTGTCTCTCTTCATATGACAATCACACAGCTGGGTTCATATTAGCAACCCTTCTTTATTTCATTTCTATATTCTATATCCCCCCCCCCCCCCCCCCCCCCCCCCAATTTGATGCTGTGCGGTCTGTGCTTGTACTGCATCACTCATTGTCGCTTAGTTTCAGTTTCAGCAATCCAGGTCAACAGAGATAACTTGTTACTAATTTAGGCCTATAATGCTTATTAAATCATATTACTTAAAATGCAAAGCTCATTTGTTATACTTCTAACATCGCTTAGCTTGCGTTACTTGGGTGTTCCACTATAATGTTATTGCAGATTATAAAAAATGTAAGATACCCTCTTATTTGATTAATATTATCACAGTTAAAGCTGTAATATCATTTCTCTTTTAATCGTTATAAATTTCTTATAATAGCGCTTTATCAAGCATTTAAGATATCAAAACATAATCATTATGAAAACCAATCCTACAGCTACAGAAGCTCCTTTACATATCCAATCCCAATATTTATTTTTATACATAACCTCCTGTAGAGAAGTGGGGTATGCTTTCCCACAGTTCTGGACCTCTCTTCTTCTGTAAATGAACACTGGACCACAGATAGTTTGCAAAAACAGGGCAGTGCCTATATATTTATTCATTACAGCACAAGATAAGCAATGAAAAGCCTAACTCCACAGAGAAGTTCTAAACTAAACTTTTAAGTAAGTTCTAACCGGTTAACTATAGTCTAAGTTCTAACTATAACCGGATGGCTAAGCTGTTTACCAGTCACCAAAACAGTTGTATCATAATGACAAGTTTGAACACAGTACAAACAGGACACTATGTTACTTTTTAAAGTCCAACCACACAGGTCTCTTCTCAAGACTTCACTTCATACAGACCACAGACACACCTTACAGACCTGTTTAAATATCTGCCTCTCTAATTACAGACAGGTGTCCCCAGTTAAATTAATAAAACAATTAACAATTAAACAATTAACATGTGGCTGTGTAAAAACAGCCACAAAACATCAATTTATCAGTGTGCAGGGCCTCTGCTCTGTCACACTCCATTGACACATATTTTAAGAATTCACCTTTCTCTTTTGTACAACTCTTAATTTGTACTAGATGTGTTTTGGTTTTGTCACTCTTTTGTCACTTTGTTTAATCTTTTCAGTAAGTTTCAGGAATGGATCTTTCAAACTCAAACTTATTCAAGCTATTCACATGTTCAGGAATGAGAATACCTTTAGTTGCTACACAATATTCTCCTTTACCCTTCAACGTGTAGTTAACAGCTTGTCCTTCGGCCTGCTTTAGTTTTGCATAACATACTTTGGTATTATTGGATTTATAGTTTTGCTTGTTTAACTTAAATCTAAACGTGCAGTGAACACAATGCTTACCACATCATATGTATACATCTAGTGGAATGGAGATCACTCTCAGCAAACTAAATTCATAACCACGTGCCATTTATCCTTAGGACCTTTCCTCACTATCAGCTCAGGTTTAGTCCCGTGATGGCAACCTTCCTCTAATTTCCCTATATTTTGATATAAATTATATCACTTGATCCACTGGGATGCCGATGTTTTGGAGGTTTACTATACATTTCCATAGGGGTGACACTGGCTAGTCATGTCAAAGATGCATATGGCATAGGTAGTCCTCCACAGGGTCCCCCCTTCTGTATAGTTACAACTTTGTATTATCCAGTCAGCTGTTGCATACCAGATCTCCCTATATGTTCAAAATGATGCGTGTGTCTTATTTGTCTGTGCTAAGCTACAACTAGACAACTGAAAATGAAGCATCTGATAATATACCCTTTGGAATTTCAAGTTCGTTAGCTACCAAAACATTTTATCTATTAGCTCATCTCACTCTGCGATTTATTTGAACTTATTTTATGGTGTTCCAAAGACCATGCAGTTAGATTATCCACAGCTGGAATGTAGGTCAAATGTACATTTTGAACTGGTACCCATGGGTCCAATGTTATTATTAGTTCATTATCTGACCCTTTTCTGAACTGTGGGCACCCGTTAATGTCTTCAGCTTTTTGTGACTTTGGTGATGACGTGGATGTTAATATTTGTATATTTACCAGTCCTGTTACCAGAGTTCATTACGTTGGCTTGTGAACTTGTTGATATTGCCACAATTCCCAGAATGAATCATATCTGCAGGGACTCCTTCCATCTTTGGTCACCTGTAAAAACAAATCAACAGTATCATCATTTATTTTGTGTATTTCATGCACTAGAGTTTGAAACATTTCCCTGGTATTTCTTCAGCTGATTTATGTGATACAATTAATCATGATGCCCCCATTTGCCTACCTTCCTTATTTCATAAGCAGAAGCTCTGCAAATTTCATATGGGTCTTTCCATGGTTTAGTAAATGATACACATTCCCTGTATGTTTTGAGCATCCAAGTTCAAAAGTGTTTTCTCTTACACCTTTGTATGTTTACAGCTCCTGTTTTACAACTCAAATCTGCTTTAAGCTTATTTATATAGTTTTGTATCATCACTCGTTGATCTTCTGAACCAGTCAACACCTTGTGGGGATTATACCTCATTGATTTGGACGCTGTTGCCCTGATACACATGAGAAGAAGCAGAATTAGGGTGTCCCAATCTTTTCTATTGTCCTTTGTAAGCATGGTTTTTATGGTGCGATTAACTCTCTCCTCCGATCCCTAAGATTGTGGGTGATAAAATGTCACATTTTTGGTTTCTCCCCAGTATTTGCAAACATTGTTTCATGACAGTACCCATGAAGTGAGGGTCATTGTCTGATTTTCTTCACAGTGGGAGCCCCCAGTGAGAAAATACATGTTGCACTAATACTTTTGCGGTGGCTTGTGTTGTGTTATTTTTAGTTGGAAATGCTTCCACCCATTTTGTAAACAAATCTACAATCAGTAATGCATATTTATTTCCCAATGCTGTACTTGGCAAAGGTCCTTGTAACAGGGCCAGAGCCCTGTACATGAGAAGGGGGCCGGGCAAAGCCCTACTCCTGTAAAGTATATTTGTTTTGTATTATTATTATTATTATTATTTATTATTATGATTTATTATGTATTTAAATATATATTATATATATATATATATATATATATATATATATATATATATATATATATATATATATATATATATGTTATTTTTATTTAAATGTGTTCTGGCAGAGGTGGTTGGCAGCTTGCCCTCTGCCAGTAGTAATTAGAAAACCTGTGCACAATATGACTGAGGGCTTATCAGATAATTGATAGCTAGCTAATCCCTCGGTCACTAATATAAAAGACTGCAGCTCTCACTGCTCTGGATGGGTGTTCACAGGAGTGAATGGGAGCGAGAGAGGAGAACAGAACAAAGCTAAAATACAAAACTATCGAATCAGTGAAGGCGACTGCCCAGCTTAACCAAGGCATTTGTTTTGGTGTTCATAATCTTGTTTTTGTTTAAATATTTATTTTCACTCTGTGAGCCAGTCTTTTTGTTAAACTTTTATTTTTGTTATTTAAAAAAAGAAAACGGCGCAAGCGCCACTGCACCGTATCTGCAGTGTCTGAGTTCTTCCTTCATCTGGCCTGACGTCACCACTAAAGCCATCCTTGTCACTGTCCTATATAACTGATTTGCAACCCTGTCCAGGGTCCTTCTGTTGTTCTTGTGTGCCTTAGTTTAGCTTGCTTGGTTGCAGGTGTTAGATTACACTATGCACAAATTATCCTGCAGACCCCCTGTAGGTGTGTCATGCACTATGTATATATATTCATTACATAACTTGGTTGGCATTCTGTACAAATTCTGATACCTAAGTAGACCCTCAGTGATTTGTATTTTGTATTTCTCGTAGGTGTCTGGTAGTGAGTCATTATTAGTCAAAGCTATTTTCAATTGTACAGGGTTGAGGTTTTGTTTTCAAGTGGTGTTGGTGTTGAGGCAGAAATCTGAGCTGGTTTCCACAGGCTCAATGTCATACTCCCCTCTCCCATTTGGAATCCATTGAGAACCAGAGGGCCCCTTCTTTATCAAGAAGATCAGCTCTATGGTTATGAGTTTTGTACAGGCTTTAACATTAACAATACTAATAGGTGGAGTGCGCTGATGTGTTAAGGTGAGAATATGCAGCAGTAAAGGGGCACACGTGAGGGGTGTACTGGAGGCTGAAGAGTATCCACGAGCATGCCATATGGGCAAATACTCCATGAAGTGTTGCAAACCCAGGCTGAATCTGAAAGAATGTTACATGGTTGGAGAAAGTCAGCAATGTGTTGAAGGACCCATGCCACAACAGCCAATGTGCTGATGGGCAGTTGAACTGAAAACCCAGTGCGGTAGGCAGTTTTCCCTCAATGCAATAACATGAACTGTCCACATAAATGTCTGTGGCATTTTCCTGTGAGACTGTTAGAAAAGGGCTTAACATGTGTGGCTGTGTGGTGTGCACTCATGTGGGGTACCTTGATACAGCAGACTTCCAGCCAACATGCGTGGTCCTGGCACATGTTTTTCTTGGAAATCCCTGTCCTGTAACATAAGAGTCCAGAGTGCCATCCTTAATGCAGCCTTTCAGGAGCAATTCTGTGGGGGTGTAGCAAGTATTTAACACAATTGTGTTAAGTTCTGTAATATCCGTCAAATGTTTAAAAGCCCAAAATTTTACAAGCAAATGTTTCTCACAAGCACTGTATGTCAATTCTACTGGTGTCAGCATTTTAGAGGTGTATGGAACAGGATGCAGCTTGCCATGTCTAGATTGTATTAGAACCGCATGAGAGTGAAAATTCCAAAGCTGCAATCTTGAAAGGGAAGCTCTGTCAGGGCTGAGTAAGATAGGCACAGCTAACAAAGCTGGCTATTGATTTAGTGTGTTGTGGACCCCAATTCCATTCTACCCCCTTTTACAATAAGTCATACAACGGTGTGCTAATGGTAGATAAACCTTCAATGAAATCTCTGCAGTAACCTACTAAACCCAGGAAGTGCAGTGCAGTTACCGAAGTAGGAAGTGGGAGGCGCTGTACGGTTGATCAGGGGTGCAACCATTTCTACCAATTGTAACCCTAAAAACTTTGTTTCTGTTTTGGAATTTTTTCATGTGAACCTTGAAGCAGTTTTGTTGCAATTTGAGAAGCTCCTCTAAAAAGAGGAGATGATTCAGTTTGTTACAACAAACCATTTACACACTGTTATAAATTATGGGGTGTCAAGAAGGTTTTCAGAGAGTTGGCCACATGCTGGTGGAAAATTGAGGGGTTATTATGACTTCCCTGTGCTAAACAAGTCCAAATATATTGCTGACTGTCAAGTAAATGCACATTTGTACTGACATTCCTGTGTGAGTGAGATAGACCAAAATTCATTTTGAAATATCAAACACTGTAAACCATTTAGCAGTTGGATTTAGTTTTGCTGTTGTGTCTGGTGCTGATGCCACCGGAGGGGCACAGGCTGGGATTGCATCATTTAGCTTATTGTAGTCAATAGTTAATTGCCAGGAGCTGTCTTGTTTTCAAACAGGCCAGATTGGGGAGTTGTTTCTTTGATGCACATTTTAGTAAAAAGCCCTGCTATAACAATGGTTCAACAACTGTGGCAATATGACTGTCTGCCTCCATATGGAAGCGATATTGCTTATTGCAGGAGGGTCTGTGCCCTGAATATTTACACAGACAGCTATATACCCAGAGAGATGCTTGTGTAACAAAAGCAGAAATGTTAGCTGTCACCATGGTTTTAATCAGTTCAATGAGTTCAATGGTTAAGCTTGCATGATCATACAGTTCTGCTTTCTCAATAGCAAACACACAGTCAAAAATTCATTGTCTCCCCCTAGACTACATTTTTTCACAGCACTCTGTTAGCCAAGTCAATGACATACCCATGTTTTTTTTTCCATGTAATCAGAGCCCATAATACAGTGCCTATAGAAAATTTGCACCCCCTTGAACTTTTTTCACATTTTGTTGTGTCAGTGCCTCAGAGTTTCTTGCATTTAAATTATTTTTTCACTTATCTACACACCAGACCACACTATTAAGGGGAAAAAGGTTTTTATTGAGGAAAAAAATATATATATATTAAAAATACAAAACTGAAAAATTGGATAAGTCTCCATCCCCCCTGAGTTAATACTTGGTGGAAGCACCTTTGGCAGCAATTACAGCTGTGAGTCTGTTGAGATAGGTCTCTACCAACTTTGCACACCTACATTTGGCAATATTTGACCATTCTTCTTTACACAACTGTTCAACCTCTGGGTCAAGTTACTTGGGGAGTGTTGATGGACAGCAATCTTCAAGTCATGCCACAAATTTTCAATTGGATTTAGGTGGGGGCTCTAACTGGGCCACTTAAGGACATTACCTTTTTGTTCCTTAGCCACTCCAGTGTAGCTTTGGCTGTGTGGTTTGGGCCATTTTCATGCTGAAAGGTGAACTTCCGTCCCAGTTTCAGCTTTCTTGCAGAGGGCAGCAGGTTTTCCTCAAGGACTTCTCTGTACTTTGCTCCATTTATTTTCCTTTCTCTCCAGACAAGTGCCCGTCCTTGCCGATGAGAAACATCCCCATAATATGATGCTGCCACCACCATGCTTCACAGTAGGGATGGTGTTCTTTGGGTGATGTGTTGTGTTGGGTTTGTGCCAAACATTTAGGCCAAAGGGTTCCATTTTAGTTTTGTCGGACCACACAACTTTTTGCCACATGGCTACAGAATCTCCCGAGTGTTGTTTTGCATACTTCAAACGGGATTCAAGGTGGGCTTTCTTGAGTAATGATTCCTTCTTGCCACCCTACCATACAGGCCAGATTTGTGGAGTGCTTGGGATATTGTTGTCACATGCACACTTTGACCAGTCTTGGCCATAAAAGCCTGCAGCTCTTGTAAAGTTGTCATTGGCCTCTTGGTAGCCTCTCTGATCAGGCTCCTTCTTGCTCAGTCATCCAGTTTTGAGGGATAGCCAGATCTAGGCAGGATCTTGCTAATGCCATACACCTTCCACTTCTTAATAATCATCTTGACTGTGCTCCAAGGGATTTTTTTTTATTAATAAATTTAGTCGTCTCCAAATTTTTACCCCAGTTTTGTCTCCAATTTAGTGTGCCCAATTATTATCTATATCCTTGGCTTACTGCTCGCAACCCCCCCCCGCCGACTCATGGAATGGAGGCTGGAGCATGCGTCCTCCGAAACGTGCTCCTGCCTATCCATCATTTTTCGCACTGCTGATCCACAGCGAGGCCACCAGACCTATAGCGCCGGAGGATAACACAGATCTGGCGGTTCCACTGCAGAACTACAGATGCCCTGTCGGCCACAGGTGTCGCTGATGCGTGGTGTGCCATGGATTCCCCTGCCGACCTAAGCCCTCCCTACCCGCGCAGCGCTTAGCCAATTGTGCGCCACCCCCTAGGAACTCCCGGTCACGGTCGGTTGTGACATAGCCTGGACTCAAACCTGCAATACCCAGACTATAGGGCACATCCTGCACTCCACGTGGAGCGCCTTTACTGGATGCTCCACTCGAGAGCCTGCTCTAAGGGATATTTAAGGCCTTTGATATTTTTTTATACCCATCCCGTCTGTGCCTTTCAACAATTTTGTCCCGGAGTTCTTTTGAAAGCTTAGTGCTCATGGTTGAGTCTTTGCTTTGAAATGCACTACCCAGCAGAGGGAACCTACAGGAACTGAGGAATTTATCCTGAAATCATGTGAATCACTACAATTTAACACAGATGGAGGCCACTTAACTTGTTGTGTGATTTTGAAGGTGATTGGTTACGCCTGAACTAATTTAGGATTGCTATTACAAGGGGGGTGGACACTTACCAAACCAAGCTATTTCAGTTTTTATTTTTAATGAATTTTCTACAAATTTTTAGAATATTTTTTTCACTTGGAAGTTGTGGGGTAGGATGTGTAGATAAATGAAAAAGAAAACTATTTTAATGCATTTTAATTCCAAGCTACAGTATAAGGCAACAAAGCTTGAACATCTTGAAAGGGGGTGTAGAGTTCCTATAGGCTCTGTAGATATTTTATCTGGCAAAGCACAATTTACACACTTCCATTTCCCTTTCAATTGTTATAGGTTTTGACAACCTGCCTTGCACACTACAGCCTTCAACCCTCTTCTTTCAATTGTTTTATTTGATGCAAAAGGTGACTCTCAGGCTGTATGGTATGAACGATAGTTAAGGATGCACCAACAAACTTAATTGGTTTGGAATGGACCCATTTCGATCATATCCTGAAATATCTGTTTAAGTTAATCTAATTCCCTTTGCAGGTCCTGGTAGGGCCATTTCTCATTATTTTTACAGTTTTGTCAATTCTATCCTCTCTCGCTGATCTGGGAATCTCTGGCACTGCTCTGGCCTGGTTCTCCTCCTACCTCTCTGACCGCACCTACCAGGTAAGCTGGTGTGGCTCAATCTGTTGGAATGAGATTGTGAGTGAAGGAAACTACAAGCTTAAACATAACAATTGCTATGTGTCCTGATTATATACCAGCACACTACTTGTTTTGTGTCATTTTGTGTCTGTTTTGTTTGTCTATTTGTTTTGGCACCTGTGCCGTTTGATTGTGTTTTGTTTTGTTAAAACCTTTTTTTATAATTAAAACACGCCACAGCACTTTCATACCCCAGTGCTGTCTATGTGTGCTACTTCTTCCGGGTCTGACCTCACCACAAAGCCATCCGCCTGGAACTGCCACTCTTCTGCCACTCACCTCCTTCCTATAGACTCCTTCTCCTAACTCTGTAGACTCTGCTACCTCCTCCCTCACCTCCCCACTGTGTCCCCTCACCTCCCAACCTGGCTCTCCTCTGTGGTCTGCTCAGCAAGAACCAAACTGCGCTCTGCTGAAAAGAAATGGAAGAGAAACAAACTCCCTGCTGCCATAGATTCCCACTGCTCCCTCCTCTCCTCCTCCTCTGCTAAACACTCCAATTTCCAAACTATTATCCAGTCCTCCACTAACAACCCCCGGAAACTATTCTCTACCTTGTTCTCCCTCCTCAACTCTCCTCCTCTATCTCCTCTGACGATTTTGCCTCTTCTCTAAAATCTCTGATATCCGCAACTTCTTTAACATCTCTCACTCCCCCTACCCCTCCCCCTCCCGCTCCAACCCCAACACCCTCTGCCTCCCCTATTAACTCATCCTCCTTCTCTCCCCTCTCAGACTCTGACCTCTCCACCCTCCTCCAGGGCCACAAACCCACCACGTGCGCCCTGGACGCCCCCCCCCCCCCCCCCCCCCCCCCCCTCTCCCCTCTCCTCTTCTAAGTTGCTCGAAAGACGAGATGCTCCTCTCTTTTTGAGAAATCTCTGGAGAGAGGAGAGACCGGAGAAAGGGAAAACAGTTTGTCGGAGATAGGGAGCTCCTCTTACCCTTCTCTCTATCAGAACTACCACCCTGTCTCCCTCTTACCCTTCCTCTCTAAAACCCTTAAGAGGGCAGTACACCGCCATCTCTCTGCTTTCCTGTCTAACCACTCTCTGCTTGACCCTCTCCAATCTGGTTTCCGCTCTGCTCACTCCACTGAAACTGCTTTCCTGTCTGTCACTAACTTGCTAAACTCTGCCTGTGCTGACTCTCTCATCTGTCCTAATTCTCCTTGATCTCCCTTCTGCCTTTGACACTGCCGACCACTATTCTTCTATCCTCTCTTGCTGACCTGGGAATCTCTGGCACTGCTCTGGCCTGGTTCTCCTCCTACCTCTCTGACCGCACCTACCAGGTAAGCTGCTGTGGCTCAACCTTCACAACTCACCCTCTCTAACAGGAGTCCCCCAAGGACCCAAGTCTTGGGTTCTCTCCTGTTCTCTCTCTACACCTGTTTCTCATACCATTTCTATGCTCATGATGCTAAGATCTATCTGTCTGCTATCACCTCCTGGATGCACTCGCATAACCTCAAACTCAACCTCTCTAAATCTGACCTCCTTTTCTTCCCCTCCTCATCTTCCCCCTCCTCGGATCTCCATTCCTGTTTTCTACCATGCTCTCTCCCTCCTCCTCAGCCTAAAAACTCGGAGTAACCCTGCACATCTGCACTCTAGCACGCACCTACTGATTCTTCCTGAGCAAAATACAAAGAATCCGACCCTTCCTCACCAACTACTCCACGCAACTCCTCGTCCAGGCCCTAGTACTCTCCCGCCTATACTATTGCAACTCCTTCCTGGCTGGCCTCCCTGTGTCCGCCACCCATCCACTACAGCTCAACCAGAACTCCGCTGCTCGCCTGGTGATCTCTGCCTCACTTCTCCCACTCTACTCCATTGCTCTGCTCACTCCACTGGTTCCCGATCACCGCTCGCATCCAGTTCAAGACTCTTGTACTCGCCTACCTACCTTGACCAGACTGCACCCAGCTACTTCCAGACCCCCACCCGACCTCTAGGCTCTACCTGCACTAGAAGACTGGCTGTATCTCCGCTATGGTCCGCTGCCTCCAGAGCCCTCCTCCTCCACCCTCGCCCCGCAGTGGTGGAACGACCTTCCTACGAATGTCAGACTGTCCAGTCCTTAACCACCTTCCGGCGCCTCCTCAGGGCACACCTCTTCAGACAACACCTGTAAAACTCAACTCTTCTCTTCTGAATAATATAGCACCTCTGCCTTTAACTTGCACTTATCTGATCCCTATTTTACTGTATTTAATCCTGCACTTAACCCAATCTGTAGTATTTTATATTTTACTTGCACTCGTATCTAACCCGGATGTAACTATCAACACTGTTATCTGCTCTTGAACTGCCCCGATATCAAATTGTACTGTTTTGTATTTGCTCTTATTAGGACTGAAGTATTTTGTATCTTGCTTTTAACTGTACTGTAATTCTTGAAAGGTATTTTTTGTATAGAGCTGTAAGTCGCCCTGGGTAAGGACGCTTGCTAAGAAATAAATAATAATAATAATAATAATAATAATAATAATAATAATAATAATAATATTATTATCCTCATTGATTCCTATATGCAGCTTAAAATGCAAATGTAAGGCAATATAAAGGGTTATTTCCTGTAACTGCAAAATGTATTATTACATTTAGGCAATAAAGTCGGGATAACTAAATATATTTTTAACATAACAACGAGGGGCTTGTAAGAATACTGGTATTCCAATGAGAGGTAAGACATACAGGCTAGTTATGTTGTTATGTGCACCAGGTATATATCCTGAAATGTGAGAATTCTGCCATTGTGTTTTAAAGTCTTGGTTAGTACACCTTTAACTAAGAAATAGCGGACATGCCAATTAAAATACATATTAAATTAGCTGTTAGTACTAAAACATGGGGTTTAAGTTTGACTTGAAGCTGTGAAAATATTCACATAACCTATTAATCCATGGGTCTGTTTTATTAATTGAAACAGAAGAGTCTTCACTGCCAATTTAAACTTCTAATCCTGCTCTTTTGCAGACCTCATTCTGCTGTATTTTATCATCTCTAGTGATGTCAATAAATCACACCTGGTGGAAAACAACAGCAGGATTAATGCCGAGTTAAAAGGCAGCTGTATTAAGATTAATTGATCATTAGGACTGGAAGATAACTTTCTGTTATCGACATCTGGAAATAATTATCACAATATATAGTAAAACATTAAAACTCCCATTAACCGTGACTTCTCCTTTTACTAGTTTTTTCTCTCAACCATGTCTCTGCTTTTAACGTGTGGCTTTTTAAAATGGTCCCAATCCACTGCTATCTCTATAAAGGTGAGACTGAGTTAAAGTACATTCTCTTGGAAGACAGAAGAGCACTAAATGGACCTGTGAAAAGGATATTGGGCCGTATTCTCCACTGTGCTGCAATGAGAAGTCGTGGTACAACTAATGATCCCCCTTTCCATATTTGCACCCATTTCACATTTCTCCTTTACCTAGTATTTTATATTTAGACAAATACTGCATGTCCCTTTAATAGGAGTATTTGTCTTAACTGTCATTTCCAACACAGTTTAATATGGGAAAGTGGAAAATACAGACCATTGAGTCTTAATGGGGTTACCAAAACTACACTGCCTTTGTAGCGTCAGTTAATTTGGTAAATGTCACCTCACTTGAAATACTGTATTTTTAACTACTGTTCTCGGTCCGAGATATTTTCAGTTTTGCTTTTCTGTAAACTGGACTGCAAGATAACAGTGTAATACATAGAACTCACAAAATGTCTACACAGACCTAGATTATGACATAAAACAAACAGGAAATGGATTGAAAAACCACACAGAATAAGTGTAATATTTTATTAGAAAAGAAGTATCAATGACTCCTGTAAAAATCTAAGAAAGTGCAGTTTAGTTACTAAAGGTCTTGTGACAGAGTACAGAGGATACATGTGATTCACTGTAAAACAAACCCCAAGACAGATTACAACATGTATTCAATCTGACTAAATTAACAACATTTGCAAGTTTAGAAATGAATCCCTTGGTTTTCCAGTTGACTATTTCAATAGATTTGCTCAGACAACCTGCTTAATACTGCTATTTCTCAAACAATTGAAGTCATTCAAGGAATGTGACTAAAAGGTGTAATAAAAAGGAAAACTGGCAAAAGGAGTGGGAAACTTTGTAGTAACCCCTGTAAGACTTCTCATTTCACATTCAATATGCAGAAAATAGTTTCCATACATTGGAGTAATTATTCAGTGCGTTTATAATGCACCCCTGCAACAGATAGATATTACTATCCCAAGAGATCTAACCTAGATTCACTCTGTTGAATTATAATTTTAAAAAGATATCTCCACTTGTCAACTTATAATAGTATAATAATAGTAGTAGTGGAATAACTTACAAAAGGGACCTCTGTTGTTTTTTTAGATGCTTCCACATTGAAAATAACCTCACCGGGGATGTGACTGTATTCAGACACAGTAAATCTGTGGTTATCTTGATCTGCATTGTACCTGTTGTCTTTGAAAATGTGCCAACCAGCAATCCAGCTCTGATTTTTAAGATATAGTTCAATGCTTTACATTTATATTAAAAGGTACAGGGGTTGTATTATGATTGTTTATGAAAACGTTTTGATTGGGAAAAAACTAATTAAAAATCATAAGATTTGGTTTTGACTCTCAGTACCTGGTTCCAATTACTATAGACAACTGTATACAGATTAATTGAAGCTTGTACTAAATAATGAATAACATTGCAGACATCCCAGTAAAGTAAAATTATGTGCAATTCATACAGCCAAGGCTGGAATATGTACATTAACACAGTATGCCTAATGGGTTACAGAACTGCTTACAGAAACACATGACTTTAACTATGATGTATGGCAGCAATATATGTGCTGATTTTTTGTATACTGTTATTCACACACTGTGGTCATGAATAGGACTGGGGATAAAACTGAACACATTTCTTCAGTTTAATTGCCCAGCTGATTTCTGACAAATGATGTGTGAATGCGTAAGCAGCATAGTGCTCCCTTTTGGGACAATGCTCGCTGTCTGAGTCCTGCAAGCGGCATTCATTTCAGTCAAAGCGCCAGCATTGGATAAATAATATTGAGTGAAAGCTGAGAAATGTATTTGATTCCCAAGCTGATATAGGATATCTTTTTAAAAAACGTCAACAAACTATCACCGCAACATAGGATACAAAGTTTCTTGTATATACTGTATACTGTGTGTTAACCTTTATAAAAGTGTACCATAGTAAAATCACAGCAAGGGGTAATAAAGCACAGGGAGGACAGCATGGTAAAGCACAAAGAGGTCAGGTAAAGCATATTAAACATGGTAGACCACGGTAAAATACGATAAACACCTAGCATAACTGCAAAATTAGCATGCAAATTTACTGTGGTAAACTTTTATAAGGGAGACATGTTCACCTTTTTGGGGAAAACCTCCCAACACTATCCGTTACATATCAATTGAGGGTCATTCATGTTAATTCCATTGAAAAAAAAACAACAAAAAAACCAATAAGAATATTAAAGTAGCTGATAAACCCATGTTGTCTTACTAACCTAGTAAAAGACTTGATTTAGTTTCAGTTTTCCTGTATCTCTAACATTCATAATGTGGCTAACCATATTGTGGTTTAACTGCACTTCAATCATCAGACAAACACAACCTTTACTTCATATCATAGTACACCTACATTCATTTTTACCATATTACTGAACTAAATATTTGTGTCTTTATTTAAAAAAAAAAACAAAAAAAAAAACATATGCTAGCAATAAAGTTTCAAATTAAGCACAGGAATGTAAAAGATGTGTATCTGAATCGTTGTATATAAATCATATGAAATTGAGCGGGGAATAGAACCACCTTCTTTAACAGACCTTATCCTTTGAATTACATCCAGGCCTATATTACTGTAGAATATATTGGGAATTAAATAATTTCCTATCACCCATTCCTCTTCTGTATTTATTATTTTGAAATGGCACTAAAATATTTTTCTATGTACATTAGGCAATACTTGACTATGAATGGGGAATGGGAAATGGGGAGGGGGTATTCCCCATTTATGCAGCATTGTTATATGTTTAAAAGAACCTTCTAAACACATATAGGTAGTTCCTAGGTCACTGCCTCTGTCCTCTAACCTAGCTTTGATAAAGGCTGTGCAACAGTATTATAAGCCAAACACGATTTCAGGGGGATTGCCAGGTATTGTTCTTGCTCATGCTGCAACAATCTGCATTTGAAACAAAGACAGAACCCTCCTGGGGAGGCTGTGGGACTCGCCGACATTCAGTGCACACTGTCACCAGCACCACTCAAGGATGCGCAAGTCTTCTGAACAAGTGCAAGGAAAAGAAAAATATAAAAACAGGAAATTTATATTGAGCTAATGTAGCTTATATATTATCTCATTCTGTGGCGCAAGTCAGTGGTCCAGTACTGGTTTGGGGGCGATTTCACTATTACAGCTACACAAAACAGCAGTACTTTTTCCACCACGATTTAGAGAGGTTCTTCATTTTGTCAGGAGTCCGTTTTTTAGTTTTTTTCTGCAGCGGTTGGGCGTCTGCGTGTTGGATGCTTGCCACAATTGCAGTGTCAAATACTTCTTTGAGGTTTTTCTGAGTCAGCGCGGAGCACTCCATGTATGAGACAGCTTTTATCTCCTCTGCACAGTGTCGTGCCTCTTCCTGGTCCACTGGCTTCTCTCTGCATTTGGCCAGTTCAATCAGCACTTTCACGTCCTCCCGCAGATCACACTGTGTCCCCACCAGCACTATGGGGGCGCTGGGGCAGTGGCACCGGATTTCATGAACCCATTTCTCGGTCACATTCTGAAATGAGGAAGGACTGACTACACTGAAGCACAGCAAAAAGATGCCTGCGTTGGTGTAGCACATCGGTCGAAGCTTGTCGAATTCATCCTGTATATGAAAAACAAATTGAACCAGATATCATTTTGGATCCCAACAGAGAAAAGGGATTGATTATAGCTATAGATCCTATATGGGACTGGGATCTCAAAAGTATAAGGACATTATCACCTTATTTATAGAAAACTCACCTTTCCTCAACACTTTAATATTAGTTTTGAGAATACTTCTGTTCCATGGAACATATCTTTATCCTAATATCTTAACAATACCAACTCTGCTGCCAGAAAAAAGACCGGTGCAGTTTAATAAATCATTGTAATCTTCTTTAAAAACACAAAGCAACAGCCCTGTGACATATGCAAAACATCAATTCAAATGTTTAATCCTTCTGCTGATACCACGGCTCTCAGGGACGCAGTACCCATGTCCTTTACGCATGCATGGCTTGTCAGGACTCTCAGGTTGCACGTCTGTCCATCTGACACGGGCAGCAGCACTGCATTTTTTTTTTTGTCTTTTGTTTTTTTTTAAATCATGCTGGTAATACACTTGCATTGTGTGAAGTGCAAGCTTCAGCATGTTGGGTGGTTCAAACTCTGCAGCGGTAATTTGGCTTGAAAAACTACTTGTACTTCTTAAAAATATACTTGCCCTCTCCCTCCCTCCCTCCCTACCTGCCCCTCCCCAGCCCTGTACTTGGGAGTTATTCAAATATAAAAATAGCTTCTGTCTGTTTTTCCCCTCTCTTTCTCTATAAGCTGAATCCAACCAGGGGCCAGTTTTTCAAAACTGTGGTAATTGGATTTCCATGTTTGATCTGGATTATATCGTGCAATTGGGTTTTTGAAAACATCGAAATGCGATCGGGATTACTGTGATCAGGATTTCGTTTTAGTAATCCGATCGCACTTTTAGTCACGATTAAATGTTGCAATTGGGTTTTTCAGAATTTAAAGAGGATTATTGTGATCCTACTGCAGAGGTGGATTTAGCTTTTAAATGATGACAAAATATCGATATTTGTTTGAATTGTCATAGCAAACACACATTATATGTCCAAATAGAGTGTTAGAATATAACATTTACATATTTATTTAAGTTTTGTATCGATGCAAGCAAAAAGGAAAACACGTATTTAGTGGCATAGCTTTAATAATAAAGCATAAGCATAAACCTTCACATATGCCTTTTTTCAAAAAAAAAATTGTATTCAATTTAGATTTAGTTATTTAATTTCTGCTAAGTAGGCATAAATAAAATAACCATTACTTGCATGCGCTATATGTGCACTAACATTAAAGTCATTTAGATGTAATCATTATTACCACAATCATATTTCTATTGTTAAATATCAAAGATAACAATTTAAGTACAATAAGGCCTCTTAAAAAAAAAAAAAAAAAAAATATATATATATATATATATATATATATATATATATATATATAAATATATATATAAAGTAATAATTATATATTATAATTCTTGATCGGATGAATAAATTAAAGACGATTGATCCGCATTTATTTTATTGGTATTGCGTACGGTTTATACACATTATTTTTATTTATTCAAAACATTAATCCGGATTAGTAATAATGGTGTTAGAATAAATAAAACTATTTTATATCAATATAGTAACAAAAAGGCCTAAATATATATATATATATATATATATATATATATATATATATATATATATATATATATATATATATATATACACACACACACATATACAGTATTACAAAACCTGCATCACTTTGATCCAGATTAAAAATTTTGAAAAAGCAGCACTTACTTGTTTTTAAGAGGCCTCATTGATTATATAACCTAATTTAACAAAATAAATTATTGTGATAATTTATTTATGCCTACTAAGCAGAAATTAAATAACGAAATCTAAATTGAATAAAAATAAAACTTTTGAAAAAAAGTTGTGTTTTTAGACATCTTCATCGTCTTCCTCGTTGGTCGGGTGTCCAGCATCTCAGACGAGCTTTAAGGAGGCGTAAGTGAAGGTTTATGTGTATGCTTTTTTATTAAAGCTACACCACTAAATACATGTTTTCCTTTTTGCTTGCATGGTTACAAAACTTAAATAAATATGTAAATATTATATTCTAACACTCTATTTGGACATATAGTGTGTGTTTCCTATAACACTTCAAAGGAAATATCAATATTCTATGATCATTTAAAAGCTAAATCCCCCTCTGCACTAGGATCACAATAATCCTGGTATTTTGGATCAAAGTACCCCTGATTTCCTCTCTAAATTCTGAAAAACCCAACTGCAACATTTAACCGTGATTAAAGGTGCGATCGGATTACCAAAACAAAATCCGGACCACAGTAATCCTGACCGCATTTCGATGTTTTGAACAACCCAATTGCAGAATGTAATCCAGATCAAACACAGAAATCAGATTACCAAAGTTTTGAAAAACCGGCCCCGGTGTTTTAGTTTGTTGCATCACAGATATGAAATCATTGCCAACTATTACTGTTGTTTTGTGGAATGCTGATTTTTCTGGATATTCTTTTAGTTTTGTAACTCCTGAACCCCATATTTTTAAAAGGACTTGTGTAACCTGTCAAGTTTCTCTGCAGTTTTCCTATTTAAATGGCTTTGCACTTGCCACAGGAAAAAAAAAAGGCAGAACATCTTTTTAAAAAAGCACAGCATAATGTATGAGTGATCCTCACTGGAGTTTGATATTATTAAAATGTAGAGAATTTCAACCCACGCTTCTGTTAACTGGTACTTTTCTGTTTGTTCTGACTGACTCATGATTTAGTGGCACTTAAACATTCAAATGGATATTTTAGATTTTAGACAGTTAACGGAAAGCAGACAACAGGAGGTTAACTGATAGGGATTTAGTAATCTCCAATTGATTTTACCCCATGCAGTCGCTGGAAGTTTGTGCCATCAGCCGACTGCTTCTTTTCACTCTGCAGTCCCGCCATGCAGCCAACCCAGCCAGTCTACAGGGGTCGCTGGTGCGCGGTGAGCCGAGAACACCCTGGCCAACCTATTATTTTTTTTTTTTTCGGATGTCTTTTTTTTTTGCCTTCAATTTACAAGTTAGTGTTGTACCAGTTATCTGTTTTCATCCCCAAATATATTAAAGGAAATAGGTGGAATGTCACTCATTTTTGGCAGTGGTTTTGTAACTACAGTTGTCCCGTGTTATACCGCCCCCTTTATAACGCCACCCTTGCATACCGCCAGCTATTCTGTCACCAATATAAAGACAGTGCTATTTTTTTACCCATTATATCGCCCCACCCCGCTGTCCGCCACACGCCACCTTCCCAAGTCAAGCAAATATATAAGCATTTTAATTTCCCTCATTCTAGTGCCAGCAAAATAATTATGATCAATTAAAACAACAAAGTTATGCAGTTCACCTTTGACTCGCTTTCCTAATTCGTTGTTAACTGAACGTTCATACCAATGTCAACACTCCCGCTCCCAAAGCAAAACAGCAAGTACATGGTGAGTCAACCCTACATTTAAACACCAGAGCAAAAGAAGTGAGGCATACTGCTTAAGTGAGGCATACTGTTAATCAAAGGACAATTTGAGACATTCTAAAAAACAAATGGCTTACCTTGATGGAACGGGACAATTTGTTTAACCTGAGAAAGGTTGACGAAGTCTAAAATAAGCGACTTTTATTTGTTTGTTTTTTTAAAGTACGACAAGAGGTTTGTTTGTTTACATGCGAGTTTTACACAAATGAAGGCTGACTTAAACTAAAGCATCAATTCTGTAGAACATTTTTTTTTTTTAACTTTTCGTTTAAAAAAGTGTTTGTCTGTACATATTCAACATCTTTTTAAATGTATTTATTTATTTTTTAAATGCTTAAAAAGGAATGCTGTTGAGCTTAAATTGCTTTGTGAAATAAACAGATGGCATCATTCAACGGGGATAGTATTCAGCAGTCTTACAGTCATACCACAAACAGTAAAGGTCAACTAACCAGTACAGTAAAAATAATAAAATAAATAAATAGTACGCATTTTTGTTTTTATGGAATTGTTAGACACTAAATGAGTGTTTATTTATTTTTTTAACTATAAACTGTTCCTCAAAATTAACTGTAATTACACAACTAAAAAAAAAACATTTGAATTTATTGCAAACATAAAAGGTTGTGTGTTTTTTTAATTTATTTATTTTTTTGACCTTCACTATAACGCCACACTCGCTTATTGCCCGTTTTTGCCCATGGCCCTTAACAGGCGATATAAAGAGGGCTGACTGTAACAACAAATAAAATGGCAGTTTGTCATGGAATTTAGAATGCAGTGGTGCATAGTGATTTATAATGTGAAGCGGCTCATTGGTATGCAAGCCATGGTATATGCTATATATATATATATATATATATATATATATATATATATATATATATATATATATATATATATATATATATATATATATCATATGATGCTGTTTAACCAATCAGAGGTTGTTATTTTTTGATGCTGTTTAGTCTCCATCAGAGGTGGTTATTTTTTGATATTTTTTTTAAATATATATATATATATATATATATTATATTATATATATATATATATATATATACACACACACACACACTTTTTAAATGGCTTTATAATACAACTGTTCTTTCTTTCTGCTTATGCAGTTTAGTAGTTTGTATCCTAGTATACTGTGCTACACAAAATTGGAAGACTTCTAACAAGAGCTGAAATAGAATAAGCAACCTTTAAACTAGTGGGAAAATGTAAAAACACTGCTGCAGGTTTCATTACCTTTACCTTTATAAGTACCTTTTACCGAGTAACACTTATTTACATCATTTTTGACACTCACTGCAGGTTCAGTTTGCCCACGTGGGATGTTGTTGGTTTAGTGAAACAGGGCCAAGGTTCACTGATTTATTATTTTTTTTTTTTTTTAAGAGCTTAACTCGGTAGAATATACTCGCTAGACTAGCAAGCGAGTAAAAAATAAATAAAAATACGGAAAATCATCTAGCAAGTACATTTCTTGCAAATAACCTGAAAATGTAGCGACGTATGCAAATTAGGCCATGATATCACGAAACGTCACAGGGAATTCCCTTTGGCTCCCTAGAATTTGCAGTTGATGGAAAACCATTTTTTCGCACTTATGTCACTACTATTTTTGTAGCAATTTTACCGAGTAACTTATTGATCCTCCCTTGTAACAACTGTAATGGGCTATACTTTTTATTTGAGATGGGAAATCTGAAAACATAAGTGATTTTTTTTCATACAAATCATTATAAGGCTATTCAAATTACACTGATATTTTCTGTTTTAGTGCAGGGTTGTCAAACTCAGTTCCTGGAGGGCCGCAGTGTCTTCTGGCTTTCGTTCCATCTGAGCACTCGATTACTTAATTAATATAATTATTTGATTAACATTTAACACTTCCCTTCAGGACCCGAAATGTTTCATAGGTAGTGTACCTTGGATCAAGTGCATTTTTAAAACCATCAGCTATAAAAGACCTTGAAAAATATTACATATGTCAAATTCAACAAATAATTAGATCAATGATGTTAATTGAGAGTCTAAGTTGGAATGAAAACCAGAAGACCCTGCAGCCCTCGAGGACTGGAGTTTGACACCCCTGTTTTAGTGCAATGTTTTATATTGCAAAAACACAACAAAAGTTGCAAAATAAACAAACTAAATACATTTTGTTATGATGACTAGTATGTTGCACAACAGTGTGCAATATATCTGTCCATAGTGATTTAAGGTACAGATTAAAAGCAGGGTGTAAACCCCCTTGAGGATTCTATACCAGTAGTGACTAGTTTATTCAATGGATTAGTCAACAAAAGACTACAAAATTTTAAAAGCCAGGATAAACCCGGACTTATTTTATTATCACAAAACTGTACTGCTGCAGTTTGTGAGAAATTTAAAATTACTCCTTCTGACAAAATTCTGGGAGTGACTTCTGCTGACAGAAAAACATATCTGGAGCACTGATTGTATATTTAGGTGTACAGTTTCTGATACGATTACAATTCTTATTATAATCCCACTGAAGGAGCCAAGCTGACAATTTTCCCTCGGATAGTGAGCAACTTTCTCATGAGCAGGAGATAGCAAATGAGGACAGAAACATGGTCGAAGTTAAGACCCCCAGATAATCACTTTGTGAATCGGACTTAAGACCCGGTCATAACATAGTCTGCAAAACACACTTAAGACCTTTTTTTGGTCTTATACTGAAGTGAGCTCTGTGAACACGGCCCCAGGCAAGTAAACTGACTGCAAGCAGGATTCCACCAACTAACAACATCTCGTCTCACCACCTACGTCAGCACTAAAGGCTTGTATTTCCTCTTAAACAGTAAGCAGTGGGTGTTCTGAAAAATGTAGCATTATGCATCCTCACATGCTGCTACAACTGTTTAAATAACGCACCTGTCCTTTTTCTTTTCATTGTTAACATCCTGACAACTTTTTACACTTATACTTTAAACTCTGTTGCAAAGCTCTTTTCAAAATGGCCGCTCTAGTGCACTGATGATAGATTAAGGGTTATTGCCATTTTAAATCACTCTTCATGCAGTGATTTAGAGGACAGATCTCAAACCCCAGTGTGCTCAGCCATTTTGAAAAGAGCTTTGAAAAAGACTTTAAAGTTATAAGTGTAAAAAGTTGTCAGGATGTTAACAATGAAAAGAAAAAAGAAAAATATTTTTCGGAACCCCACTACTTACTCTTTAAGCCGGATAATACAAACCTGATTGAGCTGATTTCTGAAATTGGTCTTGGCAGTCAGAAATAGGAAAAATCACATTTGACACATCATTCAGATATTTTATTTGCTTAGAGTTTAGAAACAGAAATTTACTTTGGCTTTAAAAAGGAAAAGACGACTAATGTAGGTTTACACCAGAGAAAAGGTAACAAGATGAAGTTGTTCTTTTTTTTTTCAGAAATATTATTACTCCCATTAAAAACCTAATGTGTTATATTACCTTGCTATTGACAAAAGTAATATTACAGGTTATAAAAAAATTCTTTATAAAAAGAATGTCCTTGATTACCCTAGTACTTTTTATTTCATTTTATTTAGTTTTCAGTGCAGATGCCATAAACTAAGTTATATAAATAGCAGTTGTTATTTTGACAGCAAGTGGCTGAAAACCAGGCTATTTTAAAGATTTTTTTTAACCTCTATAACTGGCAATATGCTTATGCTCATAAAAAGTTATTTTTTATATATTTGAAGTATTCACCAATGAATTGTTTGGTGAAAGTGTACAAATAAATGTTCATTAATTAACCCATACTGACCTGCCCAGCCGTGTCACAGAGCTGAAGTTTCACAGGTCTGCCATCAACAGCCACTACAGCTTGAAAAATGAAAAACAACATGGTCATTAATGAGACTGTTCAACACTTTCTATGAGAAAGTCCTGGCATCTCCCACGTTTGAATGGTTCACTCTAATTAGTTTCCATGTAATGATGCAGAGGGCTGGAAATAGTTCTGTCACTTACACTTAAACTCCAGTTGCCTGCAAAACTTTTCATCTCATTTCACCCAAACCAAGAATCTGGAAAAATCAATGAACTAAAAGTATTTAGTAATACTTTAGTATATAGTAATGAACAAATATAATAATAATAATAATAATAATAATAATAATAATAATAATAATAATAATAATAATAATAATAATCTGTGAGGTTGCCCACTGATCTGTACTCACACAGAAAAAAAAAACACCCAGAAGTTATAAAAACTAGAGAAATACCATTTGTTATGTAAAATAAAAATCTAAAATGAGTAAAAACTTAAGAGCCCCGAAAGGTAAAACTATATTAACATGTATCACTTAGAGCAGTAAACCTTCAAACACAGTGATTGGTGTTATTGGTGTTACATACTTTTTATGTGTGTCTTTTTCACATAGGTGTACATGTTCAGTCTATTTATGTTATCAAAAATAATTATTTATTGGCATAGAAGAGTGCCAATTGAAAGACCTAATTTCATACTTTTTTGAGGAAAGCTTTCTATTCTTCACACCTCCTGGGACTTTCCAATGCAAGGCTGATAAATTCAAAAAAGAGGTAGAGGATAGAACAGACTTGTATCACTCGTCTTCGATTTGTACACATGAACTGACATGGTTACTACATTTAAACAACTGTCAATAGTTACAGATTTACGGATTAATATTCTGTGAAAATATACTAACGTAATTGCATACAAATAATAGATCTTCTAAATTGTGGTACCCCACTATTCAACACAAATTTGATTAACTGAATCATGGCTTCAACTACTATAAATATAATCATGCAGGATTTGGTTTGCATTCAATTAGTTTCTTCTCGATTTAAAGTAAATTGTATTGCCAGATTGTCTCTATTGAATATTTACCTGCAAAGTTATCAAATGCAGTTGGGATGTATTCGTTTGGATATCCATTGGTAGTGTAGCTGACGACAAGGCTTGTTTTACCGACGGCTCCATCCCCGACCAGTACACACTTAACCTTGCGTTCTGTAGCCGAACCGGACCGACATCGTGATGCAGAGGACAACTCCCTGCTCCGCACCCTCCGAGGGGGCACAGGTGGGATTTCCGACACAGAAACGGGTTTGTATTCCGACATTCCCTGTGGCGGCATCACAATTTGATACCAGGCGGTCGACCCCCGTACCCAGTTAACAACACACAGTGGGCCACATTAGGAGATCTGACATCATTCTCTCATTCATTCTCATTCTCTCTTTCTCTCTCTCTCTCTGGTTTGAACAATCTTTCTTTTTTCATTAACCAAAACACCGCTGGTGGTGCCAACCCATTTAAAATAACAAATGTAATATCCAAATGAATAAAACGCAAATCAAATGAAAATGTTGCAATAATATAATAAGATATGAACAGCTGGACTCACTTCCAGTTAAACTCACGTATCTCTAACCCCTACATGGAGCCTTGCTCAGTCCAGTATTCGCATACCCGGTTATCTTAAAAGCATGACATCATTTCGAACCTTTGTAACTCAAAATAAAAATGTGCAGGCTGATTGTTCATTGACCAATCATAGCAGCCACTGGAGAACTCCAGGGACCGCGACAAACGCACGTCTTACTCATTGGGTGACTGGTAAGGCAATCAAAATATCAAACTGTTTCTAAGTTCTTGATTGGTCAAGTGCACATCCTCCCCTACTGATGTATTACAGAGGAGGGTTTATTTCGCTGTCCTTACAAAGGTTACACGACATTCTCCTGTCAGGGCATTGCATTCTGATTGGCTATCATATTATTGTTAATAAGGCAAAGAATAATCCTCTCCCTACACCGAAATCGTAAGCATAAGGGTAGTATCCTACACTGCAGCCATTACATATCTCAAGCAGTTCATGTTTGGCAGTGAATAAGCGTTTTTGTTACAAAAAAAAAAAAAAAAAAAAAAAAGTGACCGTAGGTGCTGACTTCCTCAGTTGTCCTGACAGAAACATATCAGTGTAGTTTACTTAATCAATGCAGGGAAATAAACTCAGTGCTTACAAAGTGAGCAAGAAATGAGCCTGGCAACACAACTGAGGAAGTCGGCACCTCTGGTCAGTTTTTTTTAAGTAACAAAAACGCTTATTCACTGCCAAACATTAACTACTTTAGATGTGTAATGACTGCAGTATAGGATACAAACCTTAAAGTTAGGGTTTCAGTGCAGGTAGAGGATTATTCATTGTTTTATTAGCAATAATATGTTTATTATATAAACGAGATAGGCATATAAGCGAGAAACCCATTGAAAACTGTGCATCTTTATAGTCATACGTCAAGATGCCAGTTTATTATGAAACAGCGCCATCTGGTGGAGCTTAACAATTCTGTTTTGTTTTTTAGAGGTATGGCTGGCTTGTACGGAACCCCTAAATACGTGGCGTGAATTAAAATTTTAGTATCACATGCGCACGAGGTAATGGGCACGATTTTCAAAATTAATTAAATGGTAACCAGTGTTAATCAAGAAACTGGTATGTAGCATTGATTTTGGCATTTTCAAGAGGTTTTCATTAAATAATGGCCCTAATGTGATTTCCGAAATTATGTTGATTTACAGGATAAGGTTAACGCGCAGTGCTTCTTGCGACTATTTCGTTTGTTTGCGTGGGTATTTAAAAGCAAATCCGTGATAATTGTCATAATTTATCAGGAGTTAATTTGCACTTGGACGCCAACATACAGAGACTACCTAGATAATTCAATATTTGTAGTTGTGAAAATATTTTAGACTTGTAAATACTTGTGGTTTCGAATGATATTTGTTAACATGTTTTAACAATTTGCAACCTTAGCCTGGCTACAGAGACCTTCCTCCGCAGCCTGAACCCCGAGCCCTGGCACCACCATGTCAGACTAGCTACACCGGCATCTCTGGAGCTCGCCTTAAAGCACACCCAGAAAGTGGAAGAGGTTTTGGAGGAGAGCCAGTTCCCCCAGTCCTCTGAGCCAGACCAGCTGCAGGCCTGAACGCAGAGGTACAAGACCTGTGTATCTTCGGGCTAGATTTCCTGAGGTTTAGTGGGGTTAGATCTACAGTCCGGGACATTACAGCTCAAAGACGACCCCCCACTAATGTTGTCCCCACCAGGGAGGGGCCTCCAAGGGGCCAAGGCGACCATGGAAGACACATTCAGGTGCTCCTGGTGTACTCCCCCAGCCCTGTGGATCCCCAGGAGGGCTAGGCCCTCCGGTCTCTCCTTGTTGTTGTCTTCTCTCTGCTCTTAATGTTGTTCTTCCCAGGTCTTGCCCTCTCCAACCAGCCAACCGTTACCTGCTGTCATGACTCTGCCTGAACCAGTGACCACTCTCTGCCGCCGCCCAAGTGCCGCAGCCTCCTCACGACTTGTCAGCCAGCCGCCACCAGGGGTCACCACAGTGCCCTGTCAGTAAATCTCAGCCCTTCACCGGCCTAGCCGAGGCCACCCCATTGAACCCTTTCCCTTCTCTGTCTTTCCCCTCTTGTCTTCTCCTTTGCCCCTCCAGGCCTCCCAGCGCTCTGAAAGATGTAACTCCCTGAACGATCCAGCGACGGCCACCATCCCAGCCATTTGGAAACGGAGCTGCGAAGGACTCCAACCCGAGCAGAGGCCAGCTTTGGAAGCTGCTGGTTGAGTTGCATCACAGCTTTGCCATGTCGTCATGGGTTTGTTGGTAGAATGCAAATGGTCCAGCACTCTTTGACACAGGAGATGCCTAAGAAGGATGGCAAGTGTAGGTTCTGCATAGACTATTGGCGCTTAAATGAGGTGACGGCCAAGGATTCATTCTCCTTGCCGGACCTCAGGAACGGATACTGGCAGGTCACCCTTGCTCCAGAAATGCCCTTTGGGCTCTGCAATGCACCTTTGAGCGCCTCATGGAGAGGGTCCTGTCCGGAGTGCCCCCCAGCCGCTGCCTCGTCTTCCTAGATGACCTGCTGGTCCACAGCTGTAACTTCAGCCAAGCCCTTGGAGCTTAAGGGAGGTTTTGGAGAAGGTGACTGAAGCCGGACTGAAACTCCACCCCGAGATGTGCCACTTACTGCGGAGGGAAGTGTCATTCTTGGGCCACCATGTGAGCACTGAGGGGATCAGCACAGAAGCTGACAAAATTGCGTCTGTGAGGGACTGTCCAACTCCGGCTAATGTTCATCATTTGAGGGTTCCTGAGCCTCGTTTCATATTACTGTAAGTTCCACACCCTTGCACAACATCCTGGTCAAGAACAAGCCGTTCATTTGGACAGAAGACAGGAGGCGTTTGACACCCTGAAGAGCGCACTGTGTCGAGCACCAGTGTTGTCCCCCCCCGACCAACAGCTGTCGTTCATCCTGGATATTGATGACAGTGACAAGGGGACTGGAGCCGCACTGGCCCAGTAGACTCTGGAGGAGAAGAGAGTAGTAGCTTACTACATCCGAACACTTAGCAAGCCCGAGCATAACTACCTTGTGACGAGGAGAGAACTCCTGGCCATGGTGGAATCTGTATGCTACTTTAAACACTACTTGCGTTGCACTGCAGCGCCATGCAGCACTGCAGTGGCTCATGTCATTCCGGGAGCCGGAGGAGCAGGTGGCCTGATGGATCGAACAGCTACAGGCATTCCACTACGCCGTCCAGCACCGAGCTGGTGAAAAGCACCGCAATGTAGATGCACTGTCTCGACGTACCTGTGCTTTAGACTGTTGTGGGTATTGCAACCGTCACGATGAGAGGAAAGCGGAGCTGCAGGGTCGTAGGATCTGACTTGCCAGGCCCTGCTGCCAGTGAATATCGGGGGCTGGAGGGCTCACCAGGATGATTATCCAGACCTGAGGTCAGTGTGGCATTGAGTGGAGGAGCAAAAGAGGCCTTGTTGGGAAGAAGTAGCTACACTGTCACCGGTGGTGAAAGGACTGTGGGTTCAAGGGGAGTGCTGCAACGCCATTTGCTGGAGCCGATAACTGGAGAGCAGTGGTGGCAAGTGGTTGTTCCAAAAGAGCTGCGATAGGAGCTGCTGTTGAGGCACCATGGGGCCACGGGCACCGGTGACAAAACTGTCACTTTGAAGGTGAAGGGTGGTGGTGCAGGTCTTCTTAATCCCCAGGCAGGGACATACCTCAGCGAGCACACATGACTCGAAGTATCTTCCCTGGTCGTAGTGCAGCTCCTGGGGGATCCCAAAGCAGGAGAAGAAGCCTTTGATCAAGACGTCCGCCACAGTGCCCGCCTCCTGGTTTGGCAGAGCGTACCCCTCAGGCTACTTGGAGAAGTAGTCCAGTAGTCCAGATTATATTAAAAACTTATAAAATATAATACAGTCAGCATTCGGATATCCATTACCCAGATATGTCAGTCGCGTTTTACAGTCCTTGTATTGAGAATAAAATCAATCACTATTTGTGACAGAAAAACAGTTATTCTTGGTGGTAAATCTCCCTTTTAACCTATGAGGGTTCTAATTAACGGGAAAAGAGTACCCTGGGCTGTTTGGTCTGACACTTCGTTTCTAGGGTTAAAAGGAAGTCGGTCATTTAGAAAAGGGGCAGAGCTTCGGTACGTTAGCTCATTGACCCGGAAGGGAAATGATGTGGCAGCAACAGATTGGAGGAGCGGCTGCAATCATTTACCAAGGGATCGTGGGTGACGGTATAAGTAGGGGATGAAGCAACGTAATCTGTTCCTTCATTTTGGTTAGAAAAAAGAACATGGAAGGACCTGCGTCCCCCCCCCCCCAAGTCAATACTTTGTAGAGCCACATTTTGCAGCAATTACAGCTGCAAGTCTCTTGGGGTATGTATCTATAAGCTTGGCACATCTAGCCATTGGGATTTTTGCCCATTCTTTAAGGCAAAACTGCTCCAGCTCCTTCAAGTTGGATGGGTTCCGCTGGTGTACAGCAATCTTTAAGTCATACCACAGATTCTCAATTGGATTGAGGTCTGGGCTTTGACTAGGCCATTCCAAGATATTTAAATGTTTCCCCTTAAACCACTCGAGTGTTGCTTTAGCAGTATGGTTAGGGTCATTGTCCTGCTGGAAGGTGAACCTCCGTCCCAGTCTCAAATCTCTGGAAGACTGAAACAGGTTTCCCTCAAGAATTTCTCTGTATTTAGCACCATCCATCATTCCTTCAATTCTGACCAGTTTCCCAGTCCCTGCCAATGAAAAACATCCCCACAGCATGATGCTGCCACCACCATGCTTCACTGTGGGGATGGTGTTCTCGGGGTGATGAGAGGTGTTGGGTTTGCGCCAGACATAGCGTTTTCCTTGATGGCCAAAAAGCTCAATTTTAGTCTCATCTGACCAGAGTACCTTTTTTCATATGTTTGGGGAGTCTCCCACATGCCTTTTGGCGAACACCAAATGTGTTTGCTTATTTTTTTCTTTAAGCAATGGCTTTTTTCTGGCCACTCTTCCATAAAGCGCAGCTCTGTGGAGTGTACAGCTTAAAGTGATCCTATGGACAGATACTCCAATCTCCGCTGTGGAGCTTTGCAGTTCCTTCAGGGTTATCTTTGGTCTCTTTGTTGCTTCTCTGATTAGCCCTCCTTGCCTGGTCCGTGAGTTTTGGTGGACGGCCCTCTCTTGCCAGGTTTGTTGTGGTGCCTTATTCTTTCCATTTTTTAATAATGGCTTTAATGGTGCTCCGTGGGAGGTTCAAAGTTTCAGATATTTTTTTATAACCCAACCCTGATCTGTACTTCACCACAACTTTGTCCCTGATCTGTTTGGAGAGCTCCTTGGTCTTCATGCCGCTTGCTTGGTGGTGCCCCTTGCTTAGTGGTGTTGCAGACTCTGGGGCCTTTCAGAACAGGCGTATATATACTGAGAACATGTGACAGATCATGTGACACTTAGATTGCACACAGTTGGACACTAATTATGTGACTTCTGAAGGTAATTGGTTGCACCAGATCTTATTTAGAGGCTTAATAGCAAAGGGGGTGAATACATATGCATGCACCACTTTTCGCTTATTTATTTTTTAGAATTTTTTGAAACAAGTAATTTTTTTCATTTCACTTCACCAATTTGGACTATTTTGTGTATGTCCTTTACATGGAATCCAAATAAAAATCCATTTTAATTCCAGGTTGTAAGGCAACAAAATAGGAAAAATGCCAAGGGGGGTCAATACTTTCGCAAGCCACTGTAATTCACTCACTAACGGACTTGCGTATGTGTTTTGTTTGGGTGTATAGAGAGCAGGACTATTATTTCTAGACAAACCCGGGGATTACAATTTAAGTAATAAACGCTGCTGTATTACTTCATTCATTCAGCTGTATTACTACACATCATTTATTGTTTATTGTTTGTTTTGCCGTTGGTCACTGGACGTACAAACCCCTTATACAACTTTGCACCTGATTTGTAATTGTCTGTCTGTTCATTGAAGACCTGCACATGCACACTGTTAACCACATTATATATATATATATATATATATACAGTGGCTTGCAAAAGTATTCAGACCCCTGACCAATTCTCTCATATTATTGAATTACAAATGGTACACTGAAATTTCATTAAGTTCGATATTTTATTTTAAAACGCTTAAACTCAGCAATCAATTATTCAAGGTGACATTGGTTTTATGTTGGGAAATATTTTTAAGAAAAATAAAAAAACTGAAATATCTTGCTTGCATAAGTATTCAACCCCCACACATTAATATTTGGTAGAGCCACCTTTCGCTGCAATAACAGCTTTAAGTCTTTTTGGGTAAGTATGTACCAGCTTTGCACACAGTGTCAGAGTGATTTTGGGCCATTCTTCTTGGCAGATTTGCTCCAGGTTGTTCAGGTTGGTTGGACGACGCTTGTGGACCTCAATTTTCAAATAATGCCACAGATTCTCAATGGGATTGAGATCAGGACTTTGACTGGGCCACTGTAGGACATTCATCTTTTTGTTCTTGAGCCATTGCAATGTTGCTTTGGCCTTGTGCTTGGGATCATTGTCCTGCTGAAAGGTGAATTTCCTCCCAAGTTTCAGTTTTTTAGCGGACTGAAGCAGATTCTCTTGCAGTATTTTCCTGTATTTTGTTCCATCCATTTTTCCTTCAATTGTAACAAGATGCCCAGTCCCTGCTGATGAGAAGCATCCCCACAGCATGATGCTGCCACCACCATACTTCACTGTAGGGATGGTGTTTCTTGAGGCATGGGCAGTGTTAGGTTTACGCCACACATCACACATAGCACTTTGAATTTTGGCCAAAAAGCTCTATCTTGGTCTCATCTGACCACAAAACCTTTTCCCACATTGCAGCTGGGTCACTCACATGCTTTCTGGCAAACTCCAGACGTGCTTTCGGATGGTACTTTTTGAGTAATGGCTTCTTTCTTGACACCCTCCCATACAGGCCAGTGTTATGCAGAGCTCTTGATATGGTTGACTGGTGCACCGTTACTCCACTCCCAGCCATTGAACTCTGTAGCTCCTTCAAAGTGCTTGTTGGTCTCTCTGTGGCTTCTCTCACAAGTCTCCTTCTTGTTTGAGCACTGAGTTTTGAGGGACGGCCTTTTCTTGGCAGAGCCTGGGTGGTGTGATGCAGCTTCCACTTCCTGATTATTGATCCAACTGTGCTCACTGGAATATCCAAACACTTGGATATTATTTTGTACCCTTTCTCTAATCTATGCATTTGTATTACTTTATCTCTAACTTCTGTAGAATGCTCTTTGGTCTTCATTTTCCTTCAGATTCACAGCCTTACCAATGATCCTTCAACAGTGGGGTTTTTATCCAGAAAATGTGACAGCAACTTTAATGGTTCACAGGTGGAGGCCAATGGTAAGGTAATTGTGTCCTCGTTAGGGCAATTTCTTTCATCGGTGCAAACTGGGAGCTTCCACAACACAGGGGTTGAATACTTATGCAAGCAAGATATTTCAGTTTTTTTATTTTTCTTAAAAATATTTCCCAACATAAAACCAATGTCACCTTACAATAATTGATTCTGAGTTTCAGTGTTTAAAAATAAAATATCAAACAGAACAAAATTTCAATGTACCATTTGTAATTCAGTAATATGAGAGAATTGGTCAGGGGTCTGAATACTTTTGCAAGCCACTGTGTGTGTGTGTGTGTGTGTGTGTGTGTGTGTGTGTGTGTGTGTGTGTGTGTGTGTGTGTATATATATATATATATATATATATATATATATATATATATAACAGATGAATGCGCTTATCCATCACCAGTTTTCTGATACAAGCCTGTCACTTCAATGTTACAATTTATCTGAATATCTGTCACAGCCCACGTTTTATTTAATTTTTTTTTAAATTCTCTAAAATAAAGTGAATGAGACAAGCTAGGGTAATGCAACAGTTAATCATTAAGCAGTTTCAGATATTGTAATGTATTTTGTTTTTTTTATCTGTGATCTTTTGTTGCTTTTGTGCATTTTCATTTGCAAGAGAGTTGTGACATTAAGGCCTTATCAAGCACTATATTCTGCAATTTTGAATACTGATTTAAGCTGTGTTTTTTTAATCTTTTGGTTTTGCTAAATTGCTTTACGCAGTTCTGTGCATGGGTAACATTTAGATTCATTTTGCTGTTGGTTTGTTAATGGGAAATTTTACATATCGCTACAGTACATACTGGATTTAAAAGTATGTACTGTATTACAGTTAACGTGTCGTCTCTTTAGTTTTGGCAAGTGATATTTTCTGTATCATATCGTTCTGAATTAAAATACTACTTCTGTTGAAAATATAATACTGTACCAACAAAACCAGTACAGTACATCTAAATGAAAGCCTACTTGTTTTAAAACTATTTTCAGATATGTATTTTTGATATTGTATCTTTCTTGTGTTACCTGAAAAATTGACAAGGGTTGTAACAGGCCAAAATTAAATAATCAGGTATGCGTCAAGCGTTTAACCGTTACTGAAATCTAAATTTTATAGGGTCGGATATGTGAGTGCTGACCGTACTATGATCTTCGCAGTGGTCAGATTGTTATACTGCAGTTCCAAGCAACACCATGGTTTTCAGTTTACGGAAAGTTCATTAGCTGGTAATCTCATATGTGATGCTATTCTCAGAAAAACGGTTAGTTGGAAAGTTCACAGGCCCCTTTTTAGTTTGTAAAAAAGTTGAATGTGTTGTTAGTGTCAGAAATACTGTTAGTTGGAAGCTAATGTTTATAAAACATTTAAATGTGTGATAATTCTCAAAAAAAGCAGTCATTTTGAAAGCATATAGGCCCTGTGGCAAAGCGGTGAATGAATACAGTTGAGTGCAGTGCACAGCAGATTAATAACGCAGACAATTGCTTTCAGGTGCAAGGGTGTTTACTGAAAAAATTACAATGTCCATAGCCTTAAGCCAAACCCCTGCAAATAATAAATGCTGGGTTGATACAGCGGCGTATGTCACTCATAACTGTAATCCCGGGGTTTGATCCGCAACCAAAAGTTCAGGTTTTACACACACCCACACTAAACACAAAACACACAAGACAGTGAGTGAAATTAGGTGCTAGTGGTGTAATTACAGTACTCTGTGCAATGCAGGGGTGAAAGTGATGTCCGGGTTGATGCTGGTTTGCGCTACAGCTCCGGATCGTGTTACTGGGAGTCTATTGAGACAAACAACAGTTACAGCCGACACTAACAAACACAAAACAAACACTCACAGTTTTCAGCAATACATTTTACTCCTTCATGGTTAAATCCAACCATTTACAAAGGAGCAGATTACTTTGCTATGCCCTATTTTATACCCTCTCTCATGACCTCTTGGTTAATGAGCGCATCCGGTTCTCCAAACCGCAGATGCCACGTCGTTTCTCTTTCGGGTCACTGAGTTTGGATACTGTAGCTCCGTTCCTTTTCTAGCCAGCTGACTTTCACCTACCCACTGGAATAAAGTGTCATGCCTTTTAGTCCAGGGTATGATTTTCCCTTTACCTAGTGCCCTCACAGGTCAGGAGGGAGATCTAACACCAAGCGTCATGGGCCCCTGTTTAGTTCAATGTGTGGTTTGGCTCATAAAAACTGTTATTTTGAAAGCAAGCAGGCACTTTTTTTCAGAGTCAAGGTTCTCCTTCTTTTTCTATCTTCTCTCACTGGAGTTCATCCAGTTAAGGTGAAAACCTTGCTTCAGATCCCTTCTTTTCCAAGGCAGGCCCAGGTATTCAGTATTTAGCATCACAAGTATGCCAAAACCAGTTCTGGCTGCCTCCTGTAATGTATTGAAACTCCCTCTGTATCCTGTCTACACTGTATACATTCTGGACTACGTGATTTTTGCACAGTTACAATCTTTTTTTTCTCGGAGAGGCCCACACCTTTTTGGAACTTATTACCCTAGCCCAAACAAATCTGAATCTCCCACAGGACAGTTATGAAAAGTCCTGTACTTATCCATCTCAATCTGTTCATACAGGTATATCATTCTAGGTATTTGTGGCAAAGTGTCTGCTGAGTGAGAACAGGTGCAGAGATGCAGTGCAAGAACAAACACAGACAGGAAACTAATCAATTTGAAAAAAGGGGTCTTGTAGTTTGTTACTCCAAGCGACCAAACAATAAGCTTCGGCAATACAATCCAATATGTAATGCACGGCGGTAGAAAAGACAAGGGATTGCAGCCCAAATAATAAATGCGTGTTATCTGCCCTACAGTTATACTGGACACAGTCACCAGTCTGGGTGCGTGCAGTAGTGCTCGTGGTGGGTTACAACAATTTATTTAGTGATTGTGGTGAAGTGCTGTTCCCCACTTTGTGCTGGCCCAAGGCGACAGCTCCTGATACGTGTTAGCTGTCTAGTGGTTCACAAACGGACAATTACTAACACTGACAAATAAACAAAACACTCAGGTCTCTCACGGTCCTTCTAGTCTCTTTAACAAAAACCAAGCGAAAGAGTAGATTATGAGTCTCTGGCCGCTTTTATGCCATCACGCATGACCCCCTGGTAAACGAGTGAAGCTGTCTGTACAATCTGTAGCTGCTACGTCGTTTCCCTTCTGGGCAAATACGTTCTTGCAATGGAATCTCACCTTCTTTCAGACTGACTGACTTCCCGATCCTGGGAAAGAACTGTCAGGCTAGCCCGTCCAAAGGACTCTACTTTCGCTGCTTAGCACCTTCATAGGTTGGGAGGGAGATTTACAACCAAGATTCGTTGCATTTCTGTCACATATCCCACCACTCAGAATGGAGCTGAAGGAACACTCAGCTGAATCTATCTTTCCCATTACTACCACCCTCCCAGGAAAAACAATCCGCATTCTGATGGTCTTGCCCCGCACGGTGTACCATGTGGTACATGAAGGGTTTCAATGCCAGACACCACCGAGTTATTGGGGCATTGCTATCCTTCATTGTGCTTAACCACTTGAATGGCCCAGCCTGATCACAGTATTTTGTGTTTATTATTTTGTTTTTATATACCTGTTTTATTTTTGCTGAGCAGTGTTTTTTTTATTTAAATATTTATTTTCGTTTGATTATTTAAATAAACGGTGTTGCAGCGTCTTTTGCCCTGCAGTACTGTGTTTGTTTTCTGCCTGCATTCTGGCCTGACATCACCACTCGGCTACCCTGTCACACCTGGGGTACTCACATTACCAACCACCTCATCAATAATACAAGGCCCCTCCTGACCATTTCCCCATTCCTTATCTGCCTCAGATGCCAAATTGCACGTCACTAAGTTGCACTCCATTGCCGAGGGGCACATGCGGGAAATGTGTCCAGGTTCATGGCACCTAAAACAGACGATCGGGGCAGAAGACACTGGGGTAGCTGTGCAGCGGGTCGGGGTAGTAAATCTACCCCAGCTGGGGGCCAACCACTGCCGCAATAGTGAGGAGGTGGGTCGGTCATTTGGGATTGGTGGCCTGGCCGTCAGGGTCCCAGGGGAGGAGGAGGTGTTGGTGGTAATGTGGGTGCTGCTCCTCGGCTGGGAGAGGAAGAAGATGGGTCAGTAGTCCAGTTCTGATGGAGACCCGGGAGTCCCCAAAGCCCTCCACCAGTTTGGTGGCAGTCTCCAGGGTGTCTTGGTTGTGGTGCTGTATCCAGTTCTGTGTCTCCATGCCGACCACATGGCAGAACTGCTCCAAGACCATTAGCTCGCCCATATGTGCACTGGTCTTTTGTGCCGGGCTAAGCCAGTGCACCATGTGGTCACAGTTTCTGGGGTGGGTCTCCCGTGGCCTCCGGTACTCTTGGAAATGCAGCCAATGTGTTTCCCCCGGGGGGGCCCAGTTGACTGAACCTTTGGCCATTGCTCAGTGGTGTCCAATTGCGCAAAGGCAACCAAGTACGACTCGGGTCATCCTCTGCTGTCATTTTCTGCGCCCTTGCCTTAGGGGGCGCCATCACGGGTACCGCTTTTGCCTGGGGTACGTTCCCAAGCCCGACCCTCTCTATCAGCGGCATGTATCTCTCTTCCCGCTGTCTCTCCTCCATCTCCCATCTCTGTTCCAGTGCTTGCAAATGCGCAGTGAGCGTGGCAACGTCCATCTCCCATACTGACACCAAGTGTGAACGTGTTGGTTGCAGTGGATAGTGAAAGGGTGATGCAGGTGCTCCAGGCAAGGGTATTGCCAGTGTCAAAACAAGGGGTTGCAGTCCCGAAATAATAATAATAATAACAACACAAACACAGACACGTCTCCGGACAGTGCGTGCTCTTAGTGCAGGTGCGGTGCTGGAAACAGTGATGGTTGTTTAAGTACAGGTGCAGTGGAGTCTGGGTATATAGCTGGTGTGAGGCTGCAGCTCCCAGATCCATGTTTAACAGTCTGGCAACAAACAAAGGAACTAGTGACTCCTGGTACCGTGACACCACCCCCTTCCTGAATGGCTGGCTTCCGACTGCCCCCAGAAGGAACTGCCCAAGCATTCAGTACAAGGCACGCAGTTCCTGTTGTACAGGGTTCTCACAAGTCGAGAGGGAGATTGTTGATTCGGATTCATTCGCTCTCTGTCACATCTACTTTATTATTTTTATTTACTAGTCTGCAATGTGCTTAGCTGTAATTAAATTAGTCTCTGCTCTCTACCTGAGTGAATGACTGACAGTCTACTATTTTTCAATCAGCCTTTTCAAAGGCTGGTGCCTGCTTGCCAGCTGTGCTGTTATGGTCAGCCAATTAGCATCGGGACTAGTGAAAATAAATACCAACGACCATGGAGTTTTACAACACAACAAAATATGGAGTTGATGTTTGGCACAGAAGTATTTTGTGAAAGCTGGCTCCTGACGGTGACCTTTTCAGGTTTTCTGGCTGTAAGCTGGGGAGTAGTGTCAATGAGTAAGGGTGGTGTTGTAGAGTGTCACCTTATCGTCAACTGAGGACGGAAGAGTACCAGTAGAGGAGATAAAGAGATACATTCTGAGAGTTTCAGAGGATACAGCAGATTCTTGGGATGGAAGGAGATAACAGTATCAGTAGTGGAGGAAGGAGCAGGGAGATTAATGTTAGTAGTGATTAAGAAATGGTCAGAGAGAGAGAGATACCTGAGACGGAGAGATTTGAGGGGTCAAGACCCTTAGTCATGAGCAGATCCAGGGAGTGGGGACGTTGACAGATGAGGGAGCCCAAGACAGTCCCAAAGCTTATTGAAGTCGGTCACTAGGGGGTAAGGCGGCAAGTCAACATGAATGTTGAAGTCACCTAGGAGTAGGATTTTGTCAGTAGAAGTGCAGATGAGGGAGAGGAATTCTGAAAACTTGGCAATAAAAGAGTTGTTTTTAGGTGGACAGGAGGTAACAGCAAGGGTGAGGGACATGGGAGAGACGAGCTTGATGGTGAGATGCTCAAATGAAGTAAAGGCAGACAAAGAAAGAACAGAGGAACCAAGCACAGAATTAGCAATAACAGCAGTGCCCCCGCCTCAGCTAGTGAGTCGAGGCCAAAGAGGGAATAGCCCTTTGGGTTGGCTAAATGCAGCGAGTGCATGTCATTTACAGAGTGCCAGGTTTCAGCTAGACAGAAAAGATCAAGATTGGTATCAGTTATAATTTTGCTGAAAAGCAGAGATTTGCTAGTTAGAGAATGACAATTGAAAAAGGAGACTTACAAGTTTGTAGCAGGCAACGTAAGGGGAGAAACAGTAACGGAATGTCCACCAGGTACTTGCCAGTGTTCATTCTGGGAGTGGAGAAAGAGTGAGCCAGCTTTGTCCAGGGGATCCAGATGTTAGGTGTGAAAATAGGAATGAGACCTCTGGTACCATTGGAAGGGGTTTGGAAAAGGTCCTCGCTCCACCTGCCACAGCTCAGACTGCCCTTGGACAAATGCTAGTCCAGTTTACATGCTATCAAAATTCACTTCAATCTACCACAGCTCTGAACACTTTAGAAAATTAAATTACTTCAACCAGCTGATCTAGTTACCTCAACAAACAAGTATTCAAGTTACCAATTGCTATTTTCTTCCTTTCGACTGCAAACGGCAATAAAACCGTGTACTAAATAACTGGGAGGAATAAAAAGAAACTGTGGGTGTTCAGTGTTGTCTTGTCTGCTATTTAACCATTGTTATTTGTCATTGAAGTGTCTGGGAGCTGTCGCTGTTAAACCAGCATCAAACCCGGACTGCTCTGCACTGCTGTTATCACTGTTTCGTGTATTCACAACACCACTTGCACCCGGAGCACTCACTGTTGGACTGCTGATCGCGTAGGTGTTTTAAAGTGTGTGTTTGTTATTATTATTTCGGAACTGTACTCCATGAATTTGACTGGCCTTGCACATTGCTGTGTATAGCCAGTATTATTATTTAAGCAATTAATAAAGCTTTGTTTCAGCATTGAACTGTTGTTGGACTGTTGTTACTAAGCACTACAGCCCACTTTGCCACAGGACTCCACTATAGAATCTGAAGGGATTAAACTGCCTAACAATCCCGGTAAAATGACGCAACAAATATTTAAATGAGTATATTGCAGCTCTTTATTAAAATATTTTATTTCAGTACATACGACAAAAATGATACTTTGCAAATTGTCGCAAGGAAAATGCAAAATATAGATATATGTAATAATATATTTTTCCAAGCCTAGAGTTAAATGGCCAAGAGCTTGAGAAAACAGCATGGGACACAATAAACACGGATCTCTGTTTTGCATTGGAAAGGTTAAGTGGAACAGTCGAAAAGAAGCTGGATAAATTTGGGGATACCATCTATGCATATGAAAGAGAGAGGTTTGGAGTTGAAAAAAGAAAGTAGAAAGTAAAAATTATTCCTGTAAAGTCTAGACAGCAGTAGCTTGAGCACTTAAAGAAAGGAGGCAGCTGAGGAAGCAATGGAGGAGAGCAGAACAAAGTCAGAAAGAAGGACTAATTTATTAAAGGGTCATAAAAAATAAGCTTGCAACATTGCACAGAGCTGAGCGCCTACAGAAACGCTACAAAATGGAGCATGCACGAACTAACTTTTAAAAAGACCCGTTCAAATTTGCAAAGAAGTTATTCACCAGGGAGAAAAACAGCACACTAAAAGCAACTAAGACTGAGCTGGAGAGATCAAGGAAACACACACAGATTAAAAAAAATCTTCAGACATCCCACCTATCAATCCAACAGAATGCCAAATAGAGGACTGCGCACCTAAGTGGCAAGAAGTAGGGCAAACTGTGAAAGCTGTACAATGGCATCATCATCTCCTGGGCCTAACAGAGTTTCGTACAGTGTTCAAGAGTGCCCCTGGCGTGCTACGAATCCTGTGGAAATTGATAAAAGTAGCATGGGAAAAACAGGTTGTACCAAGAGCATGGTGCCAAACAGGTGGGGTCTTTATACCCAAAGAAAGTCAGTTTTGCCCCAGTTTCCCTGTTAAACATGGAAGGTAAGATTTTCTTCAGCATTGTTGTTCAGAGACTGTCAGTTTACCCTTTGAAAAACTGCTTAATTTAAGCGGCAACCCGATTATATCAGTATCCCGATTAGTGTTGAAGTGCATGTCGGGGAAGTAATACTATAGTTTTGGAAATTATAGTATAACCTGGTTTGGTACCCTTTAGTTTAGTACGATCACTACCCTCAGATAGTCTCAGCAAGGTACTTTTAACAGTACCCAAAAACTTGCACACAAAGCCTGTACTAGAGTAAGAAATTTCAGGAAAAACATGCCTCGTGTGAAAGTGCCAAAAAAAGAATTTAGATTTAATTTGTTGATCATCTTTTGTTTAATTCTCAGCTGAAGCCTTTCAGAATGTTATAGCTACCCCTGTGGCCCTAACAGAGCACAGCTTAACTGCCCCTGCATCTACTCTCAATGAATGTAAGAAATACCACATAGAACGCATTTCATGCGTTTACTTAATCCTTAATGTTCACTTCACTGGCCTTAAAGGAGTCCGAAAAGGCATCTGTTTAGTGCTCAATTCAGTTACAAAATATATGCAACTGGTCCTCTATGTGGTGAGTACTTTATGGCAAAAGTTATGTTCAGAACAAGTTTTATACTTTTCATTCAACTAAAATAATTTAAGCTAATAAGTACAGTTGAATATTTTATATTGAGTAATGTGTTGTTTCCCATTGTGTACAAAAAGGCAGACCTGGCAGTTCAGCTTGAGTGTTAAAAAATATATATTATAATAACCTGCTTGGCCCTATTTAACGTAAATATACATCTTCATGCTTGCAGCAGAAGTAAAAGGGCCCAAAGCATTTGTTTTGTAACACTGCACCTTTAATACAAATAATTGTTTTGCTAAGTTCAGGTTAGTAACTATACATTTCCCCAAACAAATTACATACTGGAACTGAAGCAGATTACCTATTTCCAAACAATGTGAAACATTATTGCCAAATATAAAATCAAAAACATTTCTGAACTACAAATACTGATGCACATAACCATTGTCCATAAGTCATTAATTTATCAGCAACAAATTAATTTGTACAGAACAGCTTTTTCAAACTTGACAAATACAGAATAGCAATTAGAGCTCTTATTGAAGAGGCCATGTGCCTCAACATTTTCTGACAATGTCTTATAGTCATACCAACATACTTAGTTGCTCAGAGTGTCATTATTTTGATTATTCTCAATTGCATACAAGGGATACTTAATGCAAATGCATATAAACTATGGATCAACTGCCAGTGGCTTGTAAGTGGATACACAGCACATTCGGTAGCCATAAGTACATATATACTCTAATAGCCCTCTAACTATGGTGCATTACAAAACTACAGATTTCAGAGCAGCGTGGTTCAGCCCCTCCCCCAGGTCCTGTTACTGCATGAAGCACCACAGAACTAGTAAGGAAAGATTGGATAATGGCAGTGGTAGAAACATATACAAAAAATGTAATAACACACCATTTCAGATGTACATTGAAAGCATGTACACTGTCTTTGAGAAGCTCAACATGATCCGAAGTTTGAGACATAAGGATTCAACTGAGCTGCGAGAAACTTAAAACCAATAACAGATTAATTTGATAGTTTAAAATACACAACATGGAATTTATTTAATCCAAATTGACACATGTCTCTGGTTCATTCAGTTATCCA
This sequence comes from Polyodon spathula, assembly GCF_017654505.1. Classification (NCBI taxonomy): domain Eukaryota; kingdom Metazoa; phylum Chordata; class Actinopteri; order Acipenseriformes; family Polyodontidae; genus Polyodon; species Polyodon spathula. Next base: position 51,279,096 of record NC_054538.1, on the reverse strand, counting down.
AGAACATAGCACTAAATATGCAAACTGTTTTTTTGAGTCTCTGGTATGACAAGTCAGTTAACTCCCCAACATACATCACAATTCACAGATCTGACTGTGGGAAACTTGTAGGGACAAGGCAAGGCTTGGGCAGTCTTCAGCTTCTGGACATACAGGAAAAATTTGCAGCTTGAAAAAAAATAGGCTTTAGTTTCCAGAACCAAACACCACTGGAATGAACATAAAGTAATTAAAAGAAATCATTGTTGTTATATTTTCTGGCCCTTTTAAACATACAATATAAGAGACATTGTCCCCTGTATAGGCAGAGATTTCTAAATTCCCAGGTTCAACCAATGACATGGATTTAAATTTACAAAAAAACAAACTATATTTAATAAAAATAATAGTTTGTCCGATAGATCTTAACTCATACTTTGCAAATAAAAGGAATGTTGGAAAAATATCGGTATGTCTACATTTGAACAGTAGGGTATAAAAGGGTTAAACATTTAAAATGCAATACAAAAAATAATAAATCTTAAAAAGCTAAAATAAGTAAAACACCAAAAATGACCCCCTTGTTTCCTGAAGTACTCAAGACAAATCTAAATTAAAAGCAGACATAGTTGCTAAACAAGGATAGGGAATTCCACACCACAGGCACTAACTGGAGAAACTCCAGATTCCAGCTTCAGTACCATAATACAAGCCTGTCTCTTCCCTGGCATTGGTGTATGAATATTACTGGACAGTCATTTTTATAATTTGAAAAAAGGTCCTCTTTTCTTTATCCAAGTGGTTACGTGGTCTTCCTGAAACCTTTTAAAATTGGATAGATGTTTTCAAATGCTTCATAAATTTCTGCTCGGACCTTTGCACCTTAAAGTGAAAGACAATTACGAAAACATGTTAGGAAACATTTTTACAGGTTATTTCTTCGAGGTACCCAGGTAGCTGGGCAGGATCCAACATCTAAAACAACTTAAGTTTGACATTACAACCTCAACTGACAAGTTATACTATACACAGACTTACACAATTTTATGTAAACCCTGCTTTGAGCTGGACCCCCTTGGTAAGACCTCCTGTCTTGTTTATTGAAATCTGAGGCTTCAACTAAATTAATGCATCTTCCAAGATTAAGCAGTTTTACAAAATGTATGCCCCATGGCGATTTTTAATGTCATATTTCATTTGCTGTTTTAACAGAGTAAACTTTTTTTTTTGTATTTAAGTACATTTCTTAATTGTTGATAGGTTAATTGGTTCATTCTTGATTGTGGAGAGAGAGAAGTAACGAAAGAGCTTTATTTCAGCACTGCTCACAGCAAGGCAAGATCAACAAGGGAAAAATTGACTTTAGGATCATCACGGACCCTGAAATACAAGACAAATGGTATTTGCAACTTTATTATTGTATCGGTTTTATAATTGGGGTAACACTCCAGGGCTCGTGCATTGTGTTGCATGTTGAACAACCCAACTACAGTCGTATGTTAACGCAACATAACGCACACCCAGTCATGTGTTATCCCTTATTTTACAAGCTGTTATGTGAGTACACATGGGATCAACACACAAAAACTCCCTAAAAATACCTTAGACTTGGGATCTATAAACTATGCTGCCGCTTCCTTTCTGTCATCATGTAACCTTTCCACAGACCACCTGAAGAGGGCCAGCTAAAGTTTCTTCTAAACAAAATAAACCTATACTGTACTGTTAACAGTAAAAAAAAGTAAAAAAGAAAAATTGTAGTTTAATAATGCAAATGTTTGATTTGCATCAAATGAAAATTGAGAACCCTGCCCTCACAGATGACTCCAGTACAGATTGGTGTCAAATTCATCTCGTCTTTCGTAATAAATCAAAATCCATAATTACAACAATTTGTGAATTTAATGAACATAGACTTTTAAAATACTATGACTTTTAAAATACTAATTTCTCCAACTATTTTGTGGACCCAGCATAACAAAACTACTGTGGACACCAATGTGGAATATGCAGTCAAACACGCAAAGGTGCAATAATTATTATTTTTAAACGTTTGCGATTGTCAGAAAATACTGCATTATGGCCAATTGTGCGCTGCTCCCTAGGAACCCCCGGTCAGTCGGCAGTGACGTAGCCTGTATGGCTATAGCACGCATCCTGCACTCCATGCAGAGTGCCTTTGCTGGATGTGCCACTCGGAAGCCCCTAAACATTGGATTTCAACGTTTCCATTTACTGTAATTCAAAAGGAATGAAGTCTCATACTAGTCTTTATAGTTTATAATGAAAAAAGATATGAAGGAGGCAAAGACAAAATTCACAATCCACGCTTAAGTACCGTTGACCTGGAGGAGAAGAGAGGGGTACTATATACTATCAATGTGCCAGGAACTGTATACGGTCTGCATGAAATGCCAGTGAGTGAAGATATACAATTGTAGTCAAAAGTTTACATACCCAATGGAAATTACTAGAAGTTTCTCAAAACAAACAATTTTTAGGAAAGTTTTGCTTTTGTGGATGAGGGAAAAAAAAAAGGTACAATAGAGCTAAAATTAATTATTCCAGCAATTTTTTTTTTTTTTTTGCAAAACTACAAAAATGCCAATTCAAAAGTATTCATATCCTTTGATGTTATGATAGTATTGTCTACAAAGTCATTTGGTCAAGCTGAAAGTCATTACATTTGGAGAAAGTCTGGTGAGGAGTACAAAGAAAAAAAACAACAACACACCTACTGTCAAACACAGAGGTGGTAATATCCTTCTATGGGGCTGTTTTTTTTTTTTTTTTTTTTTTTTTTTTTTTTTTTTTTGGCATAGTTAATTTAGTTCCAATACATGGTAAAAATGGATTCCATAACATACTAAAAGATATTGGCCAGTCATCTGAAACCCTCCACTATAAGATTTTTAGCATTTTGGTATAAAGAGCAACTGGACGTTCCAACACAACGAGCTAAAGCACACATCAAAATCTACTTCAGAATGGTTAAAGAAGAATAAAATCAAGGGTCTGGATTGGCCTAATCAAAGTCCTGATCTAAATCCGATTGAGAACCTTTAGTATGAGTTGAAAGCTGTGCACAAGAGAAGTCCTCAGAATTCGAATGAGCTGCAACAATTCTGCATTGAATAAAAGGTTTAAAAAAAATAATTTGCTAATAATTTGCTAAAGAATCACACCAAAAGCTCATTGACCATTAATCATTAAGAGGTTACTATTGCTAAAAGGTGCCTCAACTAGATATTAAATTTTCCTTGTCAAGGTATGAATACTTTGGAATTAGCATTTTGAGTTTTGTAAAACAATTGCTGAAATAAATAAATTGTAGACAATAATTGTACATTTCTTGTAATTTTTTTCTTCATCCACAAAAGCAAAACTTTTGCTACAGAAGATTTTTCCTATAATTATTTGTTCGAGAAATTTCCAGAAATTATACATTTCCATTGGGGTATGTAAACTTTTGACCACAGCTATATATATAAAATGCCAGAATTATGTTATTTAAATCCCAAGGAAGATAAATATATAAAAATTCCAGCGAAATGAACAATTTATTTCAGTTACTGTCATATTTGCTTTAACTCCAAAAAAATGGCAGGTAAGCAACACAAAATGTATATTTACACTATTCTTTCAGGATCAGGAATTTAATGGAGAACGTCATATTACACGGCACTGAATTTTACGGAAATAGTGAAAGCTGCGAAAGAAACACAGCCTTAAAGGGCCTGTAGTGGTGCGGTTCTCCGGCAGCACGAAAAAAAAACTTTAAAAGTCGTCCCGTTATTTTGAATACCCGTCTGGGCCGTAGGGCTGTACATACACCTCAACACTCCCTTCGTCCTGTGTTGTCAACCTACTATCCGAATATTCTGGAATTACAGTTGGCAAAAGCAGTCTTTTCTGAACTGCACGCAAAGCATAATTTGGTACAATAATTTCTAATGTTCTACCCTAACTTGACAATAAAAAGGGGTTGGTGCAGTTCACAAGGATTGGCTCTGCAAGATCAAAAAGGGAAGAGCAGATTCTGCCAGTTTTGAAATAGAAAGCCTTTTATTAGAGCAGAAGTTATGTTGTATGCACAAGTAAATGCTTAGGTCGCCAACGTGGCGATGTTACAGTAAAATTTAATGTATTTTTATAAGTTTGGGTTAACCTAATTTAACTAAAAATGCTTATTAACCTAAACAGATTCCTTAAATGTCTTATGCCATTTGTGGGGAGATAAAGTCAAGTCAAATCTTACCTGTAAGTACAACCTTTCCAGACACAAATATTAACAGAACAATTCTGGGTTTGATCATTCTGTAGATTAAACCTGGGAACAACTCTGGCTCATAACTAAAAAAAAAAAAAAGAAGAAATGAATATTAGTACCACTAAATTTGATAACTTCAAACTTTTAATTCGAGTTTATCAATTCTGCCCACACAAATGATTAAATAGTATCAAAGGGTCAAGTAAGTAATCAAAGTTCAAATGAGAATTGTTTAGATTAATATTAAGTTGGCACATACTGGAAATGCATACACCTTCTTGGTTTTAGTCTTATTTACTATGTTATGTAGAACAGAAGGCAATTATTTCACTCCTTTAAAAACATATAACTTTAAAAATGCTAAATTTGAATTCAAAATAGTCAACACAAATAAATGTTAACTCTGACATGATCATTTTCAAAAAGTTAATTGTTGAACTGGTTCTCACTTTACAAATACCAATTATGATGGGTGAATTCACAAAAATGATGTTCCACAGCTATTTTAAATAGCAGTCTCTCAAGGGCTTCAAAACTTGAAGATCCTCAGACTCGTCAAAATGTATCACTGAATTTTATTTCAGTATTTCGAAATTAAGATCTCGTTATAGTGCAATATACTTCAAATCGCACTAAAATTAAAATCCTACTCTTTCTCCGTAATCTCAAGAATCAGTGTCTGTAGGTGGAAGGTCTCTGGAGACCAGGTAGAATTGAAGGGTTTCACTAGTGTTTCCATAAGATCTACACAGTTGATGCCTAAAAAAGCAGTAAAACTTATTTTCCAATCATTTTCTCTTGATGTTAGCTCCAAAAAAATAAAATAATGTTTATACCTGCTAAACTGCTGATGTGTGAGTACCAACCCTTCTAGTCGGATTGGGAACTTCACATCACAGCTTCCAACCATGTTCTGAATCTTGAAGTCCAGGAACTTTGCTGGGAAACCTAATTTCTGAACAACTCTGGCATATTTTCTAGCTGCCAAACGGGATTGTTCCTCGCTGCAAGAATCAAAGGACGAATGTTAACATTTGTACTTATCTTTATTTGACCATCACAGCATAAATAAGGATAAGTAGAGTGCACTCAAAAACAGGGAAATACATCAGTACAATGCAGAACCAGGGTAACAGTAAAGAGAGCTAGAGAGAGGGAGTGAGCGAGCGAGCGAAATGAGCTTCTGCAGGCAGACTGGATGGAGAAACAAAACTAACAAATAACCCAAAAGACTAATTTGTCTTAAATATTTCAGTGGCATTGATAGAAGATAAATCTGAAAGTTGCAAAAAATGTATCCACCTATTATTCTAGCCTCCTTGATTTTTGCATCATAGTTGGGTTTGTTGTGAAATTTTAAAACCCGGGGATGTTTGATGTCAATGAGGTGGAATGCATTCAATAGAAAAAAAAAAAAAGAACACACATACCTCTTGGCTCCGGTACACACCATTTTCCCTGAGCTGAAGATAAGTGCTGTTGTTCTTGGTTCTCGGATTCTCATAATGACAGCAGCAAAACGCTAAAACATATTAGCACTATTGTTTTACAAACAAATCCATTTCAATTTAATAGAAATACAAATTCACAATTTCTGTACATAACATTCAATCACAGAATGAATGGAATAAACTAAAAATGCCTTTCCAAATCTCACTTCAATCCAGCATTCATACCACATTCTTTATCAATTGTCTTGTCTGCTCTGATCAATGGTCAAGTTCTGCATTTATGCAAACCACAGGGACTAAAATACATACTTACATAGCAATACATCCCATAAAATTGCACCTCTACAAAATAGATTACACTGTTCCAAACTGAATGCTTTTTTTCAGAAGGCAGTGAGAGTTTTATGATATTCTAATTGCTGCCACATTGCAATGGGTGTGGAAGTCTGAATACACTATGTAACACAATTTTTGTTCCTGGGTAGTAAATGTTATTTCCTAATTGCTTATGCCTCAAAAGTATAGAAAATGGCTATTCCCCACAAACTTTGCTTTTGTGACCAGGACAGTGATATTTCAAAATATCACTATTTCCAATGGGAAAACGGGCAAATGTGTGTGTTTTTGTTCACAAAGTAGATTAGTCGTATTACTTTTGTAGTCATTTTTGTATTACTTTAGTATAAATACATGTTAGTTTGGATTCATATGTTTTTTTCTGACTTTGTGAACAAAAACACACACATTTGCCCGTTTTCCCACTGGAAATAGTGATATTTTGAAATATCACTGTCCTGGTCACAAAAGCAAAGTTTGTGGGGAATAATAGCCATTTTCTATACTTTTGAGGCATAAGCAATTAGGAAATAACATTTACTACCCAGGAACAAAAAAAAAAAAAAAAAAAAATTTGTTACATGGTGGTATCGGTCCACCCCTACAATGAAAATAATGACATCTGCCACTACATCTAAGTGACAGGACAACATTGCACCTTTGCGCTTGCATCGCTCCCCGTGGAGCCGGCTCTTGCAGCGATACGCAAATTCTGACAATTGTGTAGAATATATTCAACTCTTACCTTTGGGTTGTATTCAGCGTTTCGGGCACGAAGTGCTATTGTTTTCAGGTCCAATTTACAGCCTAAGTTTACAGTGGAGACAATATTCCTGAATAAAAACAAAAAAGTTTCCATTGTAAATAGCAGCACAATTAATCAGCTACAACAGGGGGAGACATATGTATAGTTAACAGTTCTTTATAAAAACTGAACAGAATCATTATGGGTTTCCTTAATACAATTCTAAAACTATGAGGTGGACACAAGAAAAAAAGTATTTCGCTTGGACAAACAAACAACCTTAATTGCAAGGTCTTTGTCATTGTAAATCACAACAATACACAGGAGATCAATTCTTTACAGCAGAAACATTGCAATGAAACTGCAAGAAATAACTAATTTTAAGGGTTTGTATACGTGAACATGTTGACCTCCATTCCCTACAATAAATTAGAAAAGCTACTTGCTGTAATTGTGGAACAATGCCCGAGCTCTCGGAGGCCGGAGTCGCAGGGGTGATGGGAGTCATGGGGGTTGAAGGGTAGAGGGGTGTTGTGCCTGGCAGAGCAGTCGTGGTAACAGTCTGGGAGTGGAAGAGCTGTGGGGTCTGGCCAGATGACACCTGGACAACTCCTGGCTGGGATGTGGACTGCTGCTGCTGCTGCTGCTGCTGCCGCTGCTGCTCTTCTAACAGGGAGAGGCTGTTTGTGCTCTGAACCGGCTGTGGAGTAAGCCCTGTGCCGTAAGGCATCATAGGGCTGAAAATAGGGATGCCAGGCGTCATCGCACCCTAAAGGAAAAAATATAACCATTTACAAATTGAATATTTACACACCTTTACCCACGCTTCACAACAACCCTGTTAAACTGAAAGCAATATGTTCCAAGCTACAGTTCCAACTACATAAAAAAAAGATTGACACCTGTGTTGCTGCTGAATTATCCACTCTACACAAAGGCAATATATTCCAAGAAAAAAAAAATCTACCCTTCCCACAAAACAAGTGATTATTCAATCTACCAACTAACTAGCTCACTGACATAAGATTACAATCCTTCATATTGCTATTTAATAAATTGGCTAGGTTTAATTGGTAGATTTTGCAAAAGCAACAACAACCTGTAACAATCAGCTTTAATGGAACGTATGACAATGAAATATATTACTACTTGCACTACTCCTGCAAAACTAGTTCTACAGAACTCCCCTAGTTTGTATTATATTACTGAAATGACAAGGCTAGGAGTTTGAGCAATCAGGACCTCTTAAATAAGCTGTTCCTCTCTTTAACTGGATATTCAACACCAAACAGTAAATCCACAGTCTCAAAGTGTGATCAAGTCAGGTCAGATTTATCTAGAGCCCCAATTGCTCACATTACTGGCAGCTGTCATGTTTAATAAAATGTCTACAGAATAGTTCTGGCCTAGGACTGGGTGCAGTACTAGGGAGTTTGTGACCCCGAATGCTGCTACTGTTTTTATTCATATATATTTAGGGCTGCAACGAAGGGTACATTTTGACCTTTGAGGGTTCAGAACACATTACCGCAAAATTTACTGGTAACATCACCATAGCTACTTGTTTATATTTGACTGAAAATCCTATTTTACAGGTAATCTACATAAATGGAATAAAACACATGCTTTAAAATATGTTATATAGAACAGTAATCAAGTTTTTTATAATTTAAATACAATTAAAAATATACATTGTTTATTTACACGTAAATTGAAGTTGCTTGCGATGTACACAATAAAGGTCTTTTCACAGAGCGCGTTGTGTCAAAGCATCAGCGTCCAGCATAAATTCTAGTGATTGCGTATTTGATTTAAAAAAAAAAGTGCATACACACACACCAGTGTGTCTTGGGTGTAACTTTAAATCAACGATGATGTGCTGGCTACCACAACGTCTTTCTAGAGACACCAGAAGATTCCATCAACTAATTCTTTAGGCTGCTGAAGCTGGGTCTTATATCAGAATCTTCTAATGGGAGACCCCTTGAAAAGGATGATGACTACTTTGTTTTCAGATAGCAAAGATGTTTCCCAGATAAGTACTCTCAACAACAAGCAACAAAGCTGAGCTGGAGATCCTTCATTTTCTTGAAGACCCAAGGAAAGATGTGGCACCTTTAGATCAATACCCTTTCATAAAGAAGCTGTTTACATGCTTTAATACCATTCTTCCTTCCTCTGCTCCTGTTGAGTGTCTGTTCTCTTTTGCTGGCTTGATTTTCAGCCCCCAAAGAAATCTGCTGTCAGATGACCTCTTCCAGAAACTTGTTTTGCTGGAGGAGAACTGATCGAGAACTATACAGTGCCACACATCGTCTAGTACAATGTGTACCGAAAACTACACTAATGTTAGACAGTAAAGACTTTTGAATATTCAGAGGTTTTTGCTTCTATTACTTACCCCCCCCCCACCCCCCACCCACCCACCCAGAAAAATTTTGTTGAAAGTTTACAACTTTTAATTGAAAATAATTTATTAAAACTGCATCTTGAACTGTCGTTTTTCTATTTCTTGGAACCTTGTAATTGTCTCAAGAGTCTTTATCAAAATGCTAAACCCCCAAATACTTCCTAAGAACCAACTTGAAGGGTTCCACATTATAAATTAACATCCAAAAAGTTTAGGTTCCAAATTAATGGAGTCCGGAATTACCTTTTGGGGGGGGGGGGGGGGGGGGGGGGCTATATATTTTATTAAAAAAAAATATAAATCTCAGATTGAATTTTGTATTGAAAGTAGTGATTCCAAACTAATTTGTATTTTGATACATTGTTTCCCGAGTATTTTGCCCAACCCTGCTTATATGTATACATGTATTCATTGAATTCAGATGGAGACACTTCGGGTCTCTCTTAATCCTTTAAAGTGTTCTTGTTTTCTTTACTGTATCTCTGTTTGTTTCCATTATCTTTAAGGCAACTTCATTTCAGCAATATTTACTGTTTTAAATCACTCATTTTCATTAGGCCGATCATGACGACGAGGGGGTGACAGCTGGAAAGCTACTGGTTAGTATATTCACAGTATAAGATACTGTGTATTTAATTAATAAAATGCATTCACGTTTGATGTATTCAATTTAACCTGAAATGGCAGTGTAATGTGTATTAAATATAAACACATTTAGAACGTAACGTTCAGTGTCAAGCAGCAACAGGCTACTGGCAAGTTAAAACGCAAGTATGATCCTGTGCAGAACGTGCATAAAAACATGCAATAGGCTACAATTACATTATGACTATAGGTATGCTTTTACTTAAGTGTTTACCCGAATCACGCCTAATGTAATATAAACTCCTTTTACAATTAATATATTTGCTTGTAAAATATTTTCATATTTCTGACTTTTTGCCGGTTCAATATCTTCAATGTATTATTTATTTTTATTTTTTTTATTTATCAAATACTCGTAATTAATGTACTCCTAATATCCGTGTCTGTCTTTACACTTCAAATTGTGAATTTCCATCCGCATTTGTAATGGATCCTCATTATCGGTCTAACTTCTTCAGGTCTGCTAAACCAATTTTCAGGATTAGCTGTTTGATCCGCTAAAATCAGGACTAACAGTACAGAGCTGCAGGATTTGCTAGACCGCATTTTAGTCCACGTGATGCGGTCTAAATCACTGATATGCTGCAATCGACCATTAATGGTCCAGAAGGGGTGTGGGTAACGTTTGTACTGAAATTGGTATTTTTCAACTTACCTGAGGAGAAGATAACCCTTGGGCATATGGCGGCAAACTATTATTCTGCTCCATTCCGTTTTCTAATACCAGTCGTCCACAGAAGTGCTTGTGTTCTAGTGAATCCTGGAAAACTTCAAATCAGTCTCACCACACTTTATCCCAGTCCTGCATGAGGTATTAGTTACACAAGATGAGATTAACAACTGGAATTCAGATCCTAAAATAAAATAAATTACGGCAAAACTGATTTTGCATAAATTGAGCACGGTGTTGTGAATCTGTTTTGGTTAGTTATATATGAAAGTTGGAAGCTAGTCTTTTAACCACTAAATAAATTACAAATTCTATAGCATAAGAATCATGGAAAGCAACTGCAATAAACAGTGCAGGGATATATTAACTACAAAATGCTTCAATCAGGCTAAACCAAACAGTAATGTATTCCTGTCCTTAGAAATAATGTATGACATCATACAAACATTACAATTTGTTTTTAAGAGGACAAGGAAATAACATTATTTTACTGTTGCGAAATCCAAAAGCATGAAGCATAAATATTTGCACAATCAGTTATTTTGTTCCACGTTTCAGCTTCACTAACAACTAAACACCATTTTAAAAATGCGATGCAGTACAGAATATGTAACATGACAGCACATGCTGTAAGAACATTAGGTTATTTATAAAATTGTGCATTAGGAACCGATGAAGCACCACCAATAAGTTCAAATATTTTAGTTTTCTGCAACGTCATTTATAGAATTAATGGAATGTTGGTGTATGACGGCAAAAGTGTACTTACGCTTGACCAGGTGCAATTGGAGGGCGGTAAAACAAATTACGAAAGACAAACAAACACAGACTACATAATTTTATTTCCACCAACATAAACACAAAACAATGCTATGAAAAAATCCCGCTCACTCTTTTTTTAAATTCTGATTTGCACACATTTCTCTGTTACATGCACCCGCCTATCTAACAATACCTTAGCTCTATATATATACATATATATATAGTAATTCTTACCGTCTCCAGAATACAATTAGAATCCCCACACAAAATTCACCTTCACTAATATTTGCCTTTTTCCACAGCGCTTAAGCTTCCTTCTCTCACCATTCACTTCTGCAGCGGCTGATTTACCCGGCAACCTGAGCGCAAAAGTGCAACCATCATGTTTACTTCCGGAGCAGTTGCATCTTGCCGTTTTAGTTACACAACAAATAATGTTTGTTAAATAATACAAAAATACAGAATTCATGTGATATTTTAAAACAAAAACCTTAAATAAGCCATGATTTGATATATTACTTAATAAGAGATTCACCTTTCACCTTTGGCGTATGAGCAATACACCCACGTGTTATGTGTTATCCAAAAATTCAAAACAAAATGCGCTGAAATATACATGTATGGAGGGTTGTTTCCTAACTAAGAAAGTGTTGCCATAAATTAAAAATTAGAAACATTGTATCAGATTACATTTGTTTTGTTTTTCATTATTATTATTATTATTATTATTATTATTATTATTATTATTATTGTTATTATTATTATTATTATTACATGATATACTGGTGTTTTTTTTTTTTTTCCCCTGCTGGAAATTCCAGCAATGACCAGCTCAAGCTGGTCTAGCTGGTCGGTCACAAGCTAATGTGCTCCTGCTGATTTGACCAGCATCTCCCAACTCTAAGCTAGTCTGACCAGCGTCTCCCAGCTCTAAGTTGGTCTGACCAGTGTCTTCCAGCTCCTAGCTGGTCTGACCAGTGTCTCCCAGATCCTAGCTGGTCTAACCAGCGTCTTCCAGTTCTAAGCTGGTCAGACCAGCGTCTCCCAGCTCTAAGCTGGTCTGACCAGCGTCTCCCAGCTCCTAACTTGTCTGACCAGCATCTCCCAGATCTAAGCTGGTCTGACGAGTGCCTCCCAGCTCTAAGCTGGTCTGACCTTCGTCTTCCAGCTCCTAACTGGTCTGACCAGCGTCTCCCAGCTCTAAGCTGGTCTGACCAGCATCTTCCAGCTCCTAGCTGGTCTGACCAGGGTCTCCCAGATCTAAGCTGGTCTGACCAGCACCCCCCAGCTCATAGCTGTTCTGACCAGCGTCTCCCATCTCCTAGCTGGTCTGACCAGCTTCTCCCAGATCTAAGCTGGTATGACCGGCATCTCCCAGCTCCTAGCTGGTCTGACCAGCGTCTCCCAGCTCTAAGCCTGATAGTATTTTTGTATAATGTGATGTCTGTTCTTTATCATTTGGTATCTGTTATTTGTTCTACATTAACTAATTTGCTTTAGTTTAAAAAAGGCATGTCGCAAAGTTAATTACCATGGATTATAGAGTTTGGTTTGCAATGATACTTGAGGCGAAGCTCTGACACTTTTAAAGCTTCCTAATACATGGTCATGCCTGATGTTTGTATACTTTAATATTTTCAGAAAGTTATGAGGGATTAAAAAAATGTTTTCCTGCCAGACAGGGCATCCAACTGTAATAATATTCAGATTACTGTGCAATGTTCTTAAAATACTTTTAAAGTGGTATAAAAAAAGGAGAACAACTTTAGAGTCCTTTCCTGTATATAATAATCTGTAACAAAAACAATGTAAAAAAACAAGTTAGAAAAACGCAACACCTGTTTAAAGTGGTGATATCAAACACAAATGCCCAAGTTAGGAGAAGCAATTGGGGCAACATTGTCAAGCATCAAGCAAATAGGCACAATTGGAAAGGTGCTGGGGCCCAGCATTCACACAATTGTTGCTTCTAACTTGGCTTCTTTTCTTGATTGCTCAACTTTACATTGAAATGCTCATTCCCTTATCTGCTGGGTTGTAACCAGAATAAAGATGCTGAGACACATATGTGCCAAGGAAAGTGCTCAATACAGTCTGAAGTGTTCTTGGTTATCCTTACAAGCACTACTATAGAGAGAAAGACAGACAGGGAATAGGAGAGGTGTCATCACAGGTGCAGACAAGTATGCTTTGGGAAGACACAAGGACAACATTCAGGTAAAACAGAGGTAGATGAGGGCTCACATGGACAGACATTTAGCCCATACATACAAGAATACATGAAAGAGCATGAAGCAATATATATATATATATATATATATATATATATATATATATATATATATATATATATATATATATATATATATATATATCCAACAGTCTTCTAAAACTACTTGTCTCGGGTTATTACCGTTGATGCTCACAGTCCCAATACTGGCAACGAGGCACTCACAATGACCTTGCACGGTCAGTGTACTGGGAAAGTGACAGTTGAGAGGGGGCAGGCAAGACATTTAGGGACACACTCGCACACACGCACACACACACAAAGAACACGCTATCCAGTGGCCACACACCCCTGCACTTTGCAGTACTGTTTGTGATACAGTACCAGCATTAGTATTTCAGTAAATGGATCACTCTGTAATTCCGTTGCTGGTCTGGTATGAATGTTGATTTGTCCCTTCCAAGATTCCGTACGAATTTATTGATAGTGACGTGTGGATGAGCTTTACTGGGTCTTGTAGTTTTTATCAAATTTATACTAGGTAACTTTTCTTACGAAAGCTTTTGATTGTTTTTTTATTTTATTTTATGCACAGGCCTACGTGTTAATAATAAGCTTGCTTTCAGTTAAATCAAATAATTGGGCTATTGTTGAAATGACTTTGGGCTATCTGCAGAAATCTGGCAACCCTGGGAGTGGAGCGGTGTCCTTAAGTATAGAGGTCAATCGTAATTTTAGATTTTAATAAATAAACAATGAACTGGCTTTTGTAAACAGTTTTCATTTAACTTAAACATATCTAAAATGAAAACACTCGATTTTTTTTTTTTTTTTTTAACGCACCGGAATTCGCTTCTTGATTAGCAGGCCGCCGTCTTTTTTTTTTTTTTTTTTTTTTTTAAGCGCCTGTCAGTCCTAAGCTTTCATAATAAAGATCGGCCATTCATTTTTCATTTAAGTCAGTTATACGTTTTTTAAAAAAAATACTCCAAAGTGATTGGCAGTTTAAAATGGGAGGATCTAAGTTTTCTGAAAAGAAGTAGTCATCCTAAAAACCAGGCACCTCCCTGTCTGACATGTAGGCTGTTGTCATCGTGTAGGTGTGGCACCGATGTAGCCGCTGGTGATCCGCGTCAGCCAGGTCCACCCAGCAAATATATAAATGAGTAATTTTTAAATTAAATATCAACTGTATAAATACAGCGATTTTTTTTTTTTTTTGTAATACATCGTAGGTGTTATATATCCATGCGTGGCTGAGTGTCTCGCCCCTTTATGTTTATCAGTGTTTTATGTTGTATGTAGTGTATTAATGTTGGTGTTTATACACGGGATATAAATATGGGTTATGAAAAATGAATATTTAAAATGAATATATGTATTTAGGCACGAGGATTGCACAGCACTTCACGTGCAGGTAAAATAATAAGTGAGCACAGGGAATTGCACTTTTGTTAATTCACGTGCAGTTGTACCGAGACTCCTATTGAATGATTGATTAGTAATCGAGTCTCGGTACAGCTGCATAAAAGTTGCATGTTTTCACGTACTCGGGGTTGTGTGTTCGTGAGTGGAGAACGGGTGAGAGAGAGGAGTTTTTGGATTAAAAATAACAGTTGCTACAGCGTGCTGGAAGTGCCAGCACGGTACTTGTTTGTCAGTTCGTCCACTGTCATGTTTAGTGTTGTCCGCTTTGTTTACCTTTTTATTTTGGCCGCAAGTGCCGTGTCCTGTTATGGTGTGCTGTTTTTGTTTAAATCGTTTGTTCATTATTATTATTTAATAAAACTCTGGACGCCGTAGCGTCACAGATTCACCGCCACACATTTGTTGTTCTTCGTCCTTCTGGTCTGACATCACCCCTGCAAAGCCATCCTGATCACAAGTAGTGTCAGAAACAGGACGACAGTGCTGCCAAGCGTCAGACCGGGAGTGTTTTTTTGTTTGTTTGAAAAATAAATAAATAAAAAAATTGCGTGGATTACAAAAAAAAAAAAGAAATGGATAAAGTGGAGGAGTTCATGAAGAGCTGACTTGAGCACCAGAGGGAGTTAAAGGAAGCAGGGGATATATGGTGCCTCGCCGGTCTGGAATATGGGCACCTCCCTGACGTGTGCCCATATGAAGACCCTCTTTTTGTGCAGGCCTTTGATCGGGGTTAGGTAGAGACCGCGGAGGAGTGGATCCACCCACCTGAAGGCCGTACCATCGCCGCAGGTGGATCAGGAAACCTGCCTCACCTGCCTCAAAGCAGAAGAGTATTGCTTTGCCGTCGGCGAGGTAAGACAAAAATCACCCGACCAACCCCCTCCACGGCAGGAGATGGAACTGCCGGTCCCGAAGAAGGGAAGGAGGGGCGGTGCCAAGAAGGTGAAGAAGCCGGTGCGTCCACAGCCCAAGAGGGAAGAGGCCGAGCGTCCACAGCCCAAGAAAGGGAAGCCCAAGAGTGGTTGCTGGGATGGCTACTTTCGCCTGGTCGAGGCCTCGAGTTGGTGCCCTTCCTGCAGGAAGGTGGGCCACTCCATCGTCAACTGCCCCTGCCGCGGAGAGGAGGAGGAAGGACGACCGAAGGGGAGCTGGGAAGCTTACCTCAGTGCTCTTGGGGTCATGAACTGGTGCACTGCCTGTGGGGAGTGGGGGCCACTTCGTGGTCAACTGCCCCACTCTCCGCCTCTGCTTGCAGCTCCCATCTCCACCAGCAGAGGATGAATTCCTGCTGGTTCCACATCCACCACCGTGGGAGGACTGCTTGCAGCTCCCACCTCCACCAGCAGAGGGTGAATTCCTGCTGGTTCCGCCCAAGGATGCTTGCCTCGCTCCGCCCAAGGATGCCTGCCTCGCGCCACCCAAGGATGCCACGTCTGCATCGCCTGGGGCTGCCGGCCTCTCCGCATCGCTTGGGGCTGCCAGCTGCTCCGCATCGCCTAGGGTTCCCCGCAGCTCCGCATTGCCTGGGGAGCTACCGGTTACAGGGTACGAGGGAGAAATGGAGCTCCCACTGCCGCCTTCCAAGGGTCCGCTGCTGCTGCCGTCGCCTTCTGAGGGTCCGCTGCTGCTGCCATCGCCTTCCGAGGGTCCGCTGCTGCTGCTTTGCCTGGGGTTAGTGTTAGCCCTGCTTTTCTGCAGGAAATACTGTGGCCGGAGCACCAGAAGGGGGAGCTGCCGTCTATGAAGGGGGGAGAGGTCATGAGACCACCTCCCCCCGCAGCACTTTCATTGCAGGGAATTTGGTGGCCGGAGCCCCACAAGGGGGAGCTGCCGGCTACAGAGAAGGGGGAGAAGGTCAGGAGACCACCCCCACAGACAGCCGGGCGACGACCAGAATTGCCTTGGCCGGAGGAGCCGGCCTGTGTACAGTCAGCCTGGCCGCTACAGCTGTTTGGGTGGGAGGAGGACCTCCCACTGTGGACACTACCTTTGGCCCGTTGCTGACCCTGTTCCTGGGCCAGGACTACGACCAGGACTTTGGGACTGAGGGGATAGGTGGCCATTGATGCCAGGTGTGCTGCGCACAAGGCGGGGGGGGGGGGCATTTGTGGCGGAGTGTCCCGCCCCTTTATGTTTATAAGTGTTTTCTGTTGTATGTAGTGTGTTAATGTTGGCATTTATGTATAAAATACACGGGATATAAATATGGGTTACGAGCACAAGTGTTTAAAATGTATATTTGTATTTAGGCACAAGGATTGCACAGCACTTCACGTGCAGGTAAAATCTAATATGTGAGCATGGGGAATTACACTTAATTAATTCACATGCAGTTGTACCGAGACTCCAATTGAATGACTGATTAACAATCAAGTCTCGGTACAGCTACATAAAAACAGCATGTTTTCTCTCGCTCGTAATTGTGTGTTCGGAAGTGGAGAATGAGTGAGAGAAAGAGTTTAGGTAAAATAACAATTGCTACAGAGTGCTGGAAGTGCCAGCACGGTACTGGTTTGTTGGGTTCGTCCACGTCTGTTTTGTCTGTTTGTTTGGCCAACGCACCCTTTATTTTATGTGTCTTTTGTTTGTTCACATCTTTTGTTTGTATTACACCGTGTAACAATTTTTTTAAATTTTTTTTGTTCCTGGGTAGTAAGTGTTATTTCCTAATTGGTTATGCCTCAAAAGTATAGAAAATGGCTCCCCACAAACTTTGCTTTTGTGACCAGGACAGTGATATTTCAAAATATCACTATTTCCAATGGGAAAACGGGTGAATTTGTGTCTTTTCGTTGGTACACGGGATATAAATGGGTCTGTGTAACACGAGTGTTTAAAATGTATATTTGTATTTAGGCACGAGGATTGCACAGCACTTCACGTGCAAGTAAAAAGTAATAATATGTGAGCACGGGGAATTGCACTTTTATTAATTCACGTGCAGTTGTACCGAGACTCCAACTGAATGATTGATTAACAATCGAGTCTTGGTACAGCTGCATAAAAACAGCATGTTTTCACCCACTCGGGTTTGGGTGTTCGGTGAGTGGAGAACGGCAGAGAGAGGAGAAATTATTTACAACAATTGCTATTGCGTGCTGGTGGGACCAGCACGATACTTGTTTATGTAAACTCACCGTGTTTGTTAGTGTGTCTGTCCGTGCACCGTTTTGTTAAGTATAGTCTGTTTTTGTTTTTCTCTTTTATTTTGGCGTAGAGTGCCGTGTCCTGTTTTCTGTTTGTTTAAACCCTTTTATTTTACAATAAACCGGCGCAAGCAAGCGCCATCCTCGTTTCACATCATCTGTCCTGTCTGTGTGTATTCCTTTTCCTGGTTCTGACGCCGCCCACTTCGGCCGTCTTAGTGACAAAAACTCAAAAAGTTTTATTTATGAACATCAAATCAAACATGTGCATAGCAGAAACACCATATTTAAATGGGAAACAAGCCCCCTTTTTTTTTTAAAAGGAGCAGTACAAAACAAGAAAACTTAAATAAAATAAACATTTCACTAATAACTAGTTTGTAGCGGCTCTCTGTACATACGAAATTGTAAAAACATTTTATTTGCTTGTAAAAATAACATCAAAGTGTCTTTAAAAAAAATAAAAAAAGTATATAATGCACTACTTCAAAACATAAATAACTATAATACAATAAACTATCTAGATAACAGATTTATTTAGCCTACATACCTAATATTTATTTTAGCCTACATACTTTTTAACCTGTACAGTACACACACAATAGACGCTTCTCCACTTTCCCTGAGCATTTACCACACACTGCCCTTCCACAACCGGCGCAGATATCCAAAGTCTTGTAGCTGCATTTTGCAACCTGGCACTGTTTCCTCTTGTGTGTGGGTGCAGTACTGCAGCACTACCAGAAGGGGAATGTGTCTGCCCTTTTCTGATCCATATGTGCTTGTGAAAGCTCCACCGCTCAACTGCAAGATGAAGTCCCTCCTGTTGCTGTTTTCCCCTGCACATTCCTTGTACAAAACATATGCATTGATGGCTGCCAGGTCCAAAATGTTATAAAATACAGTCACAGGCCACCGACGAGATCCGTCTTTGATTGAATGCTGTCATGCCATCTGGTTTGTGGCATTGTAGTATTTCACTGTCTCAGGATTTTTTTTGCCATCGGTTCCAATTGCCACTGTTTTGTGCATAGAGCTGAGAATGGACCTGCAATGCTGTACACGGGGGTACCTATGACTCAGAGACATGTTTTTCAAGCACTCAAAGAATGTAAACAGGTCAGCGACACTTGATTATGGGACTGACTGTATTGAAAAGGACAGGCAGGATCATAGGCTATATTTGATAAATAAATATAAATTGAAATAATTGGTTAAAATGAAATAACTGGTGCTTCTAAGTAAACGTGCTTATATTGCGAATATGCAGCTCAAACACCATCAGTATATAATATTGCAGCTCAGTCTTTGTGGTATAATTTACCTTATGTTCGGGGACAAATCACCATATATAATATATAGATATATGTAATCCATATATATTCTATATATTATATATATATATATATATATATATATATTTATATAACTAGTTTGTATATTGTAAGGTAACAGGGAGGGGGTTAAAATCCTTCCCTGCTAAAAACCTTGTGAGAATGCACATTTGGGTGTTATGGGGTTTAATTGTGTAATTGTTTTAATGATTTAGTTAATCCTCGGCACCTGATCGTAATTATAAATTAGAGACAGGTGCAGGGTATTTAAGAGAGGCAGCCAGACTGATCGGGGCTGCTGAGTGAAGAGCCCGACTGCGTGTGTGTCCAGTCGTATTGAAGAGAGTGTTGAGAGAAGCCTGTTTGTGTTTGTGGTGTTTGTCAGGTAAACGGCTTAGCCGTCCTGTGTGTGAGTCAGGGATCGGCTGGTGTATAGTGAGAGCTCCAAAACGGAGTTAGGTGTTTATTTCTGTTTTGTTTTATGTTTATTAAAAGTGCGCGTCAGCGCTAAAGCAATTCCGTTTCTGTGTCCTGGGTCTATTTTAAAGGGGCAACGAACTCCGTGAGTGCGAGGATCGTTTACAATATATATATATATATATATATATATATATATATATATATATATAGATAATATATAATTAGTCATAGAGGCCACGAATGGGCATGTGCATTACATTCCGGAACGCAGAGTAATTTAAATTTTAAAACCCAAAACGGTCAAATTGACCAGCTTGGTGCTTTTAGTATTAAACGCAGTGTTTGAACCTAGGCAAGTTTTATACTTAATGACACAGTAAGTGACATACGTATAAGTTACAAATGTTACACCTGTGTGTTTGAAAGACTCACTTTTGTATGAGCTGTACCGAGACTTGATTACTAATCAATCTCGACGCAGTCTGCATGTGAACTAATTGTGCACTCCCCGTGCCCCCATACAAATATCCAGTTTAATTTACATGTGAATTGATTTGAAATCCCAGTGCCTAAATACAAATTTACATCACCTGTGCTACATAACCCACACTCCGTGCACCACTACAATAATACATATGACAGACAAGAAAACACAAAATAAGCACAGGGGCGGGGTACCCCACCACATAGTTGTGTACAGCACAAATGTCCTCAAAGGCCATCTCCCCACTTAAAAACTTGGCAGTCTCGGTTAGAGTCCTGAACCAGGAACGGGAGCTTCAATGGGCCCATGGGCTGCAATGTTGCCAGTGAAAATGCTGACATTGCACAGGTTGGCTCCTCCAGCATGGGCAATCCTGACAGGGAAATGCTGCTTTTGGCAAGCTGGCAGCAGCCATTCTGACAGCGGAGCAAGGTCCTCCTTTTTTTGGATATGCTGTCAGCGGAAATGCTGACAGCAGGGCGAGTGCATCCTCCCATGGCACCCCTGGCAGCGGAAAGGATCCCAGTGGCAATGCTGTCAGCTGGCATGCTGACAGCAGTGTGGCAGTGGAAATGCTGTGCGGGGCAACATTGGCAGCAACAATGTGGACAACGGCAATGCTGTCAGCAGACGTGTTGACAGCTCCAAGGCTGGCTCCACCAGCCGAGGGGATCCTGGCAGCGGAAATGCTGCCATGGGCAATGTTGGCAGTGGCAATGTAAACAATGTTAATGCTGTCAGCAGATGTACTGTCAGCAGGCATGCTGACAGTGCCAAGGCTGGCTCCTCCAGCTGGGGCAATCCTGGCAGCACCAATGGTACCAGTTAGCAGAAATGCTGACAGCGGAGCGAGGTTCTCCCCAGTGGCAATGCTGTTAGCACAAATGCTGACAGTGGGGTGAGGGCCTCCTCCCGTGGTACTGCTGTCAGCGAAAAGGCTGCCAGTGGTGCTGACAGCACCATGGCTGGCTCCTCCAGCCAAGGGAGTTCTGGCAATGGACTTGTTGCCAGTGGCAATGCTGGTAACTGCAAGGCTGACAGCAGGGTGGTATACTGGCCCTGGTGGCAGCACTGCATACTGTGACAGTGGTGGTGGCGCTGGCAGTGGTAAAACTGCCCTCAGCATTGGACACTCTGGTAGTGACAGCGGCACTTTGTACTCTGGCAATGCAACTATTGTGAGTGGAGGGGGTATCCTCACCTCTCCCTCCTTCTTTGCAGGTGGCGGTTCCCTTCTCTTGGCTCTCTGGCCTCAGAATTTCCAACTGCTATTGTTGTACATAACAAATCTCCAGGTGGTGACATACAGGCATCCCCAGGTGATGGCAAATTAGCCTACCCATGTGATGGCAAACTGGCCTCCCCTGGCAATAGAGAACTGGCCTGTTCAGGCGATGCAGGCTTGAGGCTTGGCAGCCCTAGGCGAAGCAATCTCGGCAGCTACAGCTCCTCTCCCTCCTGTGGTGGAGGTAACTCCATCTCCTCTGCTGGTGGAGGTGGGAGCAACAGGTGGTCTCGCTCTAGCGACCAGGCTGGAGCAGCGGGTAGTTTCCTTCTACCACTGGGGACTGGTGCAGCTCTCTCTTGTTCACGGGGGACTGGTGTGACTCTCCTGGTGTGGATCTGGAGTATATACGTGGCTCCTTGCAATGAGACTCTAGGCAGTGGAGACAGTCCCATATTGGCAACCAGATAACTAAATACCATGGCTGTGACGTCTAGGAGGGACATTTTGTGGTGTTGTCGTTCCCAGGCCTTCCATTGCTCCCCATCTCTGGCCCATAGCATATTCACCATTATAGGGATGGTCTCACTGGAGTCCTCAGTATCCATCAGCCATTCTCAGATTGCTCCTGAGGACATTGGACCCTTGTACTTCCCCTTTCTGGGTGCCTGGAGCTCTGGCTCCTCCGTTGGAGCTATCACCTGCTTCCTTGCTTTCCTCAAGGAACCGCTACTCCTCCCCTTCTTCCTCTTTGGGACTGGCAGTTGTTCCTCTTTCTCCCGAACTGTGACCTCCTCTATGAAATCCCTGGAGAGCCCATCAGGTTGCGGGAACTTCTGCCATAAATGGCCAAAATGCTCACACAGCCCACACGTCTTGGATCTCTGCACATTCCTTCTAGTGGTGGTGGTTCTCTTACACAGAACTCACAGTAGTACCACACTTGCGGTCCTTTTTCCCCAGTCCATTATCTCCAAAGAAAATAAAATAAAAAATAATATCTATATTGTGTGTGTGTGTGTGTGTGTATATATATATATATATATATATATATATATATATATATATATATATATATATATATATATATATATATATATGATATACATACATACACACACAAAAAAACTGTGTATCTGCAGTACTGTTCCTGGCCTGCGTCTTCAAGACGCTGTTTGCTACTTCTCTCACACTAAATGTCATGGATTGTGTGGATGACGTAAGACCAGAAATGAAACCATAACAGGCTAGTACTGCGATGCGAGATGCAAACACGCTTGTTTCTTTATTAAATAAAAAGGTTGAACAAAAACACAAACACTGATACAAAGCAAAAGGCATAATGACCAAAACAAACAAACAAGCACCATGCTGGTGTCTATAACCAGCATGCATAGCAATTGTTTAGATTTACTTTTACTTTTACTCCTCCTCACATTCTGCCACTGAACACACCAACCCCATGTGCATTTTTTGCAGCTGCATCGAGAATCGATTGCTAATCAATCATTCAATTGAATCTCGGCACAGTCTGCATAAAACACATTCTTCCTATGACGAATAGCCAGCATGAGAATGAAGTGGAGGAGAAGGATAAAGGAATTCTGCCAAATGACCAGATGGAGGAGTTGCAGCAATCAGGAAGCAGAGCTAAACGATATTTTGCATAGGTAATATGTTTATTTACCCTTCTCTTGACCAACTATAATAAGAAAATACATTGAGAAAAGGCTAAGGTGTGTGAAAGGTTTTTATTTACATCAACAAAAAAAGAATAATAAATATCTTCATCCCCCACCTCCTCTCATTCGCAGACCCTGTCGATGCAACTGAGTTTCTTCTCTTCCGCTGTAGAGATGACCCTGGGGCTCTGTCAGGTGGATTCTACCTGGACTACAGCAGCTACACTAATTGATTGCAGTTCCTCCTGGACACATGTTCTAAATTATTGTTGATGCTCACACTCCTTTTTTTTTAAGAACTTGCACAAAACCTGTAATCCACCTTTAAATTAAGAGACAACTATTAAGGGGAAATATCTAGACCCCATGTATATATTTATAACAATAAAAACAATTGTTACATATACATATTTTGAATACATTTGATTTTCATTTAACCTGTATAATTCTCTACTAACAAACAAGTAAAAATGTAATCACTTTTAATGACGCTTGGTGTTAGATCTCCCTCCCAACCTGAAAGGGTACTAGATAAAGGGAGCAGAATACCCTGGACTAAAAGGCATGACACTTTATTCCCGTGGTAGGTGGAAGTTGGCCAGCTAGAAAAGGGACTGAGCTATGGTATCGAACTCAATGACCCGAATGGGAAACGGCGTGGCATCTGCGGATTGGAGAAACGGATGCGCTCGTTAACCAAGGGGTCATGATCAAGGGTGTAAAATAGGGGTGTAGCAAAGTAATCTGTTCCTTTGTAAATGGTTGGAGTTAACCTAAAGGGAGTAAAAGTATTGCTGAAAAACGTGAGTGTGTGTTTTGTGTTTGTAAAGTGTCGGCTGTATTGTTGTTTGTCTTTTTAGACTATCAGTAACACAATCCGAAGCTGGAGTACAAGCCAGCATTAACAGGGACATCACTTTTCAGCCCTGCATTTCATGGAGTACTGTAATCACCACTAGCACTTAATTTCACTCACTGTCTTGTGTATGTGTTTCGTGTTTAGTGTGGGTGTGTGTAAAACCTGGACTTTTGGTTACTGGTCAAACCCGGGGATTACAGTTAGAAGTGATATAAGCCATTGCATCACTCCAACATTTATTATTTACAGGTGTTTGCCTTAGGGTTCTGGACATTGTTATTATTATAATAAACACCCCTGCACCTGAAAGTAATTGTGTGTTTTGTACCTACACTGCATTGCACTCACCTGCATCCACTCACCACTTTGCCACACAGGCATAAAACTATAAATGCATTTTGTCACATTTATAGCGCTTAACTATATTAATTTCATGACTAAGACGTTACATATTATAAAGTGTCTTTAGGGCAATATTTGTAAAGCCCCTTAGACTAACCCTAACCATAACCCTTGTCTACCTTGGATTTAAATTATTAAGCCAGTCGGTCTAACTATGCCTCCTCCTCAAAACAGGGGTTTTACCTGTAATGTATGTAAAGGTAACACTAACCCTATGCATCATGGCCTGTCTTGGTCATAACAATGTAGAAGATACTCACCCATGTCTGTGTCAACTCCTTTAAATTCTCTGTGTAAGTCAATGGAGGAAAAGGTTGGCACTACATGCTCCCGCAATGTTGACAGCACAAGTGGTCTGCCACCAATAGCTTCAATGGACAGTTTTGTGCCAATGTATTTTTCAGGGATATATGGATGTCACGCCATTTATGTTGCAAATCTGCAACTTCCCATTTACATTTGCCCACAGAATCTACAGCTAACACAATGGTCTCCCATATTTTACATTTTTTTCACTGGGTCACCTTTAGCAGCCCTGACCCCATACAGGACAGAATAATGCTTGGTGACATATTGCACCAACACCTCAATCTCCATAGAACAATTGGGCTTCCTTTTTTTCCCCTGCTCCAGATAAATTTTTTGCAGCCATTATTGAATTTCAACCAGGCTATATGTGGGGTTTTTATAGAGCCAAAGGCCAATTACATAATTATATGTATGGGCTTGAAATTATTATATAGGCTATTAGGTTATTATAAGTAGAGCTAAGGATTATTGGGATTAAATTTGATCACTCTACTTATGTTTTTAAGTTATAATTAAAAGTCCTTAAAAGAACCTTGTCATTTCAATATTAACACAAGCCGATAGACTATGAAAGAGCCACAGTTGAAGTGTGTGTTGACTGCCTGAGTTGCTTTTATCTTCAACACATAATGGTTCTAAATAGTACTACAAAACTTCTTTAAAGTTTCATGTTGTTATATGGTGAATGTAACCACTATCACAACTACAAGATATAATTTAAAAGCAGTAGAAACACAATAATATGACAAATAAAATATACCAAACAAAAGTTAAGATGTTGTAAATTAATGAATTTTTGTTACTTATATTACCAGCATTATTTGTATACTATAGAAACGTGCTTCTTACAGTTATTGTGTACTTGACCTACTTTAAAATATTTGTTATAAATTGGCCTTTAATCATGCAGTATTATTATTATTATTATTATTATTATTATTATTATTATTATTATTGTTATTATACCTCTGTGTTTATTATTGAATATAAATAAGCCTCAAGCCTTTAATTCTGTGAGTAATGCTGGTCAAACACAAATTCCGAGCATCTTTACTTGCGAGACTGTAAACTATAATTAACATAATGAGAGTGCGGAGCCACTCCCCATGCACACAGCCAAATACGCACCTGAGATTTTTGTGTGAGAATACAGTGAAGATAAGAGCGTGGAAGTAAATCAAGTTAAGCGCTGAGATACTTGCTTGAGTCAGAATAGCCCCCTATGTGAGTAAAATGTTAGGTTATTACCATAACCCTGGTTCCATGAAAAAGAATGACAATCGTTACCACATGGGAAGAGCCCTCTCTGACCATCAATCACTTAGCATATATAAAAAAGCTGCTGCCCTGCTGTGAGGAGGAGGTCCCTCCCACCTCCTGCTGAAGAGGGTCGTCCTCACAGTAGCAAGGTGCCATTTTCTTTCGAAATCGGAGGTTAGCTGGGGACACGACCTCGAAGGTTAATGGTTGTCATTCTTTTTCAGGGAACCAGGGTTAGGGTAATAACCTAATGTTCTGTTTCAATGGAATGACAACCATTACCGAATGGGAAGCTGTACCAAAGCTGTCGTGGCTCCAGATTACCGACAGTACAGCCCCACGGCGATAGCCTCAGAGCCCTCATGATGCCTAAGGGCATGCCGCCTGCAACACCCTAGAGCCCAGAGAGGGTCTCGCTCGGTTTGCAACATCAAGCCGGTAAAAATGTGCAAATGTCTGACTACCTGTCCATGTAGCAGCATTGCAGATCTCATCTAAGGAGGTGCCATGAAGGAGAACCCACCAAGTCGCTTGGCCCCTGGTAGAATGGGCTGTAATGTCTCCTGGCATGGGGGAGTTCGTCTGTTCATATGCCAAGCGTATGGCATCTGCCACCCAGTGCGCTAAACGTTACCGATAGGGCCTGATCTCTAGAGCAGGACCCATAGCAGACAAACAGCTGGTTGGACTGTCTCTAGGACACTGTCCTATCCAGGTAACAATGCAGAGCCTGAACCAGGCAAAGTGTGTGCTGTCTGCGGTCCTCCTCTGACAGGTCTGAAAGTTTGCAAAACCACTGGTTGGTGAATTCGGAATGATGAGACCAGCTTTTGCAAAAAGGCTGGATTTGTTCTTAATGTTATCCGTGAGTCATTTCCAGTGAAAGCCATACATGTGTCATCAATGGATAGTGCATGAAGCTCACTTACCAGTCTGGCAGACATAATGGCTGTTAAAAACGCCACCTTCAAGGAAACAGGGCGCAGTTCTGCTGACGCCATGGGCTGAAATGGGGGACCCGTAAGGACCTGCAGTACCAGTTACAGATCTCACTTGGGAACCATACTTTTCATGGGAGCCTCCAAGCCCCTTTAAGAAATTGCACTGCCAGGAAGTGTGCCTCAGGGGACA
This sequence comes from Polyodon spathula, assembly GCF_017654505.1. Taxonomy (NCBI): domain Eukaryota; kingdom Metazoa; phylum Chordata; class Actinopteri; order Acipenseriformes; family Polyodontidae; genus Polyodon; species Polyodon spathula. Next base: position 51,251,918 of record NC_054538.1, on the reverse strand, counting down.
CAGAGTCAATTTTATCGTGGCACACTGATATTGCTGTCAGGTATACCTTCAAAGTGGACACGGCTTTTCCCGCATCAAACTGGTGTTGTAAGCAGTTTAGTATTGTCTCAATAGGGCAGGTCACTGGATTGTGACCTTCAGCAATGCACCAGTCTTGGAAAACTTTCCATTTATACGAATACTGGGCTCTAGTGATCGGTGCCCTAGCAGACTGTAGCGTCTCTGCTACTGCATCTGGCAAACCTCATCTGGATAGATGGCTCTGTTCAACGGCCAGTCCCAGAGTTGGAGCTTGGCTGGGTTCGGGTGCCAAAATAGCCCCTCCGCTTGGCTCAGGAGGTCCTTGCGTAGTGGGAGCTGCCACAGTTGACCCAACAACATGTTGGAGAGGAGAGCAAACCAAGGGTGCCTCAGCCATCTGGATGCAATCAGCAAAACCTGTGCTCTCTCCACCCTGACCCTCTCTAGTGTCACGGGTATTAATGGTAGCAGAGGGTGGTTTATGTAGGCTACCACTGTAGTATTGTCCATCCGGACCAGCACATGTTTGCTTGCTAACTGCTGGCGAAAATGAGATAACGCCAGTGCTGCCCATGCTGGAGGCATCTGTCATGACTACTTCCATTCTGTGAGGGAAGCAGAGGGGAGATCTGAGGCGCAGATTGCCGGGACGGAGCCACCACTCCAGAGTCTTCTGGCATTGTCTGGACACTTGCACCAGCCGGTGTCAATCGCACACCTTGAGTGTATTTACCTAGGCTTGAAGCGGGCGCATTCTCAGCAGCTCTAAGGGAAGCATTCTTGAGGCAGCTGCCATCAGCCCCAACAACCTTTGGAATAATTTGACCTGTAGAAGAGCATCCTCTCTGAATTGGGAGAGCGTGGCTTCCAATGACCAAATCCTGTCTTCAGTTTGATCCCCAGGAACACTGTGGACTGAGACTGTACGAAGTTGCGTGGAGCCAGAGCTGCTTCCATGCACTTTGAAAAAGTGCATGGTGCCAGCGAGAGTCTCCCTTGGGCTTCGGAGGGGACATGTCTTTCTTTGGCCCGGCCTTGGTCTCCAGCGGGGGAACAGGTTACCCCTGGATGGTGGCTCTTCCTCTGCCTGCTTGTTTGTTCTGGGGTGGAGGGTGGCGTTCAGGCCCAGTTACCCCTGCAGGTTGTGAAGGCCACCTTGTGCGCTGGCATTAGGCAGGGAGGCGAGAGAACTTCAAAGTGATCTCCTTGGCCTTGTGGGACCTCTCAAGGCTCACATCAGTGGTAGCTCCAAAAGTCTCCCCCAGTGTAATAGGCGCATCTAATAACGCCGCCTTTTTGGTCTCTACGACCTTGGCCTGTGTTAGCCATAGGTGTCTACGAGCGGCTACCTGCGCCGCTAGAGACCTGCCTGATGCTTGACCTAACTCCCTCATTAAGTCAGTCATTGCCTTTGTTACCGCCTGTAGCTCCCCCGCATATGCCTCAGTTGCCCTTTCCTGCAGCCTCTCAGCCAGCTGCGACTGTTACAGGACCAGTATGATCATTGCATTGGCCACCCGGACTGATAATGCTGCTGATGCATATGCCTTCTTAAGCATAGCGTCAGTAGTCCTACAGGGCTTGGATGGGCAAGTGGGGTCTTTGTCCCCTCTGGTAAAGGTGGAGCCTTGAACCAGTACCGTGACCATGTCCCCAGTGGTGGGGAATGTGCCCAGGCCAGCTTCTTGGCATCCTGCGGTGTAAAGCAGGGATTCTACTATTCTGGAGATTGAGGGAGCGGACGCTGGGTTGCCCCAAGAGGTACGAACCAGCTCCAGGAAGTCCTGACATAAGGGTAGGGCTTGTTGTGGATGCCCCTTTTGCTTTAAAAAGCATTCCCCTTCCCCTACTGTTCTGCCAGCCAGGGAACGTCCGTGGCAGCAGCTGCATGCTGCATCAAGGCCTGGAACTCCTCCCTTTGTGACACATGCGGCAGGGGCGGTATGGAGATTTTAAGAGGGTCTCCAGCACGGCCTGCTGAGCCCTCACGGTCTCTACCAGCTCCTGGAAACGATGTGCTATGGCGCTTCTGTGGTGACCCTGAAGGAGAGCGCCTGCACCTCCGTGGGGAAGGGGAACATCCCCTTGAGCGGTGTCTTCTGGGAGGCGACCATCACGCCTCTACGGACGGACGTCTGCACCGGTGGTGTTGAGGGTGAACGTTATCCAGGAGTGTTCCTGGTCACCGTGGCAGGCGGGGTCCTTGGGGACTTCTGGGTGGGGCCTTGAACCACTGATCTCATTGGGGAGAGAGACTCTGCTGGGGAGAGAGCTGCCCTCCTGCGCTTAATTCTTCTTGAGAACTTGCGGCAGGGAGAGCAGTTGAGCTCATCTGCCAGCGCCCTGGCCGCATGGTCTGACCCTAGGCATCTGGTGCAGGTCGAATGCTTGTCCTGCTTGGGGAGCTTTGCCACGCATTGGTCGCACTGGTGGAAGCCAGCAGTGGACCCAGTGGAGCGCACTGACATGGCGCCGGACGTCAGTGCCGAGCGACGCTTTGGTGCTGAGTGTGTTAACTGGTGCTGATTAATCGGCATCGGTGTCGCCGTCGAGGGTGCACCGATCGGTGTTTGTGCCCAGAGAGCGCGGACGAAGCCGGGCTGATAATAGGAGCCGAGTATATCGGCTTCGGCGTCAAGAACACGCAACCGGTGCCGAGCAGTCGGTGTCGACGAGGATAGCGCTATCAGTGCCGAGCAGTCGGTGCAGATTCACTCGGCGCAGAGAAGGAACGCGGTTGGTGCCGAGCTGTAGTCGGCTCTGAAGATGTTCCAACCGGTGGCGAGTCAATCGGTGCTGGGGTTGGCGTCGAAGTGTGTTTCAAGCTGGTGCTGAGTAATCGGATTCAGGGTCGTGTCGAGGTCAAGCGTGGTCGATGCCGGGCTGGTGTAGCCAAGTCAATCGGCGTTGGCACCGAGGGCAAGTGTGGCCACGTTAGGAGAGCCTGAGGCTTGAGAGGGGCAACTAGGCCCGAGCTGGAGGGTTGCTAAGACTGAGTAAATTGGCGTAGAGGACGGTGCCACAAGCCCGCGTGGTCAACCTACAGCACCACAATAGCTCACACAACGGTAATTATCTACACAAGGTAGTAGAAAAGAGACTAATGGCTGCTTGCCAATCTCAAAGATCCCTCTCCAGAAACCAACTACTCTACAGTAACCCTCTATATTGTTTTGGGATCCACATCCCCTAAACAGACCTACTTCTGATCTGTTATTCCTGTAGTTCCGGCCACCCAGCACCTCCAAGAAGTTCTGACGTTCCTTGCTGGGCAATTGCCGTCACAGGCAGTCTGATAGTAAAAGGCTTCCATGGTAGTAGCTCCTGCAGAGTGAATGCGCCTCTCCTTGCTGTAAACAAACACACTCTCCACACACATCTGTGTGTCCATGGCATTGCAGTCGCCCCAAGCTGTGGCGCAGCTGCTTTTTGAGCTCTGTGCAACATTCCCGGCACATTCCCAGCCAATCCGGACGAGGCTATCGCTCAGCTGGTCGCACGTCTCCTGCTGCGTGTCACAGCTCATTTCCCCAAGGCAGACACACTTGTGCAGGAACCAGCGGCCCGGCTCCCCATCGCAGTATTATATAGATTACCTTCCAAAAATATGGTTGACAGATGGTAAATTGGTAGGTTAGGTTCAGGGGAAGGGGACTAAGACAGCAAAATCCAGTAGCGTATTCACTAGTCACAAACACCAGTGGATTCTACCACTGTTTTTTGTTGTTGTTGTTGTAAAATCCAGGCTTATTGGTCACATTTCTGGCAATTCCCAGGCAGGCTACAATGGCATAGCTGTCCTGGCATTTCTTTAATCCAGTCTCTCGCAACCGTTGAGACACCAGGAACTAATGAAGTACAAGAAGCTTGATAACATTTAAATTCAAGCTGTACAGCAAAATTGCTACGGGTATTATTTATGCATTACTTTTAAATATCTTGGGTAATTCAATGTGCAAAACACTCAGTAAGCAGCTTATCTGGAGCACTGCATATAATCTGGATGTTAAATTGAAAACGTAATCAAACAGTTTGTGTTCTCTTTGTAGTACCAATTTATAATTGTGCTGCTGTAGCTCTAAGAGAGTGGTGTTATGTGCTGCAGTGCTTGCAGGGACAGTGGAGGAGTTATGGGGAGTCCTGGTTGTTGTTCAAGCGTGTAGTCTATGCATTACTTTGGCAGCTTCAAACTTAAAAGAATATTAGTTCATATTCCTGTTTGTATATTCCAAAAAGTAAAAACCAAGTTACTGAACATCCAGAAGATAAGAATAAACGTTACTGGATTGGTTTCACAATATCGGTCTGGAAGTGGGATTTTTTCACCTATCGATAGCATTATGTTCATATTTATATTACTTGTAATTGTCTTTCAATACAACTTCATATCACTAGCAAAGATGTGTGATTAAGTGATTAATAGATTGGATGATTAATCAATCAACAGAAAATAAAGATTAAAACCACTACTTTAAAGTAAAAACTAGCTGGATTGCCAGCTGAAACCAAACACAATAATGACATTAAGTATAAGCTATCAAAAACAGAATCTTCGAACATGTGTGATTAAATTAAATGAGATTCTCAATTCTATCATGTTTAGCTTACAAACAAATACCACAATATAGGTCTACTCTTTTTGAAGCTATTGGCAGATAAACACAATTTAGCAAATTGTTCTGATTTTGATTTGAAGACTTTATTGTCTTACAAATGACAGTGTATACAGAAAATATTGGTCAAGTTACACTAAAATCATGTATTGAAGGAAATAGTACATATTTATTCTGATTTGCAGAGCAGAGAATTGCTTAATCCTTTCGAAGTGGAATAGTCTCTTCCTTGATGCCGTCCTTTGTAACAATGCAGATTCTGAGTGCATCACCAGTGTAGACATCTCTTTCAGCAGCAGAAATAAAGACATCCTTGACCAGCTGAACTGCCTTCTCTTGGGACAGAGGCAAATGCTCTACATTCTCCATGTTCTTAAAGCCAATCTAAGGGAAAAAAAAAACAATTCTTCATGGCAAAGTGCACAAATTACCAGTATATACCAATAAATGTTAGTCACAAACTTAAAAGTTACAAAAGAGCAGTTATGGGACAAAAAGAAGGGGGGGGACGGACCTAAAATGTGAGCCCGAAGTTACTTAACACAGCCAATCAATGTTTTCCTCTCAGATTTCACAAGTATATACAAACACCAGTATGTAAAATCACAATATTCCTGGACACACAAGGCTATTAATAGAAAATCTATATTTTTCATGTTTATTTGTTTTGTTTTATTTTTTTTTAAATATAAGAAATAAAACAAAAGTCAACAAATAGGTAACAAAATATTTAGCTTTGTTAAATTGAAGAAAAACAGACATACTTTAAAATGTCATGTACTTTCATATTAGGTCATTAAATAGCTTTTCAATGCTAAAAGGTCTGCAATGCATAGGTCTGAAGGTTGGCAATGTTGCATAAACTGACAAAAATGCTAGAATAAAAATCAGTAGGGGCGCAACAATTAATCTATGCATCGATTACTGATAATCTGTCCTTAAATTTCCTGAGCTTCAATTATATATTGGTGAATCGATGCATCAAATTCAGTGCTACACAGTAACAAGAAAAAAGTGTTACTTTTGTTTACAAAATACATTGTTTTACAGTTTTGTATATACATAAACCTGTTCACACATTATTCTGAAATGTTTATTTATTTTTAAGTAGTGCTTTATAGTGTTAAGTTAGAAAATAAACCTGTGTTCAATTTAAATACGGTGTTTCAGCTGTGCAGATGTTTGATATGATGAAATATACTTGAATAAAACTTTTGAGTTGTATCCTATAGTTTGTCTTTCATTTTAATATTGACATTGTTTAAAATGGAACCGGCATTGCCGGCAGCTGTTTTATATATGAGTATAACTTCAGCGGTTCTAGTGTTAAAGGGACATCTGATGTGGACGCATGCATATTTTTTCCCCGATGTTGAAAACTCCAGTCCTTTGTACTTTTTTTAGTAAGTGTCCTAATTTGAATGCAAGTTGTGCCTTTTTGTGCACAACTGTTATGCACAACAGTGTTTTTAGGTATTGGATCTAATGTTAAAACTAATGTTCTTTATTTTGAAAAAAAAAAAAAAGTCAATGCACAGATTACCATTGATAAATGCCTATATGACTATAAGAAATTAGGGTGCCGATTGCACCACTAAAAATCATCCACCCTCACAGTTTACAAACACAAATAACACTAACAAAAAAAAAAAAAAAAAAATTTGCTCCTGGGTAGTAAGTGTTATTTCCTAGTTGCTTATGCCTCAAAAGTATAGAAAATGGCTATTACTTACAGTAATTACTATTAAATACAGTATAATTGTAAATCTCCAAAAACTACTCACTTCTAAATCTTTTGTAGTCATCTTTGTTTTACTTTAGTACAAATACATGTTAATTTGGATTCATATGTTGTTTTTTTCTGACTTTTTGTGAATGAAATGACACACATTTGCCCGTTTTCCCATTGGAAATAGTGATATTTTGAAATATCACTGTCCTGGTCACAAAAGCAAAGTTTGTGGGGAATAATAGCCATTTTCTACACTTTTGAGGCATAAGCAATTAGGAAATAACACTTACTACCCAGGAACAAAAATTGTGTTACATAGTCTAATCAATGACGCTCAAATGTCAAAAAGAGAAACAACTGTGACAGAAGACTGAAAGTATAATAATGTTGTTTAGAAAGTATAAGGATTCCTGTATTTTTGATGCATTGTGTATACTTTAAGCTTACCTTTCATCGCAAATTACAGGGCTCGAAATTAATGCCGTGAACCGTGGATTCCCCTGCTGACCTAAACCCTCCCTACCCAGGCAGCGCTCGGCCAATTGTGCGCTGCCCCCTAGGAACTCCCGGTCGTGGTCGGCAGTGACATAGCCTGGATTTGAACCTGCAATCTCCAGGGTATAGGGCACATCCTGCACTCTACACAGAGTGCCTTTACTGGATGCGCCACTTGGGAGCCTCAGAGAATAGTACTTATTATCATGTACTCTAACAGTCTCACCTAACATTCGTTGTGTTAAGGGTGTTTTTGCCAAGTTCCCTGGCAGCTGAGGGAAACGGAAGTGGGTTATTAAAGTTGAGAATCTCATCAGGAAGATGGTGAAATGCGACCAGCTCCGGCTAGTTTAAAATCTTCTCCCCTTTTTTAGGTAGCACATCCCGGTGTCCTCACAAGTTTTATAAAAAAAAAATAAGGCTTTTGTTCCGCTTTTGGCTAGTTGTCCTGTTTTTCATGAATGTAATTAAGCACGACCCTAATGGACAGAGATAAATCTAAAGCTACCTACTGACCCCATAATCTCCGAAACAGGGCAGGTTTTTAAAGTTGCCCCTAAAATTTTTTAAATAAATAGGGTCCAATTTTCAAAAGAGATGCAATGGTGCAGCAGGGCTTGCACAATTTGTTTTGGATGCAAGCACAGTCACAGCAGCGTCGATTTAATATCAGAGTGGCACTGAAAAACTAGCCTTGTGTCAGTGCAAGGTAACTATTTTCTTCAATGAGAAATACTAGACCGAAAAGACTGCCAAAATTTGAAAAAACAAAATAGATAAACAAATAAAAATCTAAATACATTACATAGAAACAATTGTTTATTTAATTTCGCATTTTATTTAGGATTTTATTTTCAGGGTTTTTTTTATTATTTATTTTGTTTTTTGAGGTCAAAACGTATCTTTGTTACAGCCCTACGGCTAAGTCAACCGTAGAATTCCTGAAGAAAGTGATGACACAATTCTGGAATGGCCTTTGCAATTACCAGATCTCAATCCAACAGAAACGTTTTGGACCGATCTGAAAAAAGATATCCAAGCATTGTGTATCCAACCTGTGAGCTTAAGGACAGCATGGGCCAGATTTCACCAAAAAGATGTAACCAACTGGTTAAGAACTATCACAAACATCTGAAAGCCATAAAAGCAAAAGTAGGGCAGACTAAATACTTAAGCAGTGGTGCTAACATTTTTGTCATGAATGCATGCATTAAATAAGTTTGTTTTGTTATAAATATTATTTGTTAAATTACTAGAAATGGTGTATTTTGCTGTACAGTGACATGTGGGTGCATATTTCCCTGAGGATGTCATAATATTATGGTCCTGCAGCAGCCCCGAGTTGTATGCTTGGGACCTTTTTATACCCGACACCCCGCTGGAACACTACCCGCTGATTAGGATCTCAATGCAGGCAATCACACACGGGAGGTAGGCTCTCCCTGGAGCACCAAGGTTTTACAATTACAGACAACATTATTTACAATATTTAAACAAAAAAACCCTCTTCAAGTGCAGGGCTCCTGTCCTGCCACATTTACTTTTTGCTTTATTAAAATGTGGTAAAAGTTCACTAAATGCTTGTCTTAATCTGATACCTTGAATTATGGTACAGTACGCGTAGGGTGCCAATGCTTTTGTCTACAACTGGATATTAGTTCACCACGTACTTTAAAACCAAGGCTCAGATCTAGTGTATCTGTACTGGGCTACAATAAGAATCTTGACCAATAGTAGATACTCTACCTGGTTGTCGAGGAGGGGTTGCAGCATGGCACTTGCAGAGCCTCCTGCTTTGTAATTATCTCTCTGGTATGACCCTACTGGGTCAAAACTGTACACTGCTCCCCTTCCTGGAGAGAAAACATTCCAAGCAGTAGTTGAAAGGAAACATAAAAATAGAAGACTATTGCTTAGTCATTATTTAGGAAAACTTTTTTTTTGCAAGTCAATGTCACATAGCAGCCTGCTTGTATTGCAACAGAAGCTTCATAGTAATATTGTGCTGCATTAAATTAAAATGAGAATGAAGACAATTACATATTCTGTTATCCAGACCTACAGTATTTAAATGTAATTTGATTGGTGCACTCTTGTACTCATTTACAAATAAACTTAAATTCATCACCTAAAATATTCATCATTTTACTATGACATCATGTTTATGTTTGAGTATTATTTTAAAATGTAAACTATTTTAAAGGAGAAGAAAAACAAAGTATAATTTGTATAATATCACAGTAAAAACACAAAACAAAAAAACAACTATTCTACACAAGATAAACCTGGTAACCCATTAAATTACCTATTAAAAGACAGAAACAAACACCATCCTGTAAAGCAGAATGTGTGTTACTTATTTCAAATGGCATGTATGTATTGGTTTCCTTGTGTCTTTTGGATACAGTCATTTACAGTTTGTATATTGAATATTTGTCCCAGTCCTGTTGCATGGTTTGTCACTGTAAACCAAGCAAAAAAGTTGCAAATCACGGGTCTCGCTCATTATTCATCTGTCATCAGAACAATGAATTACAACTAATTGACAGCAGTGGAATGCTGACTAATATTAAAAATGTTCCCAGAAAAATCAAGTTATGTAGAAACTGAATTATGAATTAGCATAACATTTCTCTCCTGCTAAACAATGCTGGGTATAATAAGTTAATTATTATGCAGAAATGATAATTGGTTCATACCTTCTTCATCTAGACCCCCAATGATGTTGTAAACGTAGTAAGGGAAGAATCGTCGAGAGTACAGGATGGTGGAAAGCATAGCTGCTATTGCACCGCTCGTCATTGTCTTGTTATTCGAGTGCTTATACATCTGAAACCACAAAAGGACAAATGGAGCATTTAGTGTTTTACAGCAGGGCAGGTGACTGAAACCTTAGACTTCATTCTAGTATAACACAAATCTGGAATTCAAATTCCATTTTAAATCTTCATTTGGCACCCTAGCAAGAGCTTGAAGTTGTCATCTACTCTGCTGAAAGCTGTAGCAAGAATATGCCTACTTGGGTGACAAAATTACATGTCAGCAAAAAAGGTTTGAACGGTGAGAGAAAACCTTTGTCTCTACCACTAAAGGACTACACACACTACAGCGTTTATTTGATGCGTTTTTCACGTCAGCCGACTCGCAGCGATTTTTGTATTCACACACAAGCATTTTTCTCTTCTTCAAAAGGTCCACTGGAACATCTGGTTCTAGCAGTGTATTTCTCTTTATAAGCAGCACAATACATCTCTCGATATGCAATACAAACAGAACATAAGGGAGAATATGTGAGGAAATCGAAATTACAGTTAACACTATTGAATTTTAAAATAAATTGCTTTACTACCTTTTAAAATCTACTGTATTATTAAATGCAACAGTGGTTAGAGGGGTAGTTTGCACAGCGGTAAAAACAAGTAGCAATATGACATACCATCAATAAAAATATAAATACACATAGGCTATAAAGTTTTATTGTTGAAACAAAACACCTACTCGTACTTAGTCAATTTAAGCCTTTGTAATGTCAATCAAGGGATGTTTAAATGAAAAATAATGCAAGAAGCCTACCTTATGTACTCAGAGACTTTTTTAGAATTTTTTTTTTTTAGTACAGTGAATGTCGTGTAAACTGAATACGGAAGTGTTTTTAAAAAGCGTAACCTGGAATTATTCAAATCAAGTACTAAGGTAAATAATAATCATAATAATAATAAATATTAGCACAACACCTATGCCCATTAGCACTGTTGTCTGTTTATTCAAATCAAAGTATACAGTTTTAAAAATGTTGTCACTAGAGATGTTCATTTACATAATGCATTTACAAAACAAATTATTTTGTGAAAGTAATGAATGCTTGCCTGTCTCTGGTGACACAAATTGTTTTAAATCCTTTGCAAATTGCAATTCCCGTGTCTGCCTTTCAGGTACGTGTTGATTCATTGCATCATGAAACCAACGCCAGCATAAGCATGAGATCTTATTCGATTACTGCGCACACTGTTTTCATACTCTTATAAGCATGGCTTGAATTTTTCTTTTAAAGTTTGCCTTCAAGTCTTACGCCGCTACATCCTAATTATGAGAATATTCTGTTAAATTAGTGGGAAAGAACACAACACGAAACGGACACATTGGAAGCTACCTAGTTCCCAGGAAAGTGCGAGAACAAAATGCAAGTTAAAGTAGCATCGGGGAAGTGATGAATGTCATTGCTTGCATTTGTGTTCGCATAATGAAGATGAAACATAATCAGCAAGTCAATCAAGACATCATGGTAAAAAGAAGCGACTGTTTAGTAATTAAGAGTTTAATGAACAAAAATAAAAACCTGAAACTTCAAGCCCTAGCTCTTTCCGTTTCAAAATGCTGTATTTGCGTCTTTAGTGCCCCATTTTTCAGCAGTTTTTCTGGCACTTTGTCTTTACAAGTTTAATAACTTTAATTCTTATCTACGGAGGACCTTTTGTTTCTCCATGTTTCTCTCTTCCTTTACAAGAGAGCACTGTTGTTTTATTGATTATGGATAAGACAGCAAAAATGGTTACCGTATTCCTTTGAATTTAGGATGTACCATTCAAAACTATACTTTTCTTATAACAGCCCTGTGTAAGTGTGTCAGGTTTGAGTCCGTAGCTAGGTAAGAGAATTGTGGTCGCTGGTGTGTTAGACAGGTGGTGGCTTAATACAGTTAAATAAAAGCACAAATATCACTGGGAGGAATTTAAAGTGGGCACTTAAATCAGGTGGTCGCTAAATAAAGGGGGTCGCATGAGCTGGTTTGACTGTATAGGTTTTACAACATTTATAAATATAGTGATGGGATGAACATGGTTTTATGATGTTCGGATAGTCATCCGAGATAAATATATTCGTTTGGAAAATTAGAACAAGCCATTAAATGAAAAACATTAAAGTGGAGAGATACTCTTAGTATATTTATTGCGTGACATTTAAACAAAAATAAATAAATCTGAACAACAAATGCACAGCACCTGCATATACTATTGATATTACAGCATTACTTCCAGCCTTTTCGTAAACTAACAAATATCAACCAATACATTTCGTTCGCAATACGTGTTCAAGTGCCTTTACAGAATTTTAACAAACTCACCCTTGTGTTGTTCATTTTACAGACCAACAGAAAATAATTTAAAAACAATCAGAAAAAAAAAAGTGTTTTTAAAGGCTTTTTTTTTTTTTTTTTTTTTAAAGAAACAGAATTCAGTTCACAACTTCTGCACATAGGCCGTGCCGCTTCTTTGTAACGATGTTACCGGCTGCTGAAAAAACCCTCTGTGATGGACTCGATGTTGCTGGTATGCATAACTAAGGCCCTGTGAAAATTGCGATTTCACGGGCTGCGGGAAATCGTGAAGTTAGAAATACCGCGATTTTTACAATATTAAGATATAAAATTTCGTAATTATTCATACAAAAAAAAAATCACATTAATGAAACTGTACTGCTCTACTGTGTGTACTATTTGCCATGCACACAGTATTGCAGTGACTATGTCATGTAACTATGCAATCTAAGGGGAAATTTAAATAGTAGACACTGTAAACAAGAAAATGTATGTCTCTAAAAAGGCAAAAAATCATGTAAAGCAGTATCCAGGAGAAGTTTTATCAAGCGATGGAGGTAAGTTCTTCTGTACATCCGGCAAAGTTACTGTAGATCACTATCAAAACTAGTCTGTTGACAGGAATTTGATTTAGATTCAAGTATTCACCAAAAGAGAAAGGCGGAAATCCAGAGCAGTACTGTGACTGCTTACTTTCAAAGAAACAAAAAACAGTGACTTTCATACTCTAAAAGTACACTTATTAAATTTTGACCTGACAGAGGCGCTTGTTTGCGCAAATATCCCTTTTGAAAAATTGGACAACTAAAAGTTACTGAAATTATTCAGACAGTGTAGCAAACAGTGGAATGATTCCTTCATCAGCCCAGCTGAGTTGTGACTTAAAGTTGCCGAGAATCACAAGCAGGAGATTACGGAATTGGTAAGACAGTCTGGTTGCTTGTCGGTGGTCACACTGGCGTGTCGACTGATGCTCAAGATCAGTATGGGTTACACATTTCTATTTGTTTTGCAAGACCTAAATTATGAATATGCACCTGACGTACTAGAACTGAAAGCTATCCTGCAGATACACTAACTACAGGTTGTTAATTACAACAGTTTCACATGCTATTGTAAAGTGCCTGATTAACTTTGATGTTAATTTTGATGTCCGTGCTTTTATGTATATTTGCTGTTTAAAAAAATAATCTGTGCACAGAATTTATAACATATTTCCTGCACATTCCGCGAAATATGATACTTTACTTGTGACACTGCCGTGAATTTTAAAGAATTTCCTTGATTTTCACAGGGCCTTATGCATAACATTGCCCTTGCAAATTGGAACTGTTAGAAAACGTGAGGCATGTTACTTCCACCATAAGAGCGGGTCTTCTTTGACAGATAGATTGAGTTCTTGCAAAAAAAATATCACACTCTGATCGGTCGTCCACGGTGTCAGGTTCCTTATGTACATCACCAGATAAACTTCTGTAGTCGTGTTTTGTTTTCTGTTGGTTCTTTCTGTGGTAATTACATCAGTGTTGTTGATGGAAGCCAATGTCGATATTAGCTCGCTTCCCAAATTCAAAAACGCTGAAACCTAAAACTCCAAGTACAGCAGTATTTGCCAGCTCTCTGTTCAGTGCACGTAATCTGGACTCTTGTTTCTCTTTCTCTTAGATTGTCTTTTGGTTTATTTTTTTGGACATCAGAAAGAAGCCTACGCATTTAAAATTGGGGATCGAGAGCAACTGTTAGCACTTGCACAGATGCTGTTCATTTATTTTTTCAAAATAATTCCACACATCAGACTGGCCCTTTGCCACTTGTCATATTGCAACATCTGAATGAAGCTGAAGAGCAAAACACACATGATGCTATTTTTCGGCTGTTTTCAACAATGTAATTTCTCGCAGCAGACACTAACATTTTATTACAGTAGCTTATTACTAAAATAAACCCTGCATTATGTACATACCCAATGTATTCTGTACTTTTTACTTTGCAAAAAAAGCTAATACAAAATGCACAATAAGCATTTCTGACAAACACAAATTTTATTTTTGTGTTAGAATACAAGCAAAAAAAAAAAAATTGTTCAGATACTGATATTTTTCCCCACCCCTAAAATGTTTTTTTCCTTATTACTGATAATGGAAAAAATAACTTATTTTATTTATAAATATTTTGAGAAAAATCAAGGAGTAGTGTCCACTATGAAGACCCTGAGAATATGTGTTTGTCATTGCAATCACTCAGGTGAAACAATGTTTTGTCATTTGCCCAAACATTAATATTTTTCAACAGAGCTTTCAGGAAATATTGTAAGGTCCTTCAGGTCACAGTGTAACACATATACATGTATCTCTAAGCAGAATACATTAAAAAATATTTGTATGGTTTCTGAAGTACTTTAGAATGTTCCCCAGAGTGTTCTGAAAAAAGGATAACATTTCCAAGATGCTACTGTAAAAAAATTGATTTTTTGTGAATTTATAAGTAGAGTCAACTATAGCCAAAAAACTCCTGGTCTTGGGGGAGCACCGAAAAATGACTGGTCCTTAAAGGGTTAAAGTACTGATACAGTGGTTACTGAATCGATATTGTGACCCCTGTATAAAAATCACGGTTCACCATGTGAATCAATGAACCGTCATGACGCACCATGGTCTGCACTTAATTTAAAAACAAATCGCCACCTTTCACTCTCACTATAACAAGCATACAACTGAAGAAATAATACCATGGTCATCAACCAAACAATGACAAACTCATAAACAATGGTTCAGACCAATAACTTTTTTTTTTTTTGGCACAAGAAAATACAAGGAAAAAAGTACTTGCTGATATAAACCTTACAAACTGTGTTCAGTGATAGAAAAACATGATAAACAAAACAATACAACGCAAGACAAATACATGTTTATATGATAGTTTTTATATAACCACCCCACCCCCTCCTCCCTTTTGTTCTACCATCACTAACTGCCTGTTTGATAATTTCACACAGTGTGGTTTTCTTCAGCATTATCGCATAGTATAGCTGGGTGGTCCATACAAGAAGAGTCTGCCCAGCAGTCCCTCAGTTGCCCACATGTACACACTGAGTTAGCGCAGATAGTGGGGATTTCACTTGTTCATTACTGCCCAAAAGAAACACGAAACATTTTGTGCGAGAACATATCCACACCAATATATTATTCTGTGTATCATTTTTCCCAGATTGACTCTTAGGACAGCAATTCTCAGTGCTTTACATCAAGGTAAATTCTTTAAAAGACTGCAAATTACATTTGAGCCACTGTTAATATACCCTAAACTTTAAAAGCACTATATAATGTATAAAATACCTGCAACCGAGCATCAATTATTTTTGTTAATGTCAGACAGTCTCCATGAAATCCACTGCATCCAATTACAGTTCTGTCCGTTCTGTAAAACATTAATAACTGGTAAGATAAAACAAAGACTGCTTGTTACTAAACATTATTTCTTTAAAATGTATTTTTGTGTAATAGATGCAGGTGACATGATTTACATAGATCACATGAATTATTTTATTGGCTATGACAGTTTTGGATCATGTTTAAAATATATAAAGCCCATTTCGTTGTTTCACAGAAAAAAAAACATGTAAATTAAATACATTTTACTATCGATACATGTCCTTTGATTGAGATACATGAATGGCTTAACAGGTATCAATTACATTTCTAAAAGGAGAGTAGAAAAGTCAGGTTAAAAAACACAAAATCAGAAGCTCCAAACAGAACGCATAGGTTTTCACGCTGGGTGTTTTTCATTAATGACTATATGTAGATTTTATTATACATAACTTACAGTTTGTAGCATTTAGGCGAGTCTCTGCTGTGAATAGAGTAACCTTCACTCAGTCGAGTGTCAGAGGCAACGATAGCAAAGTCTTCACCAGCAACAGCCAGTACAGTCCTTGGAGATTGAGGAAAAAGATCAGTTTCACTTTAATCTATTTGCTAAATACTAGCAACAAATCTGTTTCAGACAGATATAACAAATACATTTGTTATCACAGGGCTTTTGAAAAACATGTATGCTTGCAGTCCAAGCTGTGTGCAACAATTTAGCAACAACCATGGGAAAGCAGAAAGATTTCAGGGACTTCACAGGGGTTAAGATAGTGGGTGATATTGAAGATGGTCCTACCTACAATTCTAAAATTATTTAGTGTATGAACACACACAAGGATTGCTTTTCTTTGTTTAAAATAAAATTAGATAGCAGAGAATTATTCAAATTTTTCCATGTCACAAAAATACTTGTTCAAATATTCTGACATTTGTCCCAGCACATATATGATAAATAGGGACTGGGGAGGATGCCTGAAGTCACAGGCTGAGGGCATTGCACCCTGGGAGGTAACAATAGTCTTCCCTCGGGGAATTTAATTTTCCCACTATGAGCTGGGTCTGCAGTACATATTTAACATATGCATCTGTCACGAAAATAAGTGAGGCAAGGTTGGATAGTAAATTACTTTATACAGTTTGTTTAAATATAACCGATACAACATACATAAATAAATAAACAAAATAGCAAATTTGCCTGAACCCTCCCTTTAATTACAGAACTTCACGCACGGGCAGTAAATAACAGATCTATTCCCCCCCCCCCCCCCCGGTACAACGGTGTACTGTTACCTTCATGTACTCGTATAAAAAGTTACCCTCGCATGCCCAAACAAGTTCCGCTTAGAAAACACGTAAGTGTTCATTCAAATCTTATGTTATGCTGTTTTCGGTCTTTTTCATCTAATTTATTCTACTTTTCTACCATTAAGAAAACAGTTTGAGAATATTTATCATATGCAATGAATTGGATGAAACTTTGCAGTGGATTTTAATTTGGGGTCGTCATCGTTTGTTGTTTTTTCTTTTTCTTTGAGAAACATATTTCCAGTTAATAAGTTTGCAAAAAAAAAAAAGTATAATGGTAAATGTCTCTGTCTGACAATCTGAAAACAAATCACATCGCAATTGACTGCACCTGTACCAAAATCTCCCAGCGTCAAGTTTTGGTACTCATACCACTGTGACGATGTACAACACCGGTATAAAAATGCAAGTGTTAACAGGACTAGTGTCATTTCCATGTTTCTTCAATTATCTTCTTGCTTTACCTTTTAATTCAACAACATGCTTCAGATATTGTACCTTTGTTTAACACTTTTTAAAGCTGTACACTACTTATAAACAAAGTTTTAAAATCAGTACTTTAAACCGAAACTACGACAATTTTACATACAAAACGTTTAAAATTGTGTAGTAATAGACTACTGAAATTCAATTAATTATTTGTATGACTCGAAGCAGTAAAAATGATCAATCCCATGCACAATACAGACACAATAACATCTCTAGACGAAAATGCTTGATTTACTTGACAAAAACATACCCTCCGTTAAACGTGTAAGGTGAGAATCTGTGCTCCACAGGTCCACTATAATGATATTCCTTCATCTTCCCATTTTCTCCATAAGTTGCTGCCGACAACATGTTGTTTACTCTTTATTAAAGTTCGTTTAAACAGATTATAACAGAAATTACAAGTGCTTTCAGTTTTGCTCCCGAAGTCTGCTGTCTCACGGCAATATGGCGCTATCGGAACCGGAATTATACCTTACTTCCTGTATACTAATATGACTTCCGGTTCCGTCGCTTTGTTCCTCTTTAAAATGTTTTATTATTTTTGTCCTTTAATGAAATGTCGGCTACATATTTATTGGGACACTTGTAAAAACACGTAGCAACTGTTTGTTTATGTATTTATTTATAAAAAAAAATAATGGCATCTGCTAATATTGGGAGACGTGTAAAACACATAGTTATTGTTTATTTATGTATTTATGCGTGTATGTATGAAATAATGGGGAATAAGATGTCTGTTAGAAAGCGCTTACACTGTTTTATTTGTCCATATTTTATTGTGTGTGTTTAACAGGATATATGCAATTACAGAACAACTTATAAATTAATTAAGCTGAACGGGGCAGCTGTGAAAGGGTGGGACGCTGGGAAATGAAGTCTTTCTTTTTCACTTCAATGCGCAAGCGCAGCTTTCCTTCGCGTTATAACACAGGCCCGGTTTTTGGTTTGGAACCGCATCACAGTCTCGCGTTTGGATTGGTCCATGTCTGTCACATGAATATGTCGTCACACTAGTGGAAACGCTTTCTGTGTGTTCAGCCTCATTCATGTCTATGGCAGGGTTGAAAAACACATTTTCACGCATATCTCTTGAACCCCAGCAGGTAGAACCACCATTGAAAGTGATATAGACTCAGAGGAGCACCCCAAACCTCCTAAAATGGTGCAGTGGTTCACCCAAAAACTCAAGTCGTGACGAAAAAAATAATTTTGCCGAGTCGTCCTGGCACCTGGAACCGTGAAAATGGTGACTCCTTATGCGGGGCCCCACCACAAAAAAATTCCTAACCTCCACAGAAGCAGAGATGCACCCTGTCAGAGATACACCCTGTCAAAAATGTCCAAAAACGACCCTTCTCGGGGTCATATCTCAATGACCCTGGGACTAGAACCCGGGTTGAACTTCCAAGGGTCATGTCTGGGGCCACTCTTTCACAGGGAGCCATCCGTTTTCAAATGCTACTTTTTCAACAAATTTCCACATTTTCAGCATGTTGGCATGTCAAGGTTGGATTTCCAATAGCTTTTGAGTTCCAGGTTGGCAGAAAAAGTCAAAATTGGGGTCCTTTCCAGCTGGGTACACGTCGCTTGGAGGGATCGACAGGGGCCCCAAGGTGGACCCCCGTACCAATTTGCAAGTCTCGGGGACCCCCGAAACCCGAGATATAGCACCCTGAAAAATGTCTATATTAAATCCCATTATAAAACACATTTGGGGCAATGCCCACCATCTGGCGGTGAGGTGGTGTACGAACCAGTGGCTGGTGATTTTCTTTAGCTGAGAGTCATGTGCACATGATGAGAGTGCTTCCTAGTTCCTTGCCCCAGGGGTCGTGGAGATACAAGGTATGATGAGACCTCTCCCTCCCTATGGCAAATCCCATTATAAAAAAAACAAATCTTCCCAGAATTTGAGACGTTATCTGCAAACCAAATTGGCCCAGAAAAGTATGCCACTACAGAAAAAAACAATTCTTACATTCGTGCATAACATGATAATTCATATAAAGTAATAACCCATAGTTTGTTATATTAGTACAGCAAAATACCACGTTATATTTTAATTGAAAGGTTGTGGAAAGCAGATCTCTCGCTTTCTTTCCCTTACAATTTAACTGACAACCATTAACGAATGGGAAAGAGCCTTTCTGACCATCAATTGCTGAGCATATTTAAAAAATGCTGCCCTATCAGGGCCCTGCTGTAAGGGGGAAGTCCCTCCCACCTCCTGTTGAAGAGGAACATCCTCACAGTAACACATCGCCATTTTCTTTTTCATCTCACTGAGACAGGTCGTAGATAGCTCTTGCTTTCTGGTGCCGAAATTGGCTGATTTGTTTGATTTTGACCAAATAAATGTATTAATCCATGGTAAAATCACGCTCTCGAGCGTTGTTAAGAGCGCTCTTGCTTTATTCTCGCGTCATGTTTCTGACTAGAACTGGTTTCGACCCCTCTTAAAGAATTGGCGAGCGGCCATTACTCTGTTCACTACACAAGGCCTTGTGTAGTTAGATACACCATGTGGATTGCTGCTGTGGTGCTGTAGGGAGACCCCGCGGGCTCGTAGCGTCATCCTCTACGCAAATTTAATCAGTCACAGTGACCAAAAAAAAAACAACAAAAAAACAGCTTGGGCCTAGCGCCCCTCTCAAGCCTCGGGCTTTCCTAGCGTGGTTGCGCTTGCCCTCGTCGACCACGCCGATTGAATTGGCTGCATACCCCAGCACTGACCTCGGTTTTCCCGTCGACTTGCGAGGCTGAGAAAAACAGCGCCCACCAGGCCCTGATTGACTTAACACCGGTATAAACATCTTCAGCGCCACCTACAGCTTGGCACCGACCTTGGAACAGGTCTACTCGGCACCAACTGTTCATCACCGACAGTGCTTTCTCTCGACGCCGATCCCGGCACCGATTAACTCGGCACCAGAGACTATCTTCGGAGCCGTCTACAGCCTGGCACCGACCGCGCTACACAGCGGCACAGACCTTGGCACCGATTGACTCGGCACCGACAGCACTTTCCTCAGTGCTGTTCGGTGAACCCCTTCAGAGCCGTCTACAGGCTGGCACCGACCGCGCTACCCATCAGCACCGACCTCGGCACCGATCGACTCGGCACTGACCGCGCACGTCTTGATGCCAAACTCAGCACCGGCAGCGCTCGCCTCGATGCCGATCCCAGCACCAACTAATTCGGCACTGGTGAATCGCTTGGAAGCGTCTACAGGCTGTTATTGTCATCGAGCATAGCAGCTTCACCTGCAAAGCATGTCGGTCCAGTCGACTGGCTCCTCTGCTGGGTTCCACCAGTGTGACCGGTGCACAGCGAAGCTGCTAAGGCAGGATGAGCACCGATCCTGCGCCAGATGCCTAGGGCCTGAACAAGCGACCAAAGCACCGACAGGTGAGCTGGACTGCTCTCCATGCAGGAAGTTCTCGAGGAGAACAAAGCGACTGAGAGCAGCCCTATCCCCAGCAGAGTCTTTCTCCTCAAGCCATGGGAGAATGAGATTTGTGAGCCTCTGCAGAGGTGGTGCAGGACCCCTCCTGCTACAGTGACCAGGGAACTCTCCAGCACAACTGGGTCACCCTCCCCTTTCCCACCACCGGTACAAAGGCACAGACATCTCTCAGGAGAGGCGAGATGGTCACCGCCGAGGTGGTACCACTTGAGGGGTCGCTCACCAGGGGACAGACGATCGCTGTGCAGGCACCGCTCCCCTTCCTCAGGGGACAGGAGGTCGCCACGCAGGTACTGCTCCCCTTCCCCATACAGGCGCAGACGATCACCATCACAGTCGCCTCGAAGGCGCCAAGCTCGGCCAAATGGCTCTTCGCGGAGCTGGCAGAGACTGTAAGGGCTCAGCAGACCATGCTAGAGACCCTATTAAAATCTCAGGGGAGGCTGCCCCCTACCACCAGGCACAGTCTCGTTCCCCATTCCCACTGCCTAGACCCCTTAGTCCAGGCGAGCTGTCCTTCATGACATCCAGGTCGGACGTTTCAGACCCAGCCACCTCTGTCGGGCGGGCCACAGTGGGGAGCTCTTTGTCACCCTTGCCACACGTAATGCAGAGGGAGGCGTTCCGGGTGCTAATGCAGCGCGTAGCTGCAGCCACGGACGTCCCCTGGCCAGCAGAACAGGAGGGAAAGGGAAACCTCTTCCTCCAGGAGAAAGGGCACCCACAGCATTCCCTCCCCTTATGCCAGGACTTCCTGGAATTGCTGCGCTCCTCCTGGGGCAACCCAACATCTGCACCCTCAGCCTCCAGAACAGCAGAATCTCTGCTTCTGACTGCAGGAGCCCAAGAAGTGGGCCTAGGCACATTCTCCACTATCTGGGACATGATCACAGTGTTAGTGCAATGTTCCACCTTCACCAAGGGATAAGGACCCAACCTGCCCGTCCAAGCCTTGCAAGAAAATGGATGTGATGCTGAAAAAGGCATACGCTTCGGCAGCATTGTCAGTGCGAGCAGCGAACCTCATGGCCATACTAGTACTCTACAGTTGGTACTCTTCAACAGGAGATCCCTGTACAATTGGTAAATCCAAGCAATGCCCTCAGCGGCTTCTACTCCTGGTACTTCCTGGTGCCCAAGAGGGATGGCGGTTTCAGCCAATTATGGACCTCAGGGTTCTCAACTCATTCCTCAAACAGAGTAAGTTCCACATGTTGACAGCACAGTGTATCCTCCAGTCCATCCAACCGGGCGACTGGTTCACATCGATCGACCTGCAAGACACCTATTTTCACGGTCCGAGATTGGTACCAACTGGTGCGAGTGTTCAGACAGTGCCGGAAGACAGTGGCTCCGTCCCAGCAATCTGCGTCTCAGATCTCCCCTCGGCTCCCCTCACAGAAGGGAAGTTGTCACTACAGATGCCTCCAGCCTGGGCTGGGGAGCGTTCTGGAACGGAAGGGGAATAAGAGGTCAGTGGAAGGGACATTGGCAGCAAGTGCACCTAAATGCACAAATGCTGCAAGCAGTGAGCCTGGCATTATCCAATTTTCGCCAGCAATTAGCACGCAGACATGAGCTGGTCTGGATGGATAATACCACAGTGGTAGCCTACATAAATCACCAAGGCAGCCTGTACTCACTGGGCCTTCACCACGCAGCGCACAGATACCTGTCCTGGACTTACAGAAACTTTTGTTATACCAGGGCAGTTCACCTCCCCGGTGTGGACAGCAAGGCAGCAGACTTCCTGTCCAGAAGAGCTCAGAGTGGAGGCTGCATCCTCAAGTGGTGAAATAGATTTGGGAGAGGTTTCGACCTGCACGAGTCGACCTCTTTTCCACAGCCAAGTCCACTCATTGCCCCCTATGGTTCTCCATGGAGAGAGACGGGGGCCCCCTGGGAGTAGACGTGCTAGCTCACCCCTGGCCACAGGGGCTATTGTATGCATTCCCTCTGCTACCATGTAACAAAGTGCCCGCCCCTGTGTATATTATCTGTTATGTGTTGCGTGTGGTGTGTTTAAATGTTGGTGTATAGACATTGGTACACGGGATATAAACGGGTCTGTGTAACACGAGTGTTTAAAAATGTATATGTGTATTTAGGCACGAGGATTGCACAGCACTTCACGTGCAAGTAAAATGTAGTAATATGTGAGCACGGGGAATTGCACTTTATTAATTCACGTGCTGGGATTCAAGTGAATAATTAATTGGTAATTGAATCCCAGCACAACAGTATATATAGATGCACGTTGTCACATACTGGCGGTTGGGTGTTCGGTGAGCGGAGAACGGGATTGGAGACGGAGGAAAGTAGTAGTAGTAGTAGTAGTAGTAATAATAATAATAATAAGAGGGGAAAGTATCCGCTCACCGTGTTTGTCAGTGTCTGTCCGTGCACCGTTTTGTTAAGTTTAGTCTGTTTTCGTTTGTCTATTTATTTTGGCGTAGAGTGCCGTGTCCTGTGTTTTTCGTGTTTGTGTAAACCTTTTATTTTGTATTAAACCGGCGCCAACAGGCGTCTTCATCACTTCATTTCATCCGTCCTGTGTTTTGTGTATTGCATTACTTTTCCTGGTTCTGACGCCGCCCACTTCGGCCGTCTCTGTGACATACCATTACTACCCCTGACATTAGAGAGGATTGGGGTGGAGAGAGCACAGGTATTGCTGGTTGCACCCAGTTGGCCGAGACTCCCCTAGTTTGCTCTCCTCTCTGACATGTTGTCGGGTCAACCGTGGCAGCTCTCACTGCGCAAGGACCTCCTGAGCCAAGCAGAGGGGCTATTATGGCACCCGAACCCAGCCCAGCCCCAACGCTGGGTCTGACAGTTGAACGGAGCCATCTATTCAGAAGAGGTTTGCCAGATGCAATAGTAGAAACATTACAGTCTGCTAGGGCGCTGAGCACTAGAGCCCAGTACTCATATAAATGGAAAGTTTTCCAAGCCTGGTGCCTTGCCGAAGGTCACGATCCTGTGACTTGAACCTATTGAGACGATATTGACCTACCTACAACACTTGCTTGACGCAGGAAAATCAGCGTCCACTTTGAAGGTATACCTGGCAGCAATATTAGTGTGCCATGACAAAACTGACTCGATGTCCCCTGGGGCACATTTCCTGGCAGTGCAATTTCTTAAAGGGGCTCGGAGGCTCATGAAAAGTATGGTCCCCAAATGGAATCTAGAACAGGTACTGCGGGCCCTTATGGGCCCCCCATTTGAGCCCATGGCGTCAGCAGAACTGCACCCTGTTTCATTGAAAGTGGCATTTTTAATAGCCATTATGTCTGCCAGACAAGTAAGTGAGCTCCACGAGTTGTGCATCGATGGCACATATATGGCTTTCACTGGGAATGACTCATGGGTAACATTAAGAGCAAGTCCATCCTTTTTGCCAAAGTTGGTATCCTCATTCCATATTAACCAATCAATGGTTTTGGAAAATTTCAGACCACCCCCACACGAGTCAGAGGAGGACCGTAGACAACACTTGCTATGCCCAGTTCGGGCTCTGTGCTGTTATTTGGACAGGACGGTGTCCTGGAGACAGTTCAACCAGCTATTTGTCTGCTATGGGTCCTGCTCTAGAGGTCAGGCCCTATCGAAACAACGTCTAGCGCACTGGGTGACAGATGCGATACGTTTCGTATATGAACAGACAGACTCCCCGTTACCGGGGGACATTACAGCCCATTCTACCAGGTGCTAGGCAACTTCATGGGCTTTCCTTCATGGCTCCTTGGATGAGTTATGCAATGCTGCTACATGGACAGGTTGTCAGACATTTGCATGTTTTTACCGCCTTGATGTTACAAACTGAACAAGACCCTCTCTGGGCTCTAGAGTGTTGCAGACAGCATGCCCTTAGGCGTCATGTGGGCTCTGAGGTTATCGCTGCTGTACTGTTGGTAATCTGCTTTCCTATTCAGTAATGGTTGTCATACGAATTGAAAGGGAACGTTAGGTTATTACCATAACCCTGGTTCCCTGAAAAGAGAATGACAACCATTACCCTTTGAGGTTGTGTCCCCAGCTGACCTCTGTTTTTGAAAGAAAATGGCGATGTGCTAATGTGAGGACTTCCCTCTTCCACAGGTGGTTGAAGGGACTTCCCCCTCACTGCAGGACCCTGACAGGGAAGCCTTATTATATATGCTCAGTGATTGATGGTCAGAGAGGCTCTTTCTCATTCGGTAATGGTTGTCATTCTCTTTTCAGAGAACCAGGGTTATGGTAATAACCTAACGTTCTCTCTGATCGCAATGTTAAATATGCCTGCAAGCTTTTCCACTCGTGTGACGACATATTCATGTGACAGACATGGACCAATCAAAACACTAGACTGTGATGCAGTTCCATCCCAAAAAACAGTGTTTTCGGGGTTTAATTTATTTAGCTTCAATAACATTGTATTTTTAAACTTGGTTATTAAACTATTCAATTATTTTCCAACTCTTTCAATTTCTAGTTAATGTATGTATTTAGTTGCAAAAGCAAAAATCAAGATATACACAGCCTACAACTAAGGCTATCTATGTAGCTAAGGTTGGTAACTTACTCTTCCATGTCTTTCTGTTTCTATCTACAGACAGTGTCCTTCAGTGCTCCTTTTGTTTATAAAAACATGTTTTTGCTGCACATTTCTAAACCATAGACAACAGAAGTTAATGCTTGCTGGAATAATACATTTTGATACATTTACATGAAATGCATGTAATTAAACCTGACATTGAGACAGGACAGGATTTTAAATGAAGTAAACATTGTTAATCCGCATCTGTTTCTAAATTAAATCATGAATATTTGACGAGTGAAACTTTTATTAAGAATGCTTTCCAATATTCACTTATAGCCTATACATAACAATGTTACAATAATACATAATAAATTACTGTAAGAAATGTTCTGCGATTAACAGCATATTTTAATACTGTTTCAGAGCTGTTGTTATTATTTGTTTATAAATCATTTTTATCACTCAGGAAATCTGCTAACCCTAAAATGAACCAAATGTATTATATGATGTATTATTTGTATTCCTGAGTGTTCAAAACATTAGGAACACCTGCTCTTTCCATGAAATAGACTGACGAGGTGAATCCAGGTGAAAGCTATGATCCCTTAGTGATGTAACCTGTTAAATCCACTACAATCAGTGTAGATGAAAGGGAGACAGGTTAAAGAAGGATTTTAAAGCCTTAACACAACTGATACATGGATTGGGTATGTGTGCCATTCAGAGGGTAAATGGGCAAGACAAAAGATTTAAGTGCCTTTGAACGGGGTACGGTAGTAGGAGCCAGGTGCGCCGGTTTAAGTGTGTCAAGAACAGCAACGCTGCTGGGTTTTTCAAGCTCAACAGTTTCCCGTGTGTATCAAGGATGGTCCACCACCCAAAGGACATCCAGCCAACGGCAGGCCAGTGGTCGAAAATGATTCATTGATGAAAGAGGCCAAAGGAGGCTGACACAAATTGTGCAGTGCAACAGGTGGGCTACAGTTAGTCAACTGACAGTCCAGTACAACATTGGTGCCAAAAGACCCATAAAAGAATGCACAACTTGTCGCACCTTGACACGAATGGGGTATGGCAGCCGACGACCTAACAGAGTTCCACTTCTTTCAGCAAAACACAAGAAACTGTGGTTGCAGTGGGCTAAGGAACAAAAACACTGGAGGATTGGAAACACATAGTCTGGTCTGATGAATCCCGGTTCCTGCTGTTTCACGCTGATGGGAGGACTAGGGTATGGAGAAAACCACATGAGTACATGCATCCATCATGCCACGTGTCAACATTGCAGGCTGGTGGTGGTGGTCCAATGGTGTGGGGTGTGTTTTCATGGCACACATTAAAGTGGAGTAACGTTTGAATGCCACATGATATCTGAATATCATTGCCAATCAGGTGCATCCCTTCATGGCAGCAGTGTATCCATCTGCTAATGGATTTTTTCAGCAGGATAATGCCCCATGCCACAAGGCTAGGATTGTCCAGGAATGGTTCCACGAACATGACAGTGAATTCAGCTTACTGCAGTGGCCTGCCCAGTCACCAGATCTCAATCCAATTGAGCATCTGTGGGATGAGATGGAACAAGCTATTCGGAGTAGCTATCCACTACCAGCCAACTTGACACAACTGTGGGAGTCAACATGGGCCAGCATCCCTGTAGAGTCCATGCCCCGACGAATTGAAGCTGTTCTGAGGGCAAAAGGGGATGCAACTCAATATTAGGAAGGTGTTCCTAGTGTTTTGTATATATATATATATATATATATATATATATATATATATATATATATATATATATATATTGTCAACTTGTTGCTCGCCACACAGGCTCTCACGGGTTCTTCTCCCTTCTGAATCATGACCCAACACACAGGATTCTACTGAAACAGCGCTCACGTGCACTTTTAATAAACACAAAATGAAATAAACACAAAACAAACACCTAGCTCACACAATACCTCAATACGACTGCTCACTCACACAGTCGGACTCTTCTCTCAGCAGCAGCCTGGAACAGGCTGGCTGCCTCTCTTAAATACCCTGCACCTGGCTCTAATTTACAATTACCACCAGGTGCAGGGGATTACTAAACAATAAAACAATTACACAATTAAACCCCATAACACCCAAATGTGCATTCTCACAAGGTTTTTAGCAGGGAAGGATTTTAACCCCCTCCCTGCTATCTCACAATATATATATATATATATATATATATATATATATATATATATATATATATATATATATATATATATATATATATATATATATATATATTATAGTGAGATAGTAGGGAGGGGGTTAAAATTCCTCCCTGCTAAATGTGAGAATGCACTGTGGGTGAACGGGCTAATTGTGTTAATTGTTTTTGTTGTTTAGTTAATCCCCTGCACCTGGTGCTAATTGTAAATTTGAGCCAGATGCAGGGTATTTAAGGGAGGCAGCCACCCTGCCAGGGGCTGCTGAGTGGAGAGCCTGACTGTGTTTGTGAGAGCAGTCATTACAAAGTAAGTTATTGTATGAAGCCCAAGTGTTATTGGTTTTGTGTTGCAGGTAAACGGCTTAGCCATCCTGCGTATTAGTCAGGGACATATTAATGTTTAGTTAGAGCTCCAGGAGAGAGCTAGGTGTTTGTTTGTTTGTTTTGTTGGTTTTGTTATATTCATTTGTGCTTATTAAAAGAGCGCGTAAGTGCTGAAAAATCCATTTTTGTGTGCTGGGTCCATTCTTAAAGGGGCAACGAACTCTGAAAGTGGAGCAATCGTTCAATATATATATGAGATATTATGTGATGTATTACAGTATTTGTATTATACTTGTTATGTATATTATATAATATGTATTAGTTGTATTATATGCATGATGTATTTTTGTAATGTAATTATATACCAGTAATTTATTATGTACTATTGTAATGTATACACTGTAAATGAATACTGGAAAGCATTCTTAATAAAAGCCTTAAATACGCCAAACTGCAGTCAAGTCAAGACCCCGGTGAGGATGATGAGCACGCAGATGAGCTTCCATGAGACAGTTTCTGACAGTTTGTGCAGAAGTTCTTCGGTTGTGCAAACCCACAGTTTCATCAGCTGTCCCGGTGGCTGGTCTCAGACGATCCCACAGGTGAAGAAGCCAGATGTGGAGGTCCTGGGCTGGCGTGATTACAAGTGGTCTGCGGTTGTGAGGCCGGTTGGACGTACTGCCAAATTCTCTAAAACAACATTGTAGGCGGCTTATGGTAGAGAAATGAACATTCAATTCTCTGGCAACAGCTCTGGTGGACATTCCTGCAGTCGGCATGCCAATTGCACGCTCCCTCAAAACTTAAGACATCTGTAGCATTGTGTTGTGTGACAAAACTGCACATTTTAGAGTGGCCTTTTATTGTCAACAGCACAAGGTACACAGCTGTGTAATGATCATGCTGTTTAATCAGCTTCTTGAAATGCCACACCTGTCAGGTGGATGGATTATCTTGGCAAAGGAGAAATGCTCACTAACAGGGATGTAAACAAGTTTGTGCACAAAATTTTAAAGAAATAAGCTTTTTGTGCGTATGGAAAATATCTGGGATCTTTCATTTCAGCTCATGAAAGATGGTACCAACACTTTACATGTTGCGTTTATATTTTTTTTCAGTGTAAATAGATAAATTAACTAGACGTTGCAAGAGTTGGTGAATAATTTAATAGTTTAAAATTTAAAAAAAAAATTAAAAATACAATTTTATTGAAGCTAAATAAAGTAAACCCCAAAAACGCTGTGTGTATCTGCCTGTTTACATTGGTTACAGCTCTCTCGGTGGCAGACTGTCACAAAGACGGCCAAGTGGGCGGCGTCAGAACCAGGAAGGAATGAAATATACAAAGACGATGATGTGAAATGATGAAGACGCCTGTTGGCGCCGGTTTAATATAAAATAAAAGGTTTAAACAAACACGAAAACACAGGACACGGCACTCTACGCAAAAATAAATAGACAAACAAAAACAGACTAAACTTAACAAAACGGTGCACGGACAGACACTGACAAACACGATGAGCAGATACTTTGTTGTTATTATTATTATTATTATTATTATTACTACTACTATACTTCTTTCCTCCGTCTCCAATCCCGTTCTCCGCTCACCGAACACCCAAAACCAGTATGTGACAACGTGCATCTATATATACTATTGTGCTGGGATTCAATTACCAATTAATTATTCACTTGAATCCCAGCACGTGAATTAATAAAGTGCAATTCCCCGTGCTCACATATTACTACATTTTACTTGCACGTGAAGTGCTGTGCAATCCTCGTGCCTAAATACACATATACATTTTTAAACACTCGTGTTACACAGACCCGTTTATATCCCGTGTACCAATGTCTATACACCAACATTTAAACACACCACACGCAACACATAACAGATAATATACACAGGGGCGGGCACTTTGTTACACAGACCTATAACCATCCAAGATGGCAGACCGAAATCTTGTTCGACTGCACTGGAGAAGTCAGCCGTTGGTGGGTGTAGTTCTATGTACAGTGGCTTGCGAAAGTATTGACCCCCCTTGGCATTTTTCCTATTTTGTTGCCGTACAACCTGGAATTAAAATAGATTTTTATTTGGATTTCATGTAATGGACATACACAAAATAGTCCAAATTGGTGAAGTGAAATGAAAAAAATAACTTGTTTAAAAAAATTCTAAAAAATAAATAACGGAAAAGTGGTGCATGCATATGTATTCACCCCCTTTGCTACTAAGCCTCTAAATAAGATCTGGTGCAACCAATTACCTTCAGAAGTCACATAATTAGTTAAATAAAGTCCACCTGTGAGCAATCTAAGTGTCACATGATCTGTCACATGATCTCAGTATATATACACCTGTTCTGAAAGGCCCCAGAGTCTGCAACACCACTAAGCAAGGGGCACCACCAAGCAAGCGGCACCATGAAGACCAAGGAGCTCTCCAAACAGGTCAGGGACAAAGTTGTGGAGAAGTACAGATCAGGGTTGGGTTATAAAAAAATATCCGAAACTTTGAACATCCCACGGAGCACCATTAAAGCCATTATTAAAAAATGGAAAGAATATGGCACCACAACAAACCTGGCAAGAGAGGGCTGCCCACCAAAACTCACGGACCAGGCAAGGAGGGCATTAATCAGAGAGGCAACAAAGAGACCAAAGATAACCTTGAAGGAACTGCAAAGCTCCACAGCGGAGATTGGAGTATCTGTCCATAGGACCACTTTAAGCCGTACACTCCACAGAGCTGGGCTTTACGGAAGAGTGGCCAGAAAAAAATATGCAAACACGTTTGGTGTTCGCCAAAAGGCATGTGGGAGACTCCCCAAACATATGGAAGAAGGTACTCTGGTCAGATGAGACTAAAATTGAGCTTTTTGGCCATCAAGGAAATCGTTATGTCTGGCGCAAACCCAACACCTCTCATCACCCCGAGAACACCATCCCCACAGTGAAGCATGGTGGTGGCAGCATCATGCTGTGGGGATGTCTTTCATCAGCAGAGACTGGGAAACTGGTCAGAATTGAAGGAATGATGGATGGTGCTAAATACAGGGAAATTCTTGAGGGAAACCTGTTTCAGTCTTCCAGAGATTTGAGACTGGGACGGAGGTTAATCTTCCAGCAGGACAATGACCCTAAGCATACTACTAAAGCAACACTCGAGTGGTTTAAGGGGAAACATTTAAATGTCTTGGAATGGCCTAGTCAAAGCCCAGACCTCAATCCAATTGAGAATCTGTGGTATGACTTAAAGATTGCTGTACACCAGCGGAACCTATCCAACTTGAAGGAGCTGGAGCAGTTTTGCCTTTATGAATGGACAAAAATCCCAGTGGCTAGATGTGCCAAGCTTATAGATACATACCCCAAGAGACTTGCAGCTGTAATTGCTGCAAAAGGTGGCTTTACAAAATATTGACTTTGGGGGGGTGAATACTTATGCACGTTCAAGTTTTCTGTTTGTTTGTCTTATTTCTTGTTTGTTTCACAATAAAAAAAATATTTTGCATCTTCAAAGTGGTAGGCATGTTGTCTAAATCAAATGATACAAACCCCCAAAAAATCAATTTTAATTCCAGGTTGTAAGGCAACAAAATAGGAAAAATGCCAAGGGGGGTCAATACTTTCGCAAGCCACTGTATGTCTATAGTCCTTACAAAGGTACCACCAAATATTCCTGTCAGGACACTGCACTCTGATTGGTTATCATATTATTGTTAATAAAACAATGAAAATCCTCTCCTAACACCAAAACCCTAAACCTAAGGTCACCATCCTATACTGCAGCCATTACACATTTACAGTAGTTCATGTTTGGCAGTGAATAATTGTTTTTGTTACTTCATTAAAACAAATTTGAAAAGTGACCGGTACTTATGCCTCAGAGGGAGATGTGACACAGAATCGTTTTTTGGGATGGAACTGCATAACAGTCTTGTGTTTTGATTGGTCCATGTCTGTCACATGAGTATGTCGTCACACGAGTGGAAAAGCTTGCAGGCATTTTTAACATTGCGATCAGAGAGGGAGAGCGAGAGATCTTTCAATAAAAAATATAATGTGGTATAAGAAACTATGGGCAACTACTTTATATGAATTATCATGTTATGCACGAATGTAAGAATTGGCTTTCTGTGGTGGTGTTCTTTTTTCTTTCAAATAGTATATATCTACAATAGTTTGAGTGATATATTTTAATATCATTATATATATTCACACTGTTACAGCTTTGTTACAGGATACATTAGTTTATCTCTAATGCAATCACAGTTATACATATAGACAGTCCCTGTTTTCATTTACTTCCCAAATTCTGGGCTGATTTGGTTTTCAGATAACGTCTAAAATTCCGGGCCAATCTGACAACTGTCAATTTCTGGGCCGCTCTGGTTTCTAGATAACGTCTCAAATTCTGGGCCACTTTGAATTTTTGAATTCAGCCCAGTTTTTGGGACTCAGCTGACAGCCGAGTTTCTAAGTCATGAATGTAGTTTACCATAAACTAAATTATTTCAAGAACTCCAACAATTTCAGACTTTTTGTTACATGCCATTTTGCAGATAATTGGGTGCCATATAGTCCAGTATGGTCAAGAGTTGTGGTTTACAGATGCTGTCTGAACAGATGTGTCTTGAGGAGGCGGCGAAAGGTGGTCAGGGACTGAGCAATCCTGATATCCATGGGTAGGTCGTTCCACCACTGAGGGGCAAGGGTGGAGAAAGAACGAGCTCTAGAAGCAGGGGAGTGGAGGGGTGGTACAGCTAGTCTGCCCGAGGTGGAGGAGCAGAGTGGGCGAGAGGGGATTAGGGAGAAATGATAGTCTGGAGGTAGGAGAGAGCAGAAAGGTCAAGACAACGATAGGTGAGTACAAGAGTTTTGAATTTGATGTGAGTAGCAATAGGGAGCCAGTGCAGAGAGTGGAGCAGCAGTGTATCATGGGAGAAACAAGGAAGGGAAAAGACAAGGTGAGCAGCAGAGTTTTGGATGAGCTGGAGTGGATGGGTAGCAAAGGCAGGAATTCCGGCCAGGAGGGAGTTGCAGTAATCAAGGCAGAATAGTTCCAGGGCCTGAACAAGGAGCTGTATGGAGTAGTCGGTGAGGAAGGGGTGAATTCTGTATATATTGCTGAGAGCGAGCCAGAGTAGAGATGTGCTGAGAGTAGGAGAGGGAGGGGTCGAGGGTGACACTGAAGTTCTTGGTGGATTCAAGAGGAATAGAGGTAGAGAGATCAGCGGTAGGGGAGTATAGGGGGAGAAAAGAAAAGTGTATATATATATATATATATATATATATATATATATATACTGTGATATATATATATATATATATATATAATATATATATATACAGTACTGTGAAAAAGTTTTAGGCAGGTGTGAAAAAATGCTGTAAAGTAAGAATGCTTCAAAAATAGATATGTTAATAGATTACATTTATCAATTAACTAAATGCAAAGTGAGTGAACAGAAGAAAAATCTAAATCAAATCCATATTTGGTGTGACCACCCTTTGCCTTCAAAACAGCATCAATTCTTCTAGGTACCTTGCACAAAGTCAAGGATTTTGTAGGCATATAGTCAGGTGTATGATTAAACAATTATACCAAACAGGTGCTAATGATCATCAATTCAATATGTAGGTTGAAACACAATCATTAACTGAAACAGAAACAGCTGTGTAGGAGAAATAAAACTGGGCGAGGAACAGCCAAACTCAGCTAACAAGATGAGGTTGCTGAAGTTTACTGTCAAAAGTCATACACCATGGCAAGACTGAGCACAGCAACAAGACACAAGGTAGTTATACTGCATCAGCAAGGTCTCAAGGCAGAAATTTCAAGACAGACAGGGGTTTCCAGATGTGCTGTCCAAGCACTTTTGAAGATGCACAAAGAAACGGGCAACGTTGAGGACCAAGGAAACTTACTGCAGCAGATGAAAGACACATCATGCTTACTTCCCTTCGCAATCGAAAGATGTCTAGCAATGCCATCAGCTCAGAATTGGCAGAAAACAGTGGGACCCTGGTACACCCACCTACTGTCCAGAGAAGTCTGGTCAGAAGTGGCCTTCATGGAAGACTTGCGGCCAAAAAGCCATACCTCCGAAGTGGAAACAAGGCCAAGCGACTCAACTATACACGAAAACACAGGAACTGGGGTGAGGAAAAATGGCAGCAGGTGGTCCTTGACTGATGAGTCAAAATTTTAAATATTTGCCTGTAGCAGAAGGCAATTTGTTCGCCAAAGGGCTGGAGAGTGGTACACGAATGAGTGTCTGTAGGCAACAGTGAAGCATGGTGGAGGTTCCTTGCAAGTTTGGGGCTGCATTTCTGCAAATGGAGTTGGGGATTTGGTCAGAATTAATGGTCTCAGTGCTGAGATGTACAGGCAGATACTTGTCCATCATGCAATACCATCAGGGAGGCAACTGATTGGCCCCAAATTTATTCTACAGCATGACAATGACCCCAAATATACAACGAAAGTCATTAAGAACTATCTTCAGCGTAAAGAAGAACAAGTCCTGGAAGTGATGGTATGGCCCCCACAGAGCCCTGATCGCAACATCATAGAGTCTGTCTGGGATTACGTGAAGAGAGAGAAGCAATTGAAGCTACCTACATCCACAGAAGAACTGTGGTTAGTTTTCCAAGTTGTTTGGGCCAACCTACCTACCGAGTTCCTTCAAAAACTGTGTGCAAGTGTACCTAGAAGAATTAATGCTGTTTTGAAGGCAAAGGGTAGTCACACCAAATATGTATTTGATGTAGATTTTTCTTCTGTTCACTTACTTTGCATTTTGTTAATTGATAAATATAAACTATTAACATGTCTACTTTTGAAGCATTCTTACTTTACAACATTTTTTCACACCTGCCTAAAACTTTTGCACAGTACTGTATATAGTAATGACCCTGGCGATGCATCGTCCTGGAGATTGTGTTTATCTTGTTTGTTGTGTCTCTTTTAGTGTTCTGTGTATTATAAGGGTACAGTGTACGTCGTTAGTGTGTGTATGTGTGTGTGTGCGTGCATGTGTGCGTATGGAGTGCACGTGCGTGTGGTGGGTGGGACCCAAGGCTGTAACTGGGGGGGAGGGCAAGAGAATGCATGTAGACTCAACTGGAGTGAGGTTGTGAGGGACAGAGCTAAATGCTGAAAGACAGTGCCTATCTGTGAAGTGGTGAAAGAGCCCAGAATGATTCGAAAAAGAATGAGAGTGAGTGAAAGTGTTGGAGGAAAGAAAGAGAAGAGGAAACTCTCAGAATTTTGTTTCGCTTACAACACAGTGGTTCATTACAAGTTACAAGGAGTCTCAGAGAAAAAATGACACCAAAGTTTGGTACTTCTTTCATTTGCTTGGTGTATAAGGTAATCAAACATACAATCTGCAGGTGTGAAAAAGTTACTGCCCCCCCTGTGGTGGAGTATCCCGCCTCTTTATGTTTATAAATGTTTTCTGTTGTATGTAGTGTGTTTAATGTTGGTGTTTATGTATAAAATACACAGGATATAAATATGGGTTGCGAGCACAAGTGTTTAAAATGTATATTTTTGTATATAGGCATGAGGATTTCACATGCAAGTAAAAAGTAATAATATATGAGCACGGGGAATTGCACTTTTATTAATTCACATGTGGTTGTACCGAGACTCCAATTGAATGATTGATTAGCAATCGAGTCTCGGTACAGCTGCATAAAAGCTGCATGTTTTCACTCATTCGGGGTTGTGTGTCTGGTGAGTGGAGAACGGGATTAGAGACGAAGGTTAGAATAGTAAGAATAGTTAAAATACAAGCTCACCGTGTTTGTCTGTGTAGTCTGTTTTGTTTATCTCTATTTTGGCGAAAGTGCCATGTCCTGTGTTTTGTTTGTCTTGCAACCTTTTATTTTCTGCTTGTTTAATTATTAAATGCTGAGTGGTACCAATCGCACAGCTTCACCAAACTCCACTGCTCTGTTGTTTATTTCCTGGTTTCTGGTCTGACGTAACTGTCTTTGTGACACCCCCCTAGTTAACTCAACCCAATTAAAGGGATAGTTAGGGACAGCTGTTTGAATACTTTGGTTAACAATCAGGCCTAATTTGGGCCAGCCCTGACCAATATAAATCTGACAAACTTTGGCCCTTACCATCAGAGTGAAGTTGTCAGCACACAGGTTCTAGAGGCACATTGTGCCACGATCAAAAGAAATTCCTGAAGACCTCCGGAAAAAAAAAAAAAGTTGTTGATGTCTATCAGTCTGGAAAGCCTTTTCTAAGGCTCTGGGGCTCCACCAAACTACAGTCAGAGCCATATTGTCCAAATGGAGAAAGTTTGGGTGTGACGAAGTGCCCGTCCCTGTGTGTATTTTCTGTTATATGTTGCGTGTGATGTGTTAAATGTTGGTGTATAGTCATTGGTACATGGGATATAAACGGGTCTGTGTAACACGAGTGTTTAAAATGTATATTTGTATTTAGGCACTAGGATTGCACAGCACTTCACATGCAAGTAAAAAGTAACATGTGAGCAAGGAGAATTGCACTTTATTAATTTATGTGCAGTTGTACCGAGACTCCAATTGAATGATTGATTAGCAATCGAGTCTTGGTACAGCTGCATAAAAGCAACATGTTTTCACCCACCCGGGGTTGGGTGTTCGGTGAGTGGAGAATGGAATTGGAGACGGAGGTAAAGATAAAAAGCATAGTTAAAGTTAAAAAGAATAGTTAAAGTATCTGCTCACTGTGTTTGTCTGTCTAGTCCGTTTTGTTTGTCTTTTTTGTTTGGCGACGTGTGCCATGTCCTGTGTTTGTGTTTGTTTGTACAACCTTTTTATTTTCTGTTCTGTTTGTTAAATGCTGAAAGAAAACATTCGCTCAGTTCCACCAAACGACACCTCTCTGTCATTTATTTCCTCGCTCTGGTCTGACTTCACCCACTCCGGCCGTCTTTATGACATTGGGACAGTAGTGAATCTTCCCAGGAGTGGCCATCCTGCCAAAATCTCTCCAAGAACAAGGCGTAAAATCGTCCAGGAAGTCACAAAGCAGCCTAGAACAACATCCAGGGATCTGCAGGCCTCTCTCACCTCGGCTAAGGCCAGTGTTCATGACTCCACCATCAGATAGACACAGGGCAAAAAATGGGTTTCATGGCAGAGTAGCAAGGCGGAAACCGCTGCTCACTAAGAAGAACATGAATGCTTGTCTCAAGTTTGCCAAAAAGCACCTGGATGATCCTCAAGAGATCTGGAACAATGTTCTATGGACAGATGACAAAAATTTTTGGTCAACATGGGTCCCTTATGTCTGGCAAAAACCAAACACTGCATTCCACAGTAAGAACCTCAAGGTGAAGGGCAGCTGTGTCATGCAGCAAGATAATTATCTGAAACACACAAGCAAGAATGGTTGAAGAACAAGAAATTAAAAGTTTTGGAATGGCCTAGTGTGACAAAGAGAATGGATTCTTGTTTTAGATCTCCCTTCCGACCGGTGAGGACGTTAGGGAGGAGGAGCAGTCACCCCCAGGGGAGGTGGAAGTCGGCCACCTGGAAAGGGGGCGGAGCCGCGGTGCGCAAAGTCATTGACCCGGTCGGGAAGCACGGTGGCAATCAGGGATTCGTTGACGGTGGTTGCCCTCGCTGACCAATCGGGACGAGACAGAGCGTACAAAGGGGTTGTGGCCCATGGTTCTGTTCCTTCTGGCAAGGTACAGAGAGAGAGAGAATGAGAGACAGAGAGAAAGAAAGAAAGAAAGAAAGAAAGAAAGAAAGAAAGAAAGAAAGAAAGAACAAACAAACGGGTCGTTTTATTGTGGTCCAGCTAACCCCTCTCCTTTTATATCCTAGAGCATTAATGGGTCATGGGAGCATGTTGTTTCTGTGACGTGGATTGCAAAGGGAAGATGGAGTGTTTTTCGTTTGTTTATATATTGTTTGGGACTGCAACCCTTTACACTTTATGTGGCTTCCTTATTGTTTATTATTATTATTGTTATTATAATTAGTATTTTGTTGACTGTGCTTTCCCTGACCTGGGGAAGGAAATAAAAACCCCAGGCACAGAAACTGAACTGGAGTCTCCTGATTTTACACCACCACTACACACATTCTGCCACACCTAGTCAAAGTCCAGACCTAAACCCCATTGAGATGTTGTGGCAGGACCTGAAAAGAGCAGTTTATGCTCGAAAACCCACAAATGTCACTGAGTTGAAGCAATTCTGCATGATGGAGTGGGCCAAAATTCCTCCACGGCACTGTGAGAGACTGATCAATAACTATAGGAAGCGTTTGGTTACAGTTATTGCTGCTAAAGGTACCGTAAACAGTTATTGCGTCTAAGGGGCCGATTACTTGCAACTTTCTTTAATAAATAAATGAAATAAGTATCAAAATGTTGTGTTATTTGTTCACTCAGGGTCCCTTTTATCTAATATTAAGATTTTGGTTGTAGAGCTGATAACATTCAGTGTCAAAAATAAGCAAAAATGCAGAAAATCAGACAGGGGGCAAATACTTTTTTACAGTACTGTACTGTACAGTACTGTACACATAGTATATATTACAATTTTAAAAACGAGTGAAAAAGAGGACGGTACATTTTTGTTTGACTAGGGTGGCAAAAATCCTTGCACCAGCCCTGCCTGGGACTGAGCCTTGGGGGGACACCTGTCAAAAGAGAACAAGAGGCAGAGGGTGAGCCATGCCAGGGCACCTGGTACGTGCGATTGGAGAGGTAGGAAGGATCAGCCTCTCAAGTGTCAATATAACTACTCAAGAGAGACCGTCGCACACATACAAACTACCATGGAGTCACTAAAGCAGGACGTGATCAAACGTTGTTTACCTCCTTTTAATGCTCCCATAAGGCCAGTCCATAAACCAGATGGTACATGGAGATTAATAATTGATTACAGGGTATTGAATAAGTTCACTGCCATCTGTGGACCAGTGGTTGCTGCTTCTCCTGATGTAATGGCTGCTTTGTCTTCCAAGGTAACAGTCTACACAGCATTACACATATCTAACTGATTTTGATCTGTGCCTATGAATCCTGACAGTCAGTATGCGATGTAGAAAGTATAATTTACATTTGCTTAAATGAGAATATGCCCATTGACTGAACTCCTAAAATGACTCAGACAAAGAGATCTTGATAATCTCATATAGGACTAGAATACCACCTAAGACTATGACTCCTGCTGTATTGGTCAACCAGGCTGAAACTTTCTAAACAAATGCTGATGTTTATCAGATTTAAGTACCAAGCTTCAAACAGATTTTGCACCTTGCATCTTGAAACTAATAACAGAACCTGTTAACAGACGCGATGTCTGAGGAATGTGTGTGTGTATTCCATATGAAATATGGTAATAAAGTAATAGTGCCATCTACTGGACGATGGAGAGGGTTCAATTTAGAATTAAATTAACATTGTTTTAAATGGTAAAATATCTTAACTGGTATACAAACAGTATTCTTGTAAACTTGTAAATTTATAAACACTGAAAATGTAGTGTATTAAAAGCCATACTTAAATCACTAAAAAAATTATCATTCAGCAAATTGATTAAAATTTAATGAATTCATTAGAATGATAATTAGTTTATGTAACGGTATAGGAAAAGTTATTTCACAAAAGAGTATTTAACTAAATGCACTTTGTAAGATTTATGACCCATAGTTTGAATGAAGATGGGGAGGTATCTTTCAGATGAAGTTACGATGTCATCTGCTTACATTTAAAACAGGCAATAAAATTACCTGATGGAGAGTTGACCAATTGAATGACAATAATCAGAGAGACACACCTATTCTCAAATATTATAAAAAATACTTCCAAGATGGAAAATCAGTCTCTCAAAGCATAAATAGCTTGCAAAGAAATTCTATCTCTCTCAAAGCAAAAGAACACCTACACTCTCAATGGAAAAGCTACACAGAAACATCTAGGTGTGTACAATTGGACTGAATCACTAAAAAGACTCAACAACATTGCTGTAACATTTCAACTTGAAATGATGAATAAAAAGACTGTTACTACAAATGTAAAAATATGCTAAACTGCACAAAGTAGTAGTAAACAGAACAATAATAAAATTACTTAATACTGAAGTACTGTTTAAATCTGTTCAAGCTGGCGTTACATCACTGGGAACAAACCGCATTGATGCGTACAGGAAGAGGAAACCATTTGTTGTGAGGCTTCATTGTATTATGGGATATGCAGTCCTGAAGAAAAAGCCATCTTGTTTTTTCTTCAAAAACCCTTTAACTTGAAGAGGACTACAAACTGAAGACAGGTTTCTAAATGGAAATGTTTTAACCATGAGGAAAAAGCTATATACAGTAATTCTTCATTGTGAGACTGATTCTACTATCTTCACTTTTAAGGATTGGTAACTACTGGTAAACAACTTATGAAATGCCATTGTGCATAAATTGATTGTATGATTAATTCTGTTTAAATTGAGTATGAGGTAATATTAACCTTAATTAATGATATAATATAGTAATGCATTATTAAAAGTTGAATATATTTAGAATCTTAATTACAACTGAACAAGCGTCAATGAGAGAGCATCAGTCTAGAGAAGGACAGTTTGAAAAGGACGCTGGCTGTTTGTGGTTGTCCATGGAGGATGATATACTTGTAAACTCTAATAGAAGGCCTTCCCCCTCCAGCAGCGGGACCACAAAGAACATTCAAGCAAGAGAGGCA
Source organism: Polyodon spathula (assembly GCF_017654505.1). Taxonomy (NCBI): domain Eukaryota; kingdom Metazoa; phylum Chordata; class Actinopteri; order Acipenseriformes; family Polyodontidae; genus Polyodon; species Polyodon spathula. Next base: position 51,211,548 of record NC_054538.1, on the reverse strand, counting down.
TGACAACATATATAAACAAGCCTGTTTTCTACTATGTGCCAGTAATACAGTGCTTAAGCTTGGATATCGTCAACTGTCTATGATTTATCCATGTGTACAATGTTAGTGCTTTAAATTAATGAGTGTGCTCAGTGGAGCTACTGTGTGAACTTTAAAGGAAGGGCAGTTTGTGTACATCAATTCTTATAGAGATTAATTATGACTTCTGACTATATATATATATATATATATATATATATATATATATATATATATATATATATATATTATATTATGCTTTTGGTAATGGTTTACTGTAGTCAGCATGTACGATTTTAGGAATGATTTTATACAAAATATGTTTTTTAAAATGAAGAGCTGACAAGAAAATATGTTCAATGCAAGACTGCACTATATATATATATATATATATATATATATATATATATATATATATATATATATATATATATATATATATATATATAAAACTCAAGCTTTAAGTTTCACAACAATACCTGTATAGGTGCTCTGTCTTACCTGTATCTGTTCTCTGTCTTAACTGATACTTTGAACCTTGGGATTCCATCGTCCACCTCAGCTGGCTCCTTGGATACCAGTGGGTGGCATGAACAAGCTGCCTGCTCATCGCAACCAGTGGATAGCTGGGTGTCTGTCAAAAGAGGTTCAAGGAGCATTTCTTCTGCACCACTGTCCGGGAGGCTAAAGATAAAAATAGATTTCAACATTTCACCCAACCTGGCAAATGTAAAACTGTGGATAGCACAGTGCTCATAATGGGTGACTCTATTATTAGAAATATAACACTTAAAAAAACCTCACAGAAAGTGTCAGTTAGTGCTAGATTTTTCAATATTGAAGACAATCTGGATGATTGGCTGGAAACCATGATCAAATATCTACAGTGATTATCCATGTAGGCACTAACGATATTAGATTCAGAGAATCTGAGATTCTCAAGAAAAAGTTCAGAACACTGTCAAAAGGCAAAGCAGTCGTGGGACTCTATTGTTTTTGACAGAGTTAGCGAACTTCTATCAAGCCTTGCTATGAAGCACAATAGAATTGTTGTCTTGGGTGACTTTAATGTACATGTTGATGTAAAGAGAGATCCCCTTGGAAAGAATTTCCTGATTTTACTTTAGTCTGTGGGCTTTGCTCAGTATGTATCTGGTTCAACTCATACCCACAATCACGCACTTGATCTAGTTGATGTATTTCTAGATAATTACAACACAACCTTTAGCAATATTGGGACACTGTAGCGCCACTAAAAAATAAGTGTTTTTCAAAAGATTCTCCCCCTGGTTCAATAACACAACTCGTGTTCTCAAACAAACATGTCGTAAATTTGAACGTAGATGGAAAGCCACAAAATTTCAGTTTTTTTTTTTTTTTTTTTTTTTTACCTTGCATGGAAAGACACGTCATGAATTGCAAGGCTGTGTTATCTTCCGCCAGGTCGACTTATTACTCAAACGTAATGAAACAAATAAAAGTAATCCTCAATTTCTTTTTAACACGATGACTCAACTCACAAACCAGCAAAAATAACCTTCTAGAAAACATCAGTAACAGTAAACACGGATGGCTTTATGAATCAGTTTAATAATAAAACTGATGATATAAGAAACTAGATATCAAACATTGCGGGCAAATCCGATGACTCAAATTAAAATACTGACACTGTTACTTCCTTGAGTCGTGCTACACCAAAACACATTTTTGATTATTTTTCTTTACTGAGCGAACTAGATTTAACTAATCTAGTTATTAAGGCAAAACCTACTACCTGTTAGACCCAATTCCTACTAAACTGTTGAAAAAAAATATTATCTAAGATTGATTTTATTATTTTAAATATCAATAGCTCCCTTTTAGCTTGCATTGTTCCTGACTCATTTAAGGTTGCTGTGGTAAAACCACTGCTTAAAAAACCTACTTTGGATCCAGGAGGTCTTAATAATTTTAGGTCCATTTCCAATCTCCCTTTATATCAAAAGTATTAGAGTGGTGGCAACTCAACTAAACTTACTGCTCGCAGCACATAATATGCAGTTGTAGTCAGAAGTTTACATACCCCAATGGAAATATATAATTTCTAGAAATTTCTTGAAAACATAGAATTTTAGGAAAAAATCTTTTGTAACAAAAGTTTGGCTTTTGTGGATGAGGAAAAAAGTTACAAGAAATAGATGTCTACAATTATTTATTTCAGCCATTTTTTTTTGCAAAACTCCATGCAACAAAAATGCTAATTGAAAAGTTCTGGAATGGCCTAGACAAAGTCCCAATCTAAATCCGATTGACAATCTTTGGTATGAGTTGAAGGCGGCTGTACACAAGAGAAGTCCTCTGAATTTAAATGAACTGGAACAATTTTGCGTTGAAGAACTAAAGAATCATGCCAAAAACTCATTGACAAATATCTTACTCGTTTAAAAGAGGTTATATTGCTAAAGGTGCCTCAGCTAGATATTAATTACATTTTCCTTGGCAGAGTATGAATACTTTTGATTAGCATTTCTGCAATTAGAGTTTTACAAAAACACATCTGAAATAAAACATTGTTTCTTGTAACTTCTTTTCCTCATCCAGATCCAAGAGATTTTTCCTATAATTATGCTTTCGAGAAATTTCTAGAAATTGTAAATTTCTACTCGAGTGTGTAAACTGTTGACTACGACTGTATATGACAAATTTGAGTTAGGTTTCCATCCTGGTCAGTACTGAAATGACCCTTATCGAAGTGGTAAACAATGTGCTATCTTCTGACTCAGGCCTTGCCTCTGTCCTCATCCTTTTACATCCAAGAGCAGCATTCGACACCATCGACCGTCCGGTTTTAATTGATCGCCATGAGAATCTTGTAGGACTGTCAGGTTGCTCCTTATCTTGGTTTAAATCCTATCTTTCAAATAGGTTACAATATGTTCAAATTGAGGAGGACTCCTCTTCCTTATCTAGAGTTACTTGTGGTGTCCCGCAGGGCTCTGTTCTTTGGCCAATCTTGTTTTCTCTGTATATGCTCCCCCTGGGTGATGTTGTCTGTAGACACAGGGCAAACTTTTATTGCTATGCCGATGACACACAAGTGTAGCTATCTCTAAAACCAGATGATTCCACATCTCCAAATACCACAACTACCTGTCTCACTCATATTAAGAAATGGATGTCATAGGAAAGGTCTACTCAATACTTTTCTGTTGATGTATTGTGATTTATGATTATTAAATTACAAGTGTTAAAATAGAAAGTTGTTGGATACATGCACAATTTATAGTCATTCCTATTAGGTGGCATAGGGTTCAAACTAGAGTGAAGACATATTTTCATAATCTATCATATACATAACTACGACTATTACCTTTTTACTGTATGTTATTCTTTTTATTATTTCATCGTACTTATGTATTTAATTGTATATGCTAATTTGTTGGTCTGCTTCTAATGCTTACTGGTATGTATATTTTCTTGTTTTGCCCATGTGAAGCGCTCTGTGGCAACTTGTTGCAAAGGGTACTATATTAAATATTAATTAATTGATTATTACAATCCAATGCAATCTACGTCTTATTTTTGTAACTTTGAAATAAAGTATTGCTTTCAACAAGATTTATTTGTTTTGATTTTGTCTGCTGAACTGTACTGATATAATGATAACATTGAATAGAATCGATTGAATATTGTCTAAATCTTAAATCTATGCCGAATGAATCAATCACATTTATAGCCAAAATTCAATGATTACTGTAAAACATATTCATATGTTCAGTGTAGCTTTTGATTACAATTGAATGTGAATGTATTTTTTATGGTAAGATAGAAGGTATAGTGGTAAAACCCTAGATCAGTAGTAAGATTAATGTCTTGAGATAGTATCCAAATACATGTTTACTTGTCTCAAGCTTAAACATTTAAACACTATGACGTACGCACATACATCAAATGAAAACCCACTTGCAGTACCATGCCGTACATGCGTAAGTCAAGTTTCCCATTCTATTCTACTAGCGGTTTCTCAGCCTAGCGTTTCAGGTTTCATTCACTAAAGCAGTGCTAGTACTGTGGAAAGTTATCTCAGTGCAATGTAGTTTCTTCATTGTAATAAGAATTTTTTTTTTTAACATTTACATTTTATTTCTGTTTCTTCATAAAAAAAAGTTTTCTGGGGAGAGTAAAAAATACATTAACTTTGATTCATGTACTAAGGGTTACTCTAAAATGAATTCACGATACAGTTTATGGTAAACTGCGCTTGCATGACTTAGAAACTCGGCTGTCAGCTGAGCAGAATACCCCAAAAACTGGGCTGAATTAAAAAATGTTGAATTTTTGACGTTTTCTGAAAGCAAAGCGGCCCAGAATTTGGGACGTAAATGAAAACAGGGGCAGTCTATATGAAAAACTGTGATTGCATTAGAGATAAATGAATGTATCCTGTAACAAAACTGTAATAGTGTGGGTGATGACACATTCATGTGACAGACATGGACCAATCAAAATGCGAGACTGTTATGAGGTTCCATCCCAAAAACCGTGCCTGTGTCATATCTCAGCAAGTCCCAATCAAGCGCCCGTCTGTACACAATCAACTAATCAAACAAAACAACTCCAAAATGCACACACAATAAACCCATTCCCCCATGTAAATTACACCAACACTAATTTCCACATGTGCAGGGCAATCACCCTGCTACAGCATCGTTCCAGGATCATTTTTGGCTTTCATTCCTCTTAAATATAAATAAAAATGGATATGTGTTTCATTTAAAGAAGTAGCGGGGTTCCGAAAAATATAGTGTTATACATCCCCACGTGTTGCTACAACTGTTTAAATAACTTAAATGTCATTTTTCTTCTCATTGTTAACATCAGGACAACTTTTTTACACTTAGAACTTTAAAGGCTGTTTCAAAGCTCTTTTCAAAATGGCCGCTCTAGTGCACTGGGGTGGAGCATCAGTAGTTCTCAAACTTTTTTGTTCACGGATCACCTGATTTTTTTTTTTTTTATCTTGGCGGACCATGCAATAAACAGTATAGCTTATGAAAAATAAGCACATAAAAAATCACTATAATATTAAGAATAACCATAGACTTACATTTCTTTTTTTCAATGCGATGGGGGGGCCTGTTTCTGTGAGCAAAGTTATTTTAAAATTTACATTTTAAAGAATGGTTATAGTTTACTATTCATTAACACAAATTTACAGAGAGGAAAAAAACCTGGTGTAGTGTTATTTAGAGGTACACAGTGCACTGCACTTGCTCCTGCATGGTAAACAACTTCCGCTAAGAAAAATAAATCAGGGAAACAACTATTTAAATCTGGTACGTGTGGAAGTGTGCCCTGCCCCTGTGTGTATTTTACGTTTATATGTTGCATGTGGTGTGTTAATGTTGGTGTATATGTATTGGTCCACGGGATATAATGTGGGATATTTAGCAAATATAGTTGTATTTAGGCACAGGGATTGCACAATCACTCCACGTGCAGATAAAGTATTTAATAATATGTGAGACAGGGAGGGCACAAATGAATTCACGTACTTGAATTAGTTCAAGTGAATAATTAGTAATTGAATCCTGGCACAACCTTACATGTAGATGCACGTTGCACTCACTCAGGGGTTGTGTTCAGGGTGAAAGAATTGGAGGTAATAATAATAATAATAATAATAATAATAATAATAATAATAATAATAATAATAATAATAAGGTCACTGGAGAGGTTGTGGAGGTGGTCCTCTGCTACCTGGAGGCAGACTTGAGGAGAACAGCAGCCCAGGTACCAGTGTCTCCAGCGTAAGAGGGAGAAGCCCCACTGCTGTCTCCAGTGTGAGAGGGAGGAGCCACGCCTACCCCAGAGACCGAAGGAGAGGCCCACCAGTCCCTAGTGCTAGAAGGAGACTATGTGCTGCACTAGTCTCCACCACCAGAAGACTAGCCGCGGCTCCAACTTCCACCACAAGAGGGAAACTACCTGCAGCTCCCAAAACCACCACAAGAGAAGGGACCAGGGTGTGATGCTGGCATTCCTCAGCAGCTACTGCCGAGTACACCATTCCCTGTGTGGGCCTGTTCGCCATCGCCTGGGGAGGCCTGTTCGCCATCGCCTGGAGAGGCCTGTTCGCCATCGCCTGGGGAGGCCTGTTCGCCATCGCCTGGAGAGGCCTGTTCACCATCGCCTGGGTGGGCCTGTTCACCATCGCCTGGGTGGGCCTGTTCACCATCGTCTGGGGAGGCCTGTTCTCCATTGCATGGGGAGGCCTGTTCAACATCGCCTGGGGAGGTCTGTTCGCCATTGCCTGGGGAGGCCTGTTCTCCATCGCTGGGAGATCCTTGCCCTGGAGAGCGTTTGCTACTGACCTCCTGGGATTTGCTGGGGTTGGAGGAGCCAGCCTTGGCACTGTCAGCACATCTGCTGACAGCATTGCCAGTAGCAAGCTGGCTACTGGCAATATTTCCACCTATGGACCCCTCGTTGCCTCTGTTCCTGGCCCAGGACTATGACCGGGACTTTTGGGATTTTAAGGGAGGAAGTGGTCTTTGAGGCTATGTGTGCTGCGCACAAGGGGGGCCATGTGTGCTGCGCCCCTGTATGTGTTTTATGTTTATATGTTGCATGTGGTGTGTGTGTGTGTGTGTGTGTGTATATATATATATATATATATATATATATATATATATATATATATATATATATATATATATATATATATATATATATATATATATATATGCACGCACGGGATATAATGTAGGCTATTTAGCAAGAGTGTTGTTAAAATATAGTTGTATTTAGGCACAATCACTTCACGTGCAAATAAAATGTGTATTAATATGTGAGTACGGGGAGGGCACAGATTAGTTTATGTGCTGGGATTCACGTGAATAATTAATTAGTAGTTGAATCCCGGCACAATCGTATATATAGATGAACGTTTCACTCACTCTGGGTTGGGTGTTCAGGGCTAAAGAATGGGAAAGAGTGAGGAGATAATAATAATAATAATAATAATAATAATAATAATAATAATAATAATAATATAATAATAATAATAATAGCAATTGCTACATCGTGCTGGAGCACGGTACTTGTTTGTTGTTTTATCCAGTATTAGTTTCTGTCAATTTATTTTGGCCCAAAGTGCCATGTCCTGTTTTGTTTAACCTTTTTATTTGCAATAAACCGGCGCAAGCAAGCACATTCACCATTTCACTTTGCAGTACTGTGTGTTTCTTCCGGGTCTGACGTCAGCACCACAAGCTATCCATGACAGTATGTTATATTTTTGTGTTAGCTTCTCCAGGTCAACGGCAGTATTAGTAATGCATGGATAGCGAACTTTGTCTTTGCCTCCTTTTCTGTATGTTTCCATTATCAACAAAAATACGTGATTGGCATTTTTAAATGCTTGGTCACTAACAAGGCAAACATTGCTGGTTATGTCAGATCTGTTTACGAAGCGACCAAAACCAGCACTGAAGATTCATTCAACTAAACACTGAAAATCTCCAGTTTAATTGTTTGTGGGATTATTTTCTCTCCATTCAGTGCCTTGCAAAAGCATTCAGACCCCTGACCAATTCTCTCATATTACTGAATTACAAATGGTACATTGAAATTTCGTTCTGTTTGATATTTTATTTTAAAACACTGAAACTCAAACTCAATTATTGTAAGTGACATTGGTTTTATGTTGGGAAATATTTTTAAGAAAAATAAAAAACTGAAATATTGTGCTTGCATAAGTATTCAACCCCCACACATTAATATTTGGTAGAGCCACCTTTCACTGCAATAACAGCTTTAAGTCTTTTGGGGTAAGTATGTACCAGCTTTGCACACAGTGTCGGAGTGATTTTGGCCCATTCTTCTTGACAGATTTGCTCCAGGTTGTTCAGGTTGGTCGGACGACGCTTGTGGACCGTAATTTTCAGATAGTGCCACAGATTCTCAATGGGTTTGAGATCAGGACTTTGACTGGGCCACTGTAGGACATTCACCTTTTTGTTCTTGAGCCATTCCAATGTTGCTTTGGCCTTGTGCTTGGGATCATTGTACTGCTGAAAGGTAAATTTCCTCCCAAGCTTCAGTTTTTTAGCGGACTGAAGCAGATTCTGTATTTTGTTCCATCCATTCTTCCTTCAACTGTAACAAGATGCCCAGTCCCTGCTGATGAGAAGCATCCCCACAGCATGATGCTGCCACCACCATACTTCACTGTAGGGATGGTATGTCTTGAGGCATGGGCAGTGTTAGGTTTGCGCCACACATAGCGCTTTGAGTTTTGGTCAAAAAGCTCTATCTTGGTCTCATCTGACCACAAAACCTTTTCCCACACCGACGCTGGATCACTCTCATGCTTTCTGGCAAACTCCAGACGTGCTTTTAGATGGTACTTTTTGAGTAACGACTTCTTTCTTGCCACCTTCCCATACAGGCCAGTGTTATGCAGAGTTCTTGATATGGTTGACTGGTGCACCATTACTCCACTCCCAGCCACTGAACTCTGTATCTCCTTCAAAGTGATTGTTGGCCTCGCTGTGGCTTCTCTCACAAGTCTCCTTCTTGTTTGAGCGTTGAGTTATGAGGGACGGGTTTTTCTTGGCAGTGCCTGGGTGGTGTGATGCAGCTTCCACTTCTTGATTATTGATCCAACTGTGCTCACTGGGATATCCAAACACTTATGGGATATTAATTTCTACCCTTTCCCTAATCTATGCATTTGTATTACTTTATCTCTAACTTCTGTAGAATGCTCTTTGGTCTTCATTTTCCTTCAGATTCACAGCCTTACCAATGATCCTTCAACAGTGGGGTTTTTATCCAGAAAATGTGACAGGAACTTTAATGGTTCACAGGTGGAGGCCAATGGTAAGGTAATTGTGTCCTCGTTAGGGCAATTTCTTTCATCGGTGCAAACTAGGAGCTTCCACGGCACAGGGGTTGAATACTTATGCAAGCAAGATATTTCAGTTTTTTATTTTTCTTTAAAATATTTCCCAACATAAAACCAATGTCACCTTACATTAATTGAGTTTGAGTTTAAGTGTTTTAAAATAAAATATCAAACAGAACGAAATTTCAATGTACAATTTGTAATTCATTAATATGAGAGAATTGGTCTGGGGTCTGAATACTTTTGCAAGGCACTGTATATAGTTAAAGATCGGGTTTACTGTTGGTAGGTAATCAAGTGGAGCAGGTGATTGGAAAAGGAAATAGATGGGAAATCAGAGCTTGGAGAAGTGAGATGTTCTTTAATAAACAATTATTATTTTCCCTTTCAAGTGGAATGACAACTATTACCGAACGGGAAAGAGCCTCTCTGACCGTCAATCACTGAGCATATATAAAAAAGCTGCCCTATCAGGGCCCTGGTGTGGGGAGGTCCCTCCCACATCCTGCTGAAGAGGGACGTCCTCACAGTAGCATATCGCCATTTTCTCTCTCACCTCACTGAGACAACACACTGATTGCCTTGTGCTTTCCTTTGTGCTGGAAATTAGCTCATTTGTACGGTTTCTACCTACAAATTGGATTCATAACGGTAAGCTACTTAAATACGAGTGCTTTTGAGATTCCTAGTTGCCGTAGTCTCGCTTCGGTAGATTCTACTGATTAGAGTTGGTTTCGACCCCTCTATAGAGATTGGCGCTAGGCTTTTATTCTCAATTATTACCTTGTGTAGTTTAATAATACCGTTTGCTGAGTCGTGTGAGCTTTGCAGTGTTGTAGGGTGACCCTGCAGGCTCACGGTGCCATCCTCTACACCGATTTACTCGGCACTGACCGCGCTCTTCCTCGGGGCCGAACCCGATGCTGATTGAACCCTGCACCAGCTCGAACATCCTCGGCGCAGACACCGATTAACTCGCCACCGGCTGAAACAGCAATGACTGCTCGGCACCGAGCGCGCTTCCTGATGCTGACGGCAAGAGCTTGGCACTGACTGCGCTTCCTCGCACCGACGCCGATTGACTCGGCACCGACCACAGCCCGTTACCATCCACACTCATTGCAGCACCGACACCGACACTGATTGTTTGGGTGATCGCTGTGAAGGTACCGCTCTCCTTCCCCACGTAAGCACAGGCGCTCCCCCTCTCACGTTCCCTCCCATCGGGGACACGATTATGGTGCTGGTGCAAGGAGCCACCTTCACCAGAGGGGACAAAGACCTTACCTTCCCATCTAAGCCTTGCAGGACAACCGACACCATGCTAAAAAAGACATATGCTTCAGCGGCGTTGTCAGCAAGGGCGGCAAACGCCATGTCTATTTTGGTGCTCTACCAGTCGTAGCTAGCGGCGAGACTGCAGGAGCAGGCAATGGAGACAGACGCAGGGGAACTTCAGGAGGTGACGGGAGTGATGACTGACCTGATGGGGGAGTTAGGTCAGGCATCAGGCAAGTCTCTAGCGGTGCTGGTGGCCGCTTGCCGAAATCTTTGTCTGACCCAAGCCAAGATCATAGAGACTGAGAAGGTTGTGTTATTGGATGCCCCTATAACACGGGGGGCAGAAGTTCGGAGCAACCATTGATGTTAGCCTTGAAAGGTCCCACAAGGCCACGGAGGTTACTTCCAAGTTCTCACGCCTTTCTGCCTATCGCTCTAGGTGGCCTTCCCAACCTGCTGGGGCAACTGGACCTGAACGCCACCTTCCAACCTAGACCAATGTAGCGTCAAGGGTGGGGTCATCATATCATTTTGTGCATGAAAGTAACATAATTGGAATACACAGGGGGCAGTCTTAAACCATTCTTTGTGTCTTCTTGGTTTCTGGTCTCCAACTCCCCCACTGACAAAGAATGCTTTTAAAAAGAGCCGTAAACTAAATACTGGACACATGGCTTATCTTCGCAATCACTGAACAACCCAAACAATTCTAAGTGTCTTCACACTAGACGGGAACCAGTCCTTGTCGCACAAGGGGCCGTGAGAGAGAATCACGAAACCCGCTGACTTTTTAAGTGAGCTGCGAGCTTCTGCTGTGAGCTGAGGTTTCCAGTGTGCTACTCTGAACAAAGTTGCAGAGTCATGGGACACATGTTTGAATTCACAGAAGGCAAAGCCTGTTTTTGGAAGATTCCGAGAGAATCGCCACAAGAACATTGATAGAAACTATATAACTTCTCAATTGCAATGCATTAGCTGAACTGAGTTACGTCTGATCAACTGAACTATTCCCAGTGGGAAAACTGCCAACAACAAGGTAATCTTGCAAGCTTTGGAGATCAACAAGCTGATCTCTATTTGAAAAGAACTTATTTGTTTATTGTGAGCCTACGCAATACAATGCGTACAGCAAAGTGCCGTCTACATTGGAAGTGCGGATCTGGAGAGCTGCAGTATTTATCGACACAGATTGACTTCTATATGTGGAAACTGATAAGTATTCAACATGTCTAATATTAAATACTGTATGACTCGAGAAAGTAACTGAAGCAAATGCTATAAAGTTAAGTGGAAACTGTTCAAGGAATAGCATATAACTTCCTGTTTTAGAGTGTGTAAGAAATGTATTATGTTTGTTTGAAATGTGCAGCTCAAAAGGAGTTGCCTCGTAAATGCAGATAATTTCATCATTGCCCCATTTCTGAGTTAATTTGAATATATAATCAACTGAGGTTGATAACATATTATTAGTTTGGTACATCACGTCTAAACTAAATTAACATGGTAAAATGAGATGGCCGAGATGCCCCTGGTTTGTTCTCCTCTCCGACATGTTGTTGGGCCAACCATGGCAGCTTCCGCTACGCAAGGACCTCCTGAGCCAAGCGGGGGGGTTATTATGCCACCCGAACCCAGCCTAGCTCCAACTCTGGGCCTGGCCGTTGAACGGAGCCATCTATCCAGACGAGGTTTGCCAGATGCAGTGGTAGAAACACTTCAGTCTGCTAGGGTGCCTAGCACTAGAGCCCAGTATTCATATAAATGGAAAGTTTTCCAAGACTGTTGCATTGTTGAAGGTCATGATCCTGTGACCTGCCCTATTGAGACAATCCTAACCTTCTTACAACACCTGTTTGATGCGGGAAAATCTGCATCCACCCTGAAGGGCTACCTGGAAGCAATATCAGTGTGCCACAATAAAACTGACTCTGCGTCCCCTGGGGCACACTTCCTGGCAGTGCAATTTTTTAAAGGGGCTTGGAGGCTCTGTCCTCCGATGAAAAGCATGGTCCCTAAGTGGGATCTGGAGCTGGTGCTGGAGGTCCTTACGGGTCACTCATTTGAGCCCATGGCCTCAGCAGAGCTGCGCCTTGTTTCTCTCAAAGTGGCGTTGTTCTTAGCCATTGCATCTGCCAGAAGAGTAAGTGAGCTTCATGCACTGTTCATCGATGACACATGTATGACTTTCACTGGAAATGGCTTGTGGGTAACATTAAGAACAAACCAAGCCTTTTTGCCAAAGGTGGTCTCATCATTCCATATTAACCAACCAATGGTTTTGGAAACCTTCAGACCTCCCCCACATGAGTCAGAGGAGGACCGTAGACAACACACGCTTTGTCCGGTCCAGGTTCTGTGCTGTTACCTGGCTAGGACAGCGTCCTGGAGAAGTCGAACCAGCTGTTTGTCTGCTATGGGTCCCACTCTAGAGGTCAAGCCCTGTCAAAGCAACATCTAGCGCACTGGGTGTCAGATGCCATATGCTTGGACGGACTCCCCCATGCCGGGGGACATTACGGCCCATTCTACCAGGGGCCAAGCGACTTTATGGGCTCTCTTTCATGGTGCCTCCTTGGATGAGCTTTGCAACGCTGCTACATGGACAGGTAATCAGACATTTGTGCGTTTTTACCTCCTTGATGTTGCAAACCGAGCGAGGCCCTCTCTGGGCTCTAGGGTGTTGCAGGTGGCATGCCCTTAGGTGTCATGAGGGCTCTGAGGCTATCGACTCGAGGCTGTACTGTTGGTAATCTGGAGCCACGACAGCTTTGGTACAGCTTCTCATTCAGTAATGGTTGTCATTCCACTTCAAAGGGAATGTTAGGTTATTACCGTAACCCTGGTTCCCTGAAAAGAATGACAACCATTATCCTTCAAGGTCGAGTCCCCAGCTGACCTTCGATTTCGAAAGAAAATGGCGATATGCTACTGTAAGGACATCCCTCTTCAGCAAGAGGTGGAAGGGACTTCCTCCTCACAGCAGGGCCCTGATAGGGCAGCTTTTTTTATATATGCTTAGTGATTGACGGTCAGAGAGGCTACTTTCCCATTCAGTAATGGTTGTCATTCTTTTCAGGGAACCAGGGTTATGGTAATAACCTAACGATTCAAACTTAAACATTCATGAATGGTCCATGTGACAGGAAATGGCTGAGCGGTGAAGTCAGGCCAGAATGAGGAAGAACACACAGGTAACTGCAGTGCAAAAAGACACGGCGTGCATTGTTTTATTTTTAACACAAAAATAAATAAAATATTTAAACAAAAACCAAACACTTGCTCACAGAGCACACGCATAAATTAATAAACCAAACAAAATTTCGAACACAAATAAACCGGAATGAACTCATGATAATTTGCCCCCCCCCCAAAAAATTGCTCTGCCCCACTTTGTCCCCCCAGTTTACATAGTCTAGTTGCGCCACTGCATTGTGCTTATAAAGACCCTGTGCCTGTACTGTATTTTTTTCCAAAAAAACTAAAAACAAATTGCTTATATTACAGTTAATACAAAACTTACCTGAGATTTCTCCTGTTTCTCAAACGCCTTCGATGTTCTTGGTTATTTCGTTTGGGGACCCATAGTAGCTTTTTTATTCAAAATAGTTTTTTTAACTATCGCCACAGTAGGTTTTAAAATCCTTATTCTTTTTACACCTATGCCCATCATTGCCAGATCTTCCTCTTCCTTTCCCCCCTCTGACTCCGACATTTCTTCCTGTATCTTTACCTGCCTCTTACCCATCTCCTCCTGGATGCACTTGCATCATCTTAAATCTCTCCACATCTTAAACCTCTCCAAATAAGACCTATTCTTCCCCCTCTTCTTCCCCCTTTCTATCTCTATTCTTGAATCCACCACCCTCTCTCCCTCCTGATCCATCAAGAACCTCAGTGTCACCCTCGACTCTGCCCTCTCCTACTCTCGGCACGTCTCCACTCTGGCACGCTCCTGTTGCTTCTTCCTCAGCAACATATGCAGAATTCGCCCCTTCCTCACCACCTATTCCATGCAGCTCCTAGTTCAGGCCCTGGTACTGTCCCGCCTTGATTACTGCAATTCCCTCCACCACTGGTAAATTAGCTATACCCACCCTCCACCCCCCGCTTCCAGAGTCCGCTCCTTCTTCGCCTTTGCCCCTTAGTGATGGAACAACCTACCCACAGATATCAGGACTGCTTAGTCCCTGACCACCTTCCGGCGTCTCCTTAAGACACACCTGTTCTAACAGCATCTGTAAACCTACAACTCTCGACCATATTGCATGGCACCCAGTTGTACCAGTACATGCATCAGCTTGTACTTGCACTGAACTACTCCGTGCCTTGCCATATTCTACCACTGCTCTTAACTATAACTACTTCCTGTATTTTGTGTTTCATTTTACTCTTATAGGTATCCGTAGTCAAATTTTTTGTAATTGCTCTTATTTGAAATCGCTCTCATCCATTATTGTACTTACTGTATGCCCTTAATGGACTTTACTCATATAAGCAAATATTTTTTACCATAAGTTTAACTGCTGTTTGTTGAACTCGCTCTTAAATGGAATTACTTACTGTATTCTTTATTTTGCTCTTACATGAAAGTGATTTTATTTTCTACTGATTTTACTGTACTTTATAATTGCTCTTTTCTGTAATGTGATAATGGGTTTAATTTCAACACCAACCCTAATAAAAAAAAACTGTGCTACTGTTATTAAACAGTAGTAATCATTTGAAGCAGTGGTATTTCAAAATAACAGAAGCTTTTTTTTTACTTTAGTAGTCTACTATGTTTTTTTTTTCATTCAAAACGTTCGTGTTCAGCTTTCATATTGACGCATGTATATTAGTAATCAACCCAGGTACAGTGTAGAAATTTGCTTGCAGTTAAAAACGTTTTTCAAGTCAGGTAAGCTTGTTTATGTATAAAATAAGCATAGCTTATTTTGCAGCCAGTCATTTTATTAAAGGCACAGCGCTGAAATCATAACTTAATTAACATATTTTTGCTTACAGTCACCTTGTCATTCGTTCAGCCCTGGTTAAAGATATAAAATAATGCACCCAATCTGAAGCAAGTGAAATTTATCCCCCACTTTTCATTACAGTGTTTAATGCAAATATTTTTCAGGCTTTGTTGCTAGTGTGCTAGTGTCCAATACTAAACATTTAAAATCCACAATGTTTGTATAATATTGTATTACTTTGGTATCATAACTGTTATAAAATGTAGCCTGCATATAATTATTCAGTTCACACAACTCTATGCTAAATAACTGGAGGTTTGTTGAACACTACAAACATCTCATCTGGAATTGAGACACATACCCCCAAATAAGATCTTATGTGGTAAATTGTATTTCAGACACTAGATGGGGCTGAAGTACTACAAATAATCTGCACTGGAGGACTGGTGTTAAGCTATGGAGACTGGTCCTGAGATTTTTTTGTTGTTGTTTTGCAAGCTGCTGAAAAATCTCTACAAATAATCTTTTGCACAATTTGGCTGTATTGTATAAAGAAAAATATAAATAAATTGAACTATGAGGAATTTAGGTCAAATGTACTGTAACATCTAGAATCCTCATGAACTTCTATTGTAAACAGACATACACTGAACTTGGCTCAATAAAGTAGGTACACGATGGCACTAAAGATACAATGTCCTTTTGTTACAGCGCCACCTCTGGCGAAAAAGTTTATGTATGAAATTTTTATCCTGTTGTGTACAAACATATTAATGAATGCATTACTTTCAAACCAGCATCAATTCAAAGCGATTCCGTTCAGGGCCTGTCCCCATAGTTTAATGCCAGTCCTCCTTTTATTTTTTAAGTATAGCACTAACACAGTCTGGCCAGAAGTGGGAGACAGTGTTTGTTTAACCAAGCAAAATATATTGTTTTAAAGAGGAAGCAAGGCTAGATACTGGAGTTTTCTCTTCCTATATCCCCTACAGCTAGTCCCATTGCTATTTTTTATGAAATAAATATCTTTCAAATTTAAATACGTAAGTAATTTTATATTTACAGCATCATTTTATGTCCCCTTTTGAGGAGCCAGTGCTGCGATAAGATGTGGTTCATTTAGTCTCCTTTCTGATTAGATTAGAACTTTTAATTTTACCAATAATTATTCATGTGAACTGAGTCAGGTTTGAACCCAGCCCTCCAGAGATGAAATGAAATTCTAGTGAATCACCCTGCTGCTCAAATTAATCTCAAACTGTTAGTTTTGAATTCAAAGTTGTTAAAATGACATTCAATTGCATTTAACTAGGTATAAATAAAGTAATGATTAAATGGAGATTTTATATTATATTTTGTGTTTCAGTGTTTTGGTCTTTAGTTTTGAAAAAGGGCTATCTAGACTTGCCATTAGATCAGTTTGTACTATTATTTAATGATGATTCGAGACTTCAAATGCTTGAGTTCCAATGGAAAATTTAACTTGCTGGATTGACAGTGGCAAAGAAACTAATAGTACAGAGCTGGCTCCCTCCACATAGACTACCTTTGCAGCAATGGTTGTCATATTTCAATGACATAGTGGTGTTGGAGCTAACTACCACCAAGATAAATATGGCAAAAACTGCCACCTTAGAGACCTGGAGGGGAGCAGCGGCTGAGAGAGCCAAACTATTGATGGATGTCTAATTGGGATGGTTAGGAAATGTGGGGATTGTCGAGGTTCTTGTCTACCTGTTACCAAATTACTCTCATGGGGTTCGGGGAGGGATGAGGGGGGCCACCATGGGAGAGAGGGATGAGGAAGGAGGGGAAGGGAAAATGTGTTCATCATTGTATATAGAGATATTGATTTTGTTATGTATATAAACACATTAAAATTTTGATCACAAAAAAGGTCTATATGCCTCTGGATATATCTTTCAGAAGGTACCAACATTATTATATTTATATGTAAAACTAAACCAAAACCGCTAAAATTGGGAAGGGATTTTGCAAATGAGGTCTATTCAATATTCCACCTAATTTATTAAAGCTGCCGTTAATTGCGGGCCTGGTATTTGCTTGATTATTTAACTCTGAAAAGCAGGTGTTAATCTGCTGCAGTCAGACAGGAGACTATATACAAGGCAAGGTGATGTGAGAGTCTTGTCTGCAGCAAGAAGGAGACATTGTTTTCAAGAACAGGGCGACGAGCCCTGTACAGTATTTATTTTTAGAATGGGGTTTCCCCCTCCGCCCCTGTGCAGTTTATTTTGTATTTGTCTTATGATTTATTTATGTATGGATTTGTTGTATGTAAAAATGACGGCATGAGCTGTGTTATTGTTTTGACGGCAGGGTTGTTTTTGTATTATGTTGCAGCGTGGATGGGAAGCCCATCCACATTTATTTAAAAAACCTTGTGCAGAAGGTGGCCATCTCCCTAATTAAAATTAAGTGATTAATTTGTTGCTAATCGGGAGATGGTCACCTGCATAAAAGCCAGCAGCTCTCTGCCCTTAGTGTGGGTGTTCAGAGGAGGAACGGGAGAGTGAGAGAACAGAAACAAAACTAAAACTAAAATAGAGGATAAGTGAAGGCGATTGTCCAGCTTGACCTGTGTTTTTGTGTTCTGTTTGATTTTTTTTGTATTCAAATAAACAGTGCACGGCACGTCTTTTGCCCTGCAGTACCTTGTGCGTGTTTTGCTTTCTGCATCTGGCCTGACGTCACCACAACACCATCCTCTCACAAGGACAAAGAAACATTTAATAACATCTTGCAAAGAGCTCATTTTTTAACCCTTCTGATCAAGTCAATTTGTAAATTACAGTTTATAATACCGGTAATGTATTGCTTTGCAAACTCAATTTTTCAATACATGTGTGGCATTCTGGTATTTAACAACACTTGTTCAGGCAGTATTGTTAAATTCGAGTTGGAAAGAAAACTTAAAAAAAAAAGGACAGCGGGACAGATGACACAGTTAGTTTGTAGCTAGAGCAAATACAGTTTTTCGACTATATATACGATAGATATATGCTTTAAAATCATACACAGAGTAAGAAATGCAGACAAACATAGGAAATAGGAGAGTTGTAACTGCATAAGACTTATAGATATAAGTCATTTGAAGATATGTTGGAGTCGTAGCAGCTGTATTGTTGCTGACATATTGCTGTACAACAATGGAATGATTATCCACCCATTTGACTCCCATGGATGAAAGTAAATAAAACTTATTGTTTCTGAAGTTTGAAAAGTCTATATGCCCGGAATTATTCTATACAAAATAAGAAGTTGAACTAATATGTGAAGCACAGTAACTGGATGATGCATCGTAATGTATAAGCAACCTACTACAAACTCTGAAGTGGTACATTTGTTTATTAAGAAGCCACTGTACATTCCATATTTTATTCATTTGACCTGGTGATGTATTTCATGTGTTACAAGTACTGCTTGTGCCAAAATCTTCAATTCCATATTGGTAAATTTCAGTTTTTGCTTCTGAGCATCCTCATCACCATGGCTAACACCAGGCTGAGGTCTTTGTGTGCCATTCATTTTCTTTTGGAAGTGTAGCCTCCACTCGCAGGGTTGACCCAGACCCACTATTTATTGTGAGAGGTGTGTAATTCTCCACCGCTAATTGTGGTGAGGGGTATTTAAATTGGTTGATTGCGGAATCGCCTGCTTTACCTAATTAGTCTTATAAAATAGGTCAGTATTTTGACGATGAGTGCGGCTGTACTGAACACGCACATTACGTGGTTTTTGCAGTTGGTTTTTCCATTGTAAATTTGGGCCTTAGTGATTTGGGGGTGCAGAGCCCCCCATAACGTTGCCGTAAATTGTGTTTAGCCGCCGTAACTTCTGATTTTACCGGCCACTAAAAATGCAGCATATGTAAAGAATGGGGTTCCCCTGGTGTTCCGCTATCAAATTTGCACTTTCCCATCATTAATCCATTACAACTATATTGAAATGCGTTCAAATGATGAAAAGAGCATGGAATTGGGCAGGATCTGGATACTAAGCAGGCGGTAACATTACAATGTGATGTAAGGATTTTGCCCTCCAAAAACTTTACACCTCCTTCACGGTGCAAACCATTGTAGAAGTGAATAACTAAGAGCACACACCTGCAGAGACCTGTCATTGGCTTCAGGATGGCTGCTGTGGTACACTTCCTGATGTGGCGACACTTGGCTCTTGTGAGGAGAGGCAGGCACATGTTTGGAGGAGAAGGGGACGACAAAGAAGACCCTGCATATTCAATCCCAGCATCACTTTTTTGGGATGCAGGAGGATGCAGTTCTAAAGCTTCTGCAGGCCATCCTACACCTAATAGTTGAATTGAGGGATGAGCTAGACCCCAGCATCAATCTAGGGACTGCTATCCTGCACATGTGAAAGTGCTGTGTACTCTGCACAGTGTCTGGAGGGATAGCCCAATCCACCTTTTCCAGAGTGCTAGGCACATTTCTGGATATCATGCTAAAAAGGGCAAGCCAGTATGTTGTTGGCTGAGGCTTTTCCAAACAACTCTGTTCCATGCTGAGTGATCTCAGCCGTAAGGACTCTCAGCTCCTTCACAGAAAAGTTTTTTGTTTTTTTTCGTGTACCAAGAGGACTTTGCTGCCCTTCCTCTGACATATCTTTTGGTTTGTACTTTCATGCTCCACAAATGTCATAGAGCGACTACTGCGCTCTGTAATTGTGGATTATTATTTGTTTGTGTTGAGTAATTTGAATTGCTCTTAAGCTTACATAGGGCGCAGTGCAAAATAATTGCCTGGCCGCAATGCAATTTAAATTTTGCATCTGCAATTATTTGCACTGCGCCTATACTTACATCACCCCTTAATCTCCAATATCTGTAATAGATTGTCCTAAAGTGTGCCCAGATCAAATGTATGACAATTGAATAAGCACTACAGATTTATGTAAAATGTTGTTCAATATGTAAGCATTATGCATATGGACAGCGAGACATACAGACACAGATTCATATTCTGCTAAATTAGTTTCGTCTAATTTAATAAGCAGCGCTCCAGATATGTGTAAAAATGCACTGTACATAACGTATGCCCTCCACTACTACTGTATATCCTCCTAATAGAAAACGTAGGATGCTTTTTCCGTTCAATAAGTAAGAGATAAAAAACGGTAAGTGTTGTATCAATAAAAAATAATTCACTGTTTTCGAGTGTCGTTAGGCACAAACAAACAAAACCCAAACAAAAACCATTCCTATACAAAAAAACATTCCTATACTGGAGGATACTATTAGAAGATTCAGCCCTTTTGGCTCTAGAGAGGAGCTAAAGCACCACATGTGGTTTTGTGTGTGTATTTTGTCAAGAGCTGCACAAACACAATCAGCCATTGGGGGTGATACGTGTTTGTTTTGCCAAGTGAAGTTTGTTGACATTTTCTCCCTTCATGTGCCTATTTTATTTAATCTTTCCAAGCGTCTTTCCAAGAGAAATGCATTGTGGTATATCAGTTAATGCTGTTTTAACACTAATTTGAATTACGTTTTTTAATTATGTAAAAAAAAAAAAAATAAATAACTCAGTGACTGAATTTGTAAAATGAAAAAATATATTTAGTGGAAATTGTCTTACAAAGGTCCCAGTTGATACAGACTGTCTCCCACTTTCAAGGGACTGTTAAGAAGTGCTCTCACTGTTAAACTGAGTGCTTGTTGTGTCATCAAAATATAACTAGTAATTAGAACAGAATACATCAACAATCACAACACACATATTGTTTTATTGTTTTTGTAAGACATATTCATTAGAGCTAGGTAATCTCTAGTGCAACATGGTTGAAAATATACAGAACCACAAATATTTTTTACAGGATATTGAGCATCTGAAAAATACCCATTCAACAGTACTCAAACAATGCTTTGTTCCATTTTCACCAAGCTCATATCTTGTTCTTTTCACTGCATGAGACCTGATACTAACTTAACTAAGTTAAACATTAGTTAATCTTATGTCTCTTGAGTCAAGCTTTGCTATCAAGGGTCATCTAAATGGCTGCCGTTTAATCGCCTCATTTAGTGAGTGATTGCAAATGTATCTGTTATGTGTGGATATGCATGAGAGGATTTCTTTGGTACTGCCATATTTAAATTTTTTTTACTGGATTGGACTGGATTGAACCCCCTCCCACCCTGATCAGCTGACAATGGAACATTTTAACTCAAGTGTTTTGGCAACAGCCATTGTTTTTATGTACTTTTCATGATTTATGTTAATTTGTGACTATGGGCTTGGGTGCTGTTTTAAAGGTTACTGGAAGGCTCTTTGCAAGACGCAATGTCCTCCTTCTTTATTGTTTAATTTTGTTCCGCTTTATGTAGCTTATAAATAATAATAATAATAATAATAATAATAATAATAATAATAATAATAATAATAATAATAATAATAATGAGAAACTTATTATACCTCCAGTGCAACTAACGCTAAAAAAAAAAAAAAAAAAAACCCATATATAAACAAGCAAGCAAGAATGTAATTAAATGGCTGCTTTTTGTAGAAATCTGTGTATTCCAATATTTGTTAGAGGCTAGTTCTATAAAACAACCATAGACAAGTATATTAATGCATGTTAAAAAACAGTGCAAATAAAACATGGTGAAAATCTGAGAGACTTTTTACTGATATTTCATATTTCACAATCAAATATAGGCCATTAGAAGTTTGCACAGGTTTCATTGGTCGCAATCAGGCATTTTACAATCAGTTAAACTCATATTTTCAAGACTTTCATCTGTAAATAGATATTTATAGATTTCAGAGCAAATGCTAAAAACTCAGAAAGCCTTCATTTGGTTCACATTCAAAAAAAGAAAAAACAAATGCAATCAATTTTCACCCAAAACTTCTTGATGTGAGGGCAGTAAATGACCCTGATATAATTAGGGATTGTATCCATGCGGGGAGGAATAGCTAACCTAGCCATTCTTTCACACATTGCCATGTATAGGGGGTGGAAGGGTGTTGTGTTGGGAATAGATGCTGCCTACCGGTTACGTCATTAGCAACAGGAGCTCAAACAGTTTAGTAACCCTTGAGTTTCACTCTTTCTGTGGTGTTAACTAATTTAAGGTAGTGTGCTAAAGTCACTAAAGGAGTTTGGTGAGTATAAATATTTGACAAGCCTTATTTATTAAACTACCATTTGGAGGGGTGATGTATCAGTCAAAAAAACAGTTGCTACTCTTGTGCTCCAATGTATTGGTATCCTACCATACAGGACAACTCTACTTTAGCTCCTGTTTTGGTAAGAAAATTACAATTGAACCCCTGTCCCAATTGCTCTTTTATTATATGTGAATGTATTTTGTCAAATATTTAAAAAATAAGGTAAAAACATGATATTTATCAAACCAAAATGAAAATGAAAGACCTAGAAACCTAGAAGTGATAAAACCTTTAGTCTTCTAGTGAGATATCAGGTAATATACAAACTACTAGAAAGTCTAACAAGTTAATTCTCTTAGTGCCTGGACCAGGGGTACTCTTTTTTTGGGTAACATGTTTCCCAAAAAAACTAAAATAAATGAAAGTTCTCAAGGGCTGGACATACCCAAACTTATTTATCCAATTTAGCAATGGTCCTTAATAAATGATGTGTACATTCAAATAACTATGTAGAAATGCTTCCCTGTTTAATGGGATAGCTGAGTTTTCTTTTTCTCCTTCACAATATTTGTGAACTGCAGCAATGTATCACTTTCTGCCAGTCTTAATAACTGTTGTAGGTGTGAATCATTCAATGTACTGCGATGCACGAATTTCACTTGCTTCATTGAAGAAAAAGCACTTTCACAGCAAATAATGGAAAGACCTTCAAAGCAGCGTTCTTTATTGTTGGGTATTTCTGGTAAGGAATCAGAGACCAAAAAGCAAGGCTTGTTATGTAATTTCTCATTGCCTTTAATGATGAGTTGGGTAGCTGGTCAATCAGTCCCATTTGCACATCAGCTTTAGAGAAGCCCAGCACTTCACATGCTTCTGATACTTTTGTTAAATTGACTATATAAGGATCATCAATGCATTGAAGTAGAGGCGCCAGGGTTAGAAAATCCTGAAAGCGAGAGAGACCTATATTTTATCATTATTACAAAAAGTGCTGTTGCAAAAAAAATAAAAAAATCTTCCTCAAAACAAGAATGTTGTCAACCAAAAAAATGAATAATTTTGACCAATGAAAATGCTGTTGGATGCATTTGAGACGCATCAATATATAACCGTGTAGTTTCCCATGTTTACCAATTTCTAACAACAAGAACAGCACTACTTCAAGTATATCTGACTTTAACATTTAACAATGAAAATGAGCTCATAGCTTAATCTGGGTGCAATACATCTTATAACATGTCATAAAGGGTAAAAACTGTACGTTGCCCCTGTCAAATAAATAAATAAACACAATGCAATATTTCTTGATGGCTAAGGCCAAGGTTGAATTAAAAGTGAACGATTTGCGACAGATCTGCCATTCCTGTTTAGCTGACTGTCCAACTGTTACCAATATGCAGAAGAACAGCTACTAAATAATTTCACCTGGTAATTATGAAAAGTTGTAATTATTATTATTATTATTATTATTATTATTTATTATTATTATTATTTTACATTACAGCATTTTTTGTTTTTAGGTGGCAGCAATGTGCTTCCGTAGCTACATTATTCTTGCATCAGTACTGAGAACAATACCAGCTTGTTCTAACTACACACACACACACTGCAGTTGGCTCGACAACTGTATTTGCAAACGGCACTCACTGTGGTTGTTTTTTGTACACACACACACACACACACACACACACACACACACACACACACACACACACACACACACTGAAGTGAGTGCACTCCCTGTTTAAACAAACCACTGAAATCGGGCCACCATTACATGCCGATCGGGAGGTTTTGTGTGAAAACATGGAGGCTGAGTTTGTGTTTATGCTTTTGGAAGAAAGTACTGTACAATCGAGCGAGAGCTCGTCAAGCACAGCTATGCTCTTTTCTGTACACCAGTGGAGATGCCTTTTTGCTTTTTTTGCACTGCTAAATACAGTGGATGTGTATAGTCAGAAAAATTACAGGGTTCAGTCCTGAAATAATAACAACAAACACACTTTAACCCCCTCACTGCTAGGGGTTTTTCTTGAATTTGGGACTGAGTTGTTTAAAAGTCAAGTTTCTCACAGGTCTCTAAAGGAAACATAGGAAACCTATATATTGTTTTCAGCACAATTTGAACTTTTCAATAATGTAATTTACTTGGCTGTATCTACTCAACTGATTGAGATATTTCAGATCAAATGGGGGAAAAAAATGAAAAATTACAATTTCTATGCCACTTTAATGCCCTAAAAAAGAAATTTCCTAACATGGTAATTAAACAAATTTCAAGTGTTTTGCATAGCTAGTGTTAACTACCTATGGAGAACAAAAAAATAGGAGTTAGTATGTTTCTGTCATGGCTGTGTCAACATTTGTATTAATAAATAATAATAATAATAATAATAATAATAATAAAAAACATTTAAAACCGAACATCGTCGGGTCAATATGTAAATGTGAAAGGCTGGCTTTGCAGGGGTGACGTCAGACCAGGAAATATAAACCAAAACAAGGAATGGCAGTGAAACTGAGGTGTTACGGTGCAAAACAGAAAAAGTAAATGGCTTGAGGGCCAAAATAAACAAACACAAACAAACCACAAAATATGAGTACCTTCAGGATGGTTCACAGTAAGTAACAATAGTTCTGATTCTTTTACAGGTTATAAGCCGCCCGTCTCTCTCCAACTCTCAGCCCCCACACTCTGAGAGTGAAATCTTATATAGCAGGTAGTCAGGAGCTAATGAGACAATTGGCGATCATTTATCTCCTGACTACCTGCATTCCACACATGAAGGCAGGGAGAGGAAGTTAACTCACTCCCTGCTGAATCAACACAATATTAAATAGCAGACTGTTTTCGTTCGCCTGCATATATTTAAACAAAAGGGCTTTTCACAGTTCTATTTACATAAATCATAATAGAAAAACAATAATAAACAAAGTGGCGGGACACTCCGCCACACACGCCCCCCCCCCCCCCCTTGTGGGCAGCACACATGGACTTAAAGGCTACCTCCCCCCTTAAAAACCACCTCCCCCCTTAAAAACCCAGCATTCTAGGTCAAAGTCTTGGGCCAGGAAGGGAGGTGACGGCTGCAGCGGACCCTGGGGAGGTGACGGCGGCAGCGGACCCTTGGGAGGTGAACTCGGGAGGGGAGCCCCTGGTCATGAAGGCGGCAGCTGGAGCTCTAAGTCTCCCTCCCTATAACTGGTGGCTCCATAGGCAATGCGGAGCAGCAGGCAACCCCAGGCGATGCGGAGCAGCAGGCATCTTTGGGCGGAGCGAGGCAGGCATCCTTGGGCAGTGTAAGGTAGGGCAGGTGCAGTCCCTCCCATGGTGGTGGAGGTGGGAGTGGCAGGTAGTCCACCCATGGAGATGGAGGCGTTACCAGCAGGTATCCACTCTCTGCTGGTGGAGGTGGGAGCTGCAAGCAGTCCTTCCATTGCGGTGGAGGAGGTGGAGACAGAGGCAGCTCTTGCTGCTCTGCTCCTGGTGGTGGAGGTGGCAGAGGCAGAGACAGCTCCTGCTGTTCTCCTCCTGGTGGTGGAGGTGTCAGAGGCAGAGGCAGCTCCTGCTGTTCTCCTCCTGGTGGTGGAGGCAGAGGCAGCTCCTGTTGTTCTCCTCCTGGCAGTGGAGGTGGTGGAGGCAGAGGCAGCTCCTGCTGTTCTCCTCCTGGTGGTGGAAGCAGTGGAGGCAAAGGTAGCTTCTGCTGCTCTCCCTCATGTAGTGGAGGTGGGACACACTCCCCATTGGGCTTTGGACACTCGTGCTCCCCCCTGTCTTGTTGCTGGATGCTCTTGCTCCCCCCATCTGGGCACTGGATGCTCATGCTCCCCCCGTCTGGGCTCTGGATGCTTGTTCTCCCCCCCGTCTGAGCACTGGATGCATGGGCTACCCCCTTCTGGGCGCTGGATGCACAGGCTCCCCCCTTCTGGGCGCTGGAGACTGCGGGGCCCTGCTACCTGGACCCTGCTACCAGGGCTGCTGTTCTCTTTATGGCTGCATCCAGGTAGCAGAGGACCAACTCCACACCTTCAAAGGGGTGGGACACTCCACCACAGTAAATTATAGATATTTTTAAATGTAGACAAAAACTAAATTCAAAATATAATTTCCAACACGTGTCCTAAAATTTTGTAAACGATTACTCACTCGCAGCCTTTAGGGCACCGACATATTTTATAATATTATTATTACTACGGATGGTGCAGCATAGTCTGGGACAGTTTACAGCAGTCAATAACAATTGATTAGTTCAGAAAATAATTGTTGAAAATAAAATTAAATTTGACAAAAATATCTTCTGTGGGGCTGCTAAATGTTTTAGCCGTCGGGATTTACTCAAATCAAATCATGATCCAAAATATAAAACTCTTCAAATTGTTTATTTGACTTACTGGATTCCAGACTGAACAACATAGAGAAATCCTACAGGCCAGTTTAGGCATCAATCATTCACCGTTTGATTGACGTGATCAATCCACCATTCACATGTTGGAGAGACTAAACCCTTCCACACATATCCTAAAATGTTGGAAGTGATTGGTCAAAGACAGCGTGCCTAAGCCCTGAGTTAGTACCACATATGCCACGGTACAACAGAGACAGCAAATTGTAATCAATAGCGATCAGTTCTAAAATAACTATTGAAATAAGATTAAGTTTGATAAAAATAGGTCCTTAGATCCCCTAAATGTTGTATCCATTAAAAGTTGCGCCAATCAAAGCACTATAAAAAAATATAATACAGACCTTTTTGTTTGCATGTTTGACTTCCGCATCCGACATTTAATAATGAGAAATCGTATACAGGGCAGTTTACACGTCAATCATGCACTTTTTAAATGACACCATTCACATATTCTGAGAGTCTCCTCCAATCCATGACTGACACATTGCCTACCACATTAAGGCACTGACTTCTGGTATCATGGCCCCGCCCCCTTCCTGGATGGCCGGCTTCCGACTGACCCTGCAATGAACTGCCGAACCATCCATTACGGGGCACTCTGCTCCGGTTATACAGTTTCCTCACAGGTCGGGAGGGATATTGTTGATTAGGATTCATTCACTCTCTGTCACAGCATGTCTAAGGAGTCATATATGCATCTTTTTCATTTACTGAGACAGTTCCTGGTGTGCCAAAAGACACAGATGAGGCATTCGGTAATGGTGGAAAAACGAGTTGCAGTCACACTGCGGTGTTTGGGGATACGAATTGTCCCATATTGTTTCATTTAAATTGCAAAACCAAAAATACAATTATTTGTTTTCTTACAACAGAATATTATACAACTGTACTTTGATTAAATAAAATAAAGTATATTGTATGTATGCACTATTTGCCGTTGTTATGAATTTCCTAATCATCAATATTACAAAATCAATTTGGCTCATCAGGCACCTATATATTTTTTTAGCCATGTTTATCACGCGGAAATGTCTGATAAACAATGACATCATTAGTTGCGCAGAAATCCACAGAGCACCAACTGCGGTTGTGTTAGATTAGTTGTAATACACACACAAAGTGTGCATTAACTAACAGAACTGAATTAATAACTGCACTCTATATTTGCGCTGAAAAGGATTAACTAGTGAGGTTGTCTATGCCCTTTGTAACTGAACTGTGTGTGTATACAAACCTTATTAAGAAAAAAAGTTGAACTCACAACCGCATTTAGTCCTTGTGTGTACATAGCTTAAAGGCCCGTTCACAACCGGGCGTAGTGCAAATTCTGCCTGCTTGCACATGGTTCTGCAATCGTTGCAGACCACTGTTTACACCGAACGCGGCAGGGGAAAGTCAGTGGGCGGTATGTTGTTATGTCAAGGGTGCATGTACAAGCAACAAACAGTAAATGTCAGCAGGAAGGGAAAACTGTTTTTATTCAGAAGACACAAAGCTTAAAAAACTGTGTGGATTGGAGGATACATTTCACTTGCTACCAAAGGGGGCGGGACTGGAGGTATATCAGGGGATGTGGCCAAGCAATCTCTTCCTTGTATTATGGTTACGCAAAGACCTACGTGTACTAAAACCCTGGTACTAACCGTGAGTGTGTTGTTTGTTTTGTCCTGTCTAGTAACGTTGTATTTGTCATTGTTAGACGGCTTAACTATCAGGGGCCAGTTTCCAAACCCGAACTTCACATCCCTCCTGTGCACATTACCTGTATTTCAACATCTACACTAAGAGGACTCGCTGTGGACTTGTGACCGTGTTGTCTTTGTGTGTGTGACTTGTATCTTGTCATATTATTTTGGGACTGAACCTGTTGTTTTGCACGGAGCGATACACATTCTTGTGTAAAGCCTATGCTTATTATTTAAGTGTTGCTGGCACACAACCCAGTCAAATAAAGAGCTGTTTTACAGTGAACTGTCTTGGGTATATTATTCCTGAGCACCTCATCAGCAATACAGCTGCTCACTGCAAAGCCCTTTGCCACAAGCTTTCACCAGGATTCTGCCCAAACCACACCCACCTATCTTTACAACTGTCAGTAACAAGATATACCCCACCACAGCTGTAAATTCAAAACTGAAGCTATCAGTATGATGACAAAATTAATCTCTGCTACTGTTATGTATTGAACAGATGAAAATAAGAGAAAAAAGGAGACTGCTTGAAATTTCAAAAGAATTAACTTTCTTTTTATTTTGAGGACTTCAGGCAAGGCAGGAGTGTAGTGTATGTTGTACACAGCTTCCATTTTACTACACTACAATTATATAGCAGTATTATAGAATAGTCAGTGTTCACAGATTGCAGTAACATTTTTTATCACAATTTATAAGCCATGTTCCAGGGTAACATAAAAATGTAAGTGTGAATAACAAACAGATGGATGAATGGAAAGAAAAACTACCTATATATCTCTGGAATCTGATATTTTCAGAAATGTATTCTAAATAGTGTTAATACCATAGTTCATGACAACTGGATAAATGGGGCTTCAGATATATGCAAAATTGTAAGTGTAACATACAGATGAACAGACAGACAGACACCCCTGATATCTCCAGAATCTGATATTCTCAGTAACAGGCTAAATAATATTATTACCAAGTTTCATGATAATTGGATAAATTGGGCTCCAATATGGCTGCCTCCACTATATCTCCTTTCAGGGAATTTGCTCCTCGACGGAGGATAACAAGTGGCATCACACACTAGCTTTAACTGAGCTTCCACAAACGTAAAATTCCCTGTAAATACAATAATCTGTCATGTATCCAACTATACACTGCTGTAACAATTCCTATATTCACACAATCAGTGTTTTGAGATTCAGCTTTTATTAGGGAGCTCCCCTAAATCCCTTGTTTACAAAGATACAGGGTATTAATGCTTGTGACAGAGTAGCTGTGTGTGTGCGTGCATTCGCTGCTGAGTGAGAGGTAGGAGATTGAGACGGAGGTTGAAGTTGATACACCATGCAGGTGAACATATCAACACACTGAACAGATCACGTGGCACCACCAGCAATGGTAGCTCACAGAGCACATACAGCACAGTGTATGAAAGCTTTGGTAGGATCTACAATCTCTGAACTAATCTTCTCTGTTCCATAATAAACTAATGTTGCTGAAGAGCTTGATCATGGTGGACAAACGCTTAGGGCGGATATGTGGCGGGCAGATACGCGACAGATTACTGTAACTTTAAAACTGGATTAATAAGACCATCCTATCTGTTTTGGTTCTTGTACCACTGGGCAATCAACACAGTAGGTGTCTTATCAGTGTTTAATTGGCAGTAGCTCAGATGAGTTGCTGAGCTGAGCTATTGATAACAGGGCCTTTTTATTTCTGTAGGCAACTGTTTAAGTGAGGTAGTTATGTGGTTTTATCCATATGCATACAATGAGCATTACAAATCTTTTCAAGAGCCAACATGTTTGAACATTGGAGGCTGACCTCACTCTATCAAACATATTCGCTTTCTTTACAACTTGGCTTCAGTTGGTTCTATGCAGTCATTTCTAAAGTTAACACGTAAGGACAAATGTTGAATTGCAATATTACTTGCAGACATTAACTTCACATTCAGTAATGATCATGTGTCAATTTGAGTGGGGATATTGACTTTTTCCTTAGGCTAAAATATGTTTAGGATATTTCTGAAACTAGGGTAAAGATTTTCTGAACCAGGATGACAGGATGAGGGCTGATGTTCAGGACAAAAATCTTTTAAAAAGCTCTGTGCTTCCTGAAATTTGCTGTAATGTTTGAGACTGCCTGACTGTACTAACTGAAAGTAAACAGCTGAAGGGCATCACTCAACATAAATCCTTTTCAGTTGCTGCCTGTAAAGACTTGACATCCAATAGTAAACAATTACAAACACAGAGTCTTAGAGAAGTATCAACAAACCAGAACACTTGCTTCTTACCAAAGTCAGATGCTCCATCCTTGTAAAAAAATTATTAAAAAAAAAATCAACAAACGTCATTTCTGTGTTGATCATTTTTGTACATGAACGTCACTGGGTTTGTATAACCTGACGACCAAGTGTACTGTAATAGAGCTGTCCCTTTTATCAGAATACCTGCAGTAAATGTAAACTGCTATATTTCTAACAGACAAACTGAGTTTTAATTTTTTAACTATAATTTCTACCTGTCTTTTATTAAATTTGGAAATTATCAGCGATCAATGTAATCATGGGAAAAGGATATGAATGAAGTTAAAGTTTTGAGAACGGATGCTTTAAAGTATTGTTTGTTTTTACTTGTCTTTTACTGATTTCACCACTAAGTTGTATTTAGAATATTTATGTTTTGCTGAGGAGTTTATGAACATAAGGGGAAAATAATATAATTATTCTGAAAAGACTAAATTTATGAGTTGGTGTGGAAGCTTTTTCTTCTGCTGTGGTTTGTGGAGGAGGTCATTGAATAAGAGAAGAGGAGGTGGAGAAAACAAATAGCCTCAGACTGTGAGAACCAGTCGACAAATCAATCTAAATCAATTTGGAGACAGCATGCAGGCACCTTGTAACTGTTTCACTAAAAGAAATATAACAACTCCTCCCCTCCCACCACAGAAAGGGCCATTCACAACTACCGCTCTCTTTTAAAGTAGTAATATAATTTATTAAACTAAAGACTTTTGGGCAGGGAAGCAAGGCCTGTTGGACTGGAAGTGAATCTGTAAATGTGTTTCATGGTAGTGTGGTACTGAAAGACTGTGGCTGGGAACTGAATTGTCAGTAGGCCTGATGACAAAAGCAAATTGTGACTTTTAACTTAATCACCCTCAGTAGAGGGTGATGCTAATGTCTGACATTACCTCCCTGTAGCCTCTCACAGCCAGAAGACCATTATATTTGGCTCAGGGTAACAGGAACCTCAAATAAAGACAAGCTAAGATAGGGATGCAGCTAATGTGGGCCTCACTTAAAAACTATAAACTAATGTGATTCTCAGTTATAAACCAATTAAACAGTTAATCCTCTCATTAGCAGCATATATGTGTTTTACATTTTAAATATTCTCATTAGGAATGTTGGGGCATTATTAAAGAGAGTCTTTGTGAGTATGGAGTATTGCACATTATCCAAGTTGCAAAAAAACCATTCTAGCAATAACTACAGTATGTTAAACTGGGGCAACCAACTCTGTGCTAAGGAATATTTTGTCTCACGACCACTTCACTAATGGCTTATACCATTGTAGCTGCCCTTGTGCAACCTCCACCCATTGCAATGCATTATTATTATTATTATTATTATTATTATTATTATTATATATTATTATTATTAAAGCTGGGTAATCAGTGTTTAAAACATAAACTGAAAATATTTTCTTAATGTATCCACTTTATTAGCACAACAAAGGGCTTGGATGCCTTTTCAAAGTGGCAGCTTTGTTTTATTTGACATTTTTGGAGTAAACATAGCTCCACTACAGTCATCAAGTGTGGAATTCGTTCAATAGATTAATTATAATTATTAGCAGTCTGCACAAGTCCTCGGTTAACTGCTCACCAGTGACCCCTGTAGTCTGGCTGGGCGCTTGCGGGCTTGCCTGTAAGCTGCCCAGAGCAGCTTTGTCCTCCGACGCTGTAGCTCCGAGGTGGCTGCATGGTGAGTCTGCACGACGACGCACGCTTCGGAGGACAGTGTCTGTTCGTCTTCGCTGTTCCCGAGTCAGCACGGGGGTGGTAACAGTGAGATGAGACTAAAAATAATTGGATATTCTAAATTGGGAGAAAATACAAAAAATAACTGCCGACTACTAAAAAATTATGATAATAATAATAAAAAAAAACATGAATATGTGATAGTACCCAGGGATTTTCTACCCGTGTCGATCTCTAATAATTATATCACAAAATTGCTACAGGAAAAGCAGTGAGGCCAAGCTTTTTTTATAGGCTATCCTGTTGGATCCCTGATACACACATTCTACAGCACAGCACCTGCTTCTGTGTCTATGCTGGGGACTGATGCCAGGAGCCTAGCTAAGTACTACATGGATGGATAAATAAAATAGAAAAGAAAAAACTATCACAACATTGTCAA
The DNA here is from genome assembly GCF_017654505.1 of Polyodon spathula. Lineage (NCBI taxonomy): Eukaryota > Metazoa > Chordata > Actinopteri > Acipenseriformes > Polyodontidae > Polyodon > Polyodon spathula. Next base: position 51,178,730 of record NC_054538.1, on the reverse strand, counting down.
TTCTTCACTTCACTTATTTAACAAGTCAGCAAGATGGTTATTGTTCTGGAGGGATGCATAACTGTGACTAATGATAATCACATCTCATTCCTTCAGGAATTGTTCCTTGTGCAGCATCAGTAATGCCTATGACCAGCTCTCAAAGTCTGTCAGATCTACTGTCTTGCTCACAGAACATGTCTTGAAACAGGTAGATGCATTTTGTTATATACTGTACAGTGTCCTGCCATATTAAAATGAGCAGTCTTGAAACAGAGGTGACACAACACTGAGCAGAAACAAACACATCAGTATATGGTAGCTTGGCCTTTTGCAGACATGTAGGGACTGAGTCCATGTAGACATGGAATCAGTGAGATTCTATATTACACTTTGGTCCAAATTGTTCCATACTTTGATGAATTTTAACCTCAATTCATTGACATTGCAGGTAGTGGTTGAGTTTATCGAGGCATTCCCAAACATGCTTGATTGTTTTCATGAGGAGTCCAAGCTGAAGCCTGTCTTGTCTCTTTTAGGTAGTGGTGAGTCTGGCGTGTGACATGTGGCGTCATCGTCCTGCAGATGATATGATGTAAGCTGCAAAACCCCTTGGCAGAACAATGGCATGGATGATTCTGAAGGATAGCAATGCAGCATAAGAAGTCCCTCGAAGAACACCACTGAACCAAATCACACCTCCGACTCTCTGGAACTCTCTCTCAGGTTTGGTTTGTGATGCTCCGACTGTAGCTCACTTTAAAACAACTCTCAAAACCCACCTGTTCTCTTTTTCTTTCTATGCTCCTTAAGCCTGATATCTGTTATTAGCTGCAGCTACTATTTCATGTATTATTACTATCATGTATTCTGCACTTTCCACTGTGGTTAGTGTACTATTTCATGTATTATGCACTTTCCACTGTATATCATGTATTATGCATTTCTCTATTTGAAGTATTATGGATTTTCTTGTATTTATTGCATATTGTAAAGGGCTTTGTGATGGTGTTCCACTGTGAAAGGCGCTAGATAAAATAAAGATTGATTGATTGATAACTCTGTCTTTGGAGTCTTACCTAAACTTTAACAAGTTCTTAACTATCAGCTGGACAGCTAAGTTGTTTACCAGTAACCAAACATATATACTTTACAAAACCTATTCCCAGGTCTGTTCCCACAGGCTTCCTCTAGGCCTCACACAGAAGAAGACCAATTCCCACCTGTCCACATTCCACAATTTTCTATTAATCAATCAAACATACAAACAATTAAACAAGTAAACAGATGGCTGTGTAAAATAAGTCACAAAACACCCATTTTGCAATATATATATATATATATATATATATATATATATATATATATATATATATATATATATACACACACACACACACACACACACACACACACACACACACTGCCTATAGTCTACACCCCCTTGAACTTTTTTCAAATTTTGTTGTGTCAGTGACTCAGAGTTTCATTCATTTAAATTAGGATTTTTTCCACTTATCTACACACCATACTCCACACTGTTAAGGGGAAAAAAGGTTTTATTGAGAAAAAAATTATATATTAAAAATACAAAACTGAAAGATCATAATTGGATAAGTCTCCACCCCCCCTGAGTTAATACTTGGTGGAAGCACCTTTGGCAGCAATTACAGCTGTGAATCTGTTGGGATAGGTCTCTACCAACTTTGCACACCTAGATTTGGCAATATTTGACCATTCTTCTTTACAAAACTGTTCAAGCTCTGTCAAGTTCCTTGGGGACCATTGATGGACAGCAATCTTCAAGTCATGCCACAAATTTTCGATTGGATTTAGGTCAGGGCTCTGACTGGGCCACTCAAGGACATTTACCTTTTTGTTCCTTAGCCACTCCAGTGTAGCTTTGGCTGTGTGCTTTGGATTGCTGTCATGCTGAAAGGTGAACTTCCGTCCCAGTTTCAGCTTTCTTGCAGAGGGCAGTAGGTTTTCCTCAAGGACTTCTCTGTACTTTGCTCCTTTAATTTTTCCCTTCTATCCTGCCAAGTGCCCCAGTCCCTGCCGATGAGAAACATCCACATAACATGATGCTGCCACCACCATGCTTCACAGTAGGGATGGTGTTCTTTGGGTGATGCGCTGTGTTGGGTTTCTGCCAAACACAACGCTTTGCATTTAGGCCAAAAAGTTCAATTTTAGTTTCGTCAGACCCCAAAACTTTTTGCCACATGGCTACAGAAACTCCTGAGTGTTTTTCTTTTGCGTACTTCAAACGGGATTCAAGGTGAGCTTTCTTGAGTAATGGCTTCCTTCTTGCCACCTATATTGTTGTCACATGAACACTTTGACCAGTCTTGACAATAAAAGCTGCCATTGGCCTCTCTGATCTAGGCAGGGTCTTGGACCTTCCACTTCTTAATAATCATCTTGACCATGCTCCAAGGGATATTCAAGGCCTTTGATATTTTTTATACCTATCCCCTGATCTGTGTCTTTCAACAAGTTTGTCCTGGAGTTCTTTTGAAAGCGCCTTGGTGCTAATGATTCAGTCTTTGCTTTGAAATGCTCTATTCCCAGCAAAGGGAACCTACAGGAACTGCTGAATTTATCCTGAAATCATGTGAATCACTACAGTTTAACACAGATGGAGGCCACTTAACTTGGTGTGTGATTTTGAAGGCGATTGGTTACACCTGAGCTAATTTAGGATTACTATTACAAGGACGGTGAACACTTAGCCAAGCTATTTCAGTTTTTATTTTTAATTAATTTTCTACAAATTTCTAGAATAGTTTTTTCACTTGGAAGTTGTTGGGTAGGATGTGCAGATAAATGAAAAAAAAAAAAAAACTATTTTAATGCATTTTAATTCCATGCTATAAGGGAACAAAAGGCGAACATTTTGAAAGGGGGTGTAAACTTTTTATAGACCTATAGAAAGTCTATATATACATACACACACATGTCAGGATACTGTTTGCACAACAAATGATCACTAATGTGGTGAAAGGATCACTTACACAAAAGTAAGTGCTACATAAAGTAGGTGTATGTATGTTTTTGCCCAGGTTCAGGCCAGTTCTTCTTCAGTAAAGGGCCTACATTTTCACTACACTCAAGCTGTTAATCAATCACCAACAAAACAGTTGTTTAAAACTGAATCTTGAACAACTGAAATGTCATGTGGCATACTTCAAAACTTTACCATGTTACCTTGAGTAAAACAGGGACACAAACAGTGGATCGTAAGCATCTGAGGTAATATCAGAATGACAGAAGTGCACCTTCCAAGTCTAATATCTTTGTTACAGACTATTTCAATGTTATAAATATGATGTTAATCCAAAATAAGTTTTTGTAGTTTCCCAGCCAAGGTTCTATGATCCTCCCATTCCTGCTTTATGTGTCACTTCCTCTAGTTTTCTGACATCTCTTTGATCCTCTGTTCCTCCTTACCTATTAGATTGCAGAATTTGAGACTTACCAGCAAGTTGCTATTTCTTTCTCTGAGATATTTCCTGATTTCTAACTGTTCTTTTAGCTTTCAAACTTGTGAAGGTGACATATTTAAATTGTGTATGGTAGGAAAAACACACACATTGACTACATGAAAGGATTTAAGAAGTGTTGCTGTATAAGTATGTAAAGCATGTGTCTTAATTGACTTGTAATAAAGCATAGTTTTTGATAGTCTTATTTTTACACAGAATTCACGAAGAATTGGGGAACGTTATCTAATAGCTGTAATAGATTATTGTTTTTTGTTAATCAGTAATAGATATAATAAATAAATCGCAAAGGTGGTTTGTTTCAAAATATGGTTAACAAATTTTGAGTTCATTTACTCACTTTTATTATTTTCAAAAGCATAAATGATGTTGTTTTATAAATGAGTCAACAGTATCATTTATAAGAAACATCAGACACTCTTACATATGGAAGCACCTCCCAAACAATATCCTGCTATCATCCCTCTATCAATGTTTGATCTGCTGCATTTGCTCAGTGTGACTGAAATAACTTGCAACAGCTAGAACACATTACCGAATGCATGTCTGGGATGTAATTGTGCATGAGGAATAGTCCTTTCTGAAATGTTCAGTTAATTCAAGTAGAAAACACCTAGAATATCTTGTCATTCTTGACTTCTACTTCAAGCTTGGCTAATGTACAAAAGTGATCTAGAATTTGCTAAATCTTAGTTCCATTTGGCACAAAAAAAAATGATTGGTTTTATTTTAATTAAATTGTTTTACTGAAAACAGATTTATCTACAATTTCACCAACTCTGGTATTCACACAGAGCCAATGGATTAGTATGTAAACAAGCAAACAAACTGAGAAATACAACTGGTGTTAGTTTCACCCTCTGGTCATCAATTTAAAGTCAACCAAAACTGAAATCTTTGGGCTATAAAATTGTTAATTTAAAAGAAATAAGTAAAAATACATTAGCTGGAACATGTGTTAGATTTGGGTGCTCATTAAGTATTAGAAATGTACCTATTTTCAAAAAATTTAAACAACTGCAGGTCCCATTACTGGCTGTATTTGGATGCTTAAAATAGGCTCTTTGATAAAATGCAATATCTCCAATTGTGTACGTTAGGGAGAGTCCTAATTTAATGGTTTATCATCACCAAGATTTAGTTCTGCCTTCATTTAGATTGAATCAATAGCCCCCACAAACTTTTATTAAAACCAGATTTGGAAATTATTTGGCACCATCCAAAATTGACCATAGAGTTGTATTGAAGCGTGACACTAGTGAGCATCAAGCCAGTGCTAAGGGGGAACAAGTTACACGGTTGTGGTTCAGTATCTTATGTGAGCAAGAGGGGAAAGTATAGACAACAAAAGCCCACCTCCTGCCTTTTCTTCACTTCTGTTGGTTCAGTGAAGCTGAGGATCTGGGGTGGAGCACTTTCACACTTCAGGCCTCCCCTCTGCAGGTGATCTGTCACCTTCTACCCGCTAGTTGCTCTCCTACGGGTAAGTGTCAATATCCCAGCCTGGTGCTAATTCTAATCAAAACTCCAAAAAAGGACTCTTTGATCTCTTCAGCTCCCTTTGGGTTCTTACATGGCATTTGGGCTGTGAAGCTTCCTATTTATCATCCATATGTTGACATTTCAGCTCATTAAAGAAGCAAAGGGCTTACTGGGAGGAAAAATAACATCACACTGCCGAACCCCAACATTCATGTGATCTAACACTGAATAACCTACTGCACAAGTGCTAATAGTACTTACTGTGGCCATTCCTGGTGGTGGTGTGAATATTTTACACCGTGGAGGAAGGTCTGTTTTTTGTCTATAATCCTTCCTCCCTCAGACATTGCAATAACAAGTCTAATTCTTGTTCCAATTGTCTGAAGTTGTCTAGTTGTGAAGCTCCCTTTATACCGTCAAAATGGATTCACTATAGAACAGACAATGGGGAATATACACACTGTAAGTTTTATACAGTACCTATATTAAAAAAAAGTGACTTCGGCATAGATTGAGAAAGGATGATAAGTACTGTTTTTGGAATGCTATTTTGTCAAATCCTGAATACATTTGTTTTGCAATCATTTTCACTGATTTTCTTTGTGGAGTATACGTGTAGTACCGCACTTTGGTGTTTTAGACACATTTACGTACCTGACATTGTTAATTTATAATCCCCTGACGTTAATAAAGCAACTAAAATGTAGTGTAACGACTCCCTCCAAGATACAATATTTTTACGTATCCAATGGACTCCCTGGAACCAATTAAACCACATATGACATGTTCTTCTGTTGAGATTACAGGCATTCTGTTGACATGACCTGGTATTGTTTGTCATATTTAGTAGGCAGAGGCCAAATATTGGATGTGCATAAAGAATGAACTGCCCTCTCAGTTCCTGAAGTGTTCGCTCCAGGCCAGGGGTGAGGCACTTTTGTGGGGCAGTGTGAAGCATTTTACTGCACTGTACTCCAATTACGTTTAACTATAATTACATAGAACCTGTAATTTAAAACCACTTATGTAGTCACATTTTAACTAAATTACTAATAATGTATATTATTATAATCTCTAGTTACAATGCAGTTAGTCTGCAGTCTAAATATACACACAGTTATTTGTCTCAAGTGAATGAAGCACTTCTGCTAGTAATGAATTGTTCAAATTCCAGCTATGTGTATAGTATAGTGTTTATACTACAAAATACATGCTGACAAATAGATTTTAGATTTTTGGTTCTCTAAGGCAAATTATAGGCATATTATGAATCCCTTTGAGGCAATAAAAAGGAGTTCTTGATTCGCAAACTTTCCAGTAAATCTTGTATCTTACATCTTGTACAAGGAAAACAATCAATTGACAAAATCCTACAACATGCGCCAACCATTTTTCAAAAGGGGACGACAGTGAAATGAATGTGGTTAAAAAATACATGTTAATATGAACTGCACATATTAACTAATATAAGATGATTCTAGATGATAGTAACTATCAAGATACATTGAGATAGTGTAGCTGTATGCTTAACAATGCACTATGTACTAGACCTTTACATATGAGTGATTGCTGTCCAGTGTGAGGTCTCTATTTTCAGAGAGGATCAAAATGATGCAATACTTTACATTTCTCAAAAAATTTATTTGACACAAGTTTTCCCAGTTACACAGAAGGTCCAAATCAATTTGAATTAGCTGTGCTGTGGATTCAGAGTCTACTACTCCCCCAGGTTTGGTATTATCTGCACATTTGACAATCTTGCAATGTGTATCTTGGTCCAAGTCTTTATATAAACAAGAAACAGTAAGGGTCCAAGTACAGATCTTTGTGATATCCCATTAAGGACATCCACCCAATTCGATTTTACACCTCTCACAATTACTCTCTGCTTTCTAACCAATTCTGTATTCAATTACATGTCCTCCCTGTATTCTTGCTGATTTTAGTTTATGCATAAGTCTTTCATCAATCAATCAATCAATCAAGCTTTATTTTATATAGCGCCTTTCATAGTGGACCACCATCACAAGGCGCTTTACAAGATGCAGTAACACACAGAAAATCCATTATACTTTAAATAGAGAAATGCATAATACATGATATACAGTTAAAAAAAAAAATTAAAAAAACAAAATACATGATAATAGAATAATACATTATTATACACTAAAATAGTATCAGCAACACAGCAGCTAGAAGCAGATATCATACTTAAAGAGCATGGAAAGCAAGAGAGAACAGGTGGGTCTTGAAAGTTGACTTAAAGCGAACGACGGTGAGAGCATCACACACCAAAGCTGGGAGAGAGTTCCAAAGAGTGAGAGCCATGAATCTAAACGGGCGTTCTCCAAGTGTGGTGCACTTTTGCTTTGGGATAACAATCAGGCCAGAGTCGGAGGACCTCAGCTTGCGGGCAGGGACATGTCGGGTCAGCAGGTTGAGGAGGTACTCGGGACCTGTGTGATGAAGGGCATTGTAGGTGAGCAGCGATATTCTGAACTAGCTGGTGTGTGCCGGGAGACCACCATATAGACACAGAGTTGCAGTAGTCGAGTCGAGAGGAGACAAATGCATGACAAAGTATATCCTCATCTGGGAGAGAAAGGTAGGGACGGACTTTGGAGATGTTTCGAAGATGGTAGAAGGAAGATTTGACCACAGAGGAGATGTGGGCATCAAAGGAGAGGCTGCTGTCAAGAAGTACACCAAAGCTTCCTACTGTGCGGGAAGGCAGCAGAAGACAGTTTCCGAGGTTCAGGGCAGCTATATTTAGATTTTTAAGTTTAGTTTTAGATCCTAATAGAAGGAGTTCAGATTTGTTAGTGTTCAGCTGAAGAAAACTGGCAGACATCCAGGCCTCGATGTCTTGAATGCAGGCAGAGAGCCAGACCATGGCAGAGGGGCTACCATGGTTGAGTTTTAAGTAGAGCTGGGTGTCGTCAGCATAGGAGTGAAACATGAGGCTGTGTTGGCAGGTGAGTTGACCCAAGGGAAGTATGTAGATATTGAAGAGAAGGGGCATGTGGGACTTTGTTAAAGACTTTTTGAAAATCAAGATAAATTATATCATAAGCATTGCAGTCATCTACATTAGCTGTAACATCCTCAAGAAAGTCAAATAGGTTAGTCAAGCATGTCTTCCCTCTTTTTAACCAATGCTGGCTATCCCCTATAATATTGTTGCTGTATAAATAGTCTTCATTCTGACCTCTTAATATTTCTTCCGTCATTTTACATGTTACAGTAGTTAAACTAACAGGTCTATAATTACTAGGGTCTGTCTTATCCCCCTTTTTAAATAATGGCACAACATTTGCAAGCTTCCTGTCTTTAGGGACCTCAGTCACGATAGTAGCCAGTGGTCTATTTTTTTATACCCTTGTTTCATAAGCACCTTGGATAAATCATTTCAGGGCACAGTGACTTGTTATTTTTATCTCCTGCGGCTTATTTAATACCTCCATTTCACTGATGCTGAAATATTCAATTTCCAAAGCTGTGTCTGCGCAAACACTCACCACTGGCAGCATATCATTTGTATCCTCTGGTGAAAATATTTAAAAAAAAAAAAACCTTTTTATCATATTCATCCCTTGTTACCTTAACCTCTTTTCACAGTTATTTTACTTGGTTTGTCAAATAATCATGTTAATTTTCAAACAAAATCCAATTAATGAAATTTCAAAGTTTGCTGTTCAGTTACTATGTTTCTGCTGCTTTGATGACAGGTGCTGGCAGCAAATGAGTCCCATGGCAACCAGGCATGCAAAATGCCATAGAACTGCAGCATTTTATATGGGATTTAGGGATGCATTTTTAACGAATCAGTAAGTTGCTCCCCCAATCCCCATAACCCGCACCCTCTGCTGTGCTAATGGCCATTTGCCACTAGGTGGCACAGGGTACCAAAAGACAGACTTTGTTTTAAAGAATCCAGATTTAAAAGACATCCAAGTCTCCCTTTTTGGGTGAGTTTTCAAACACATGCAAGACATCAGCAATGAAAGGCTGTTTACAGCTCTTCTCTCTCTCTCTCTCTCTCTCTCTCTCTCTCTTTTTTACATCTGATTGCTATGGTGTAAAATTGAATTAACATTTACAATGCATGCTATACACTGGAAACTTGATGACTTTTCCCACAGTAGTGAGGAAGATAGATGCGAAGAAAAGGAGGTGGATAGAAAATAAAACAGCTTGTGGGAAAGCTAATTCACTAATCAGATCAAACATGCTGGTGCCTTAAATGTGGAATGTTTCATAGTAAAATAATGCCTTCTTTAGCCAAAAAGGCTTTCTTTCTTTGCGACTATAGAAATAAAATTACATTTAAAAGCATCTTGCATCTGTTTCCAACAAAAAAACTGATTTCACAAGCAGGGAACCATAAAAAAAAAAAAAAAAAAAAAAAAAAAAAAAAAAAAACACAGCAGGGGATCTATAGAAACCTATCCTTGCGACTAGAAAAAAAAAAAAAAAAAAAAGATCCAGAAATACATAAAGCTTTGTTTCTTCTTTGTTATACACATACAGTATTTACCAGAGATCACTGAAGTGAAGCCTACTCTAGGAGATAGACGTGATGATTCAAAACTCCCAATAAATACTGTACACCACAGATCAGCAGGGTTGGTTTAGTCAAGGCTTGAGTAAAGTTACTTTACATGCCTGTTTTAAGACCAGCACACACTGATCTGGCATTTCAATAAAAAATGTCATATGCACTTATCAGTAAAAAAAAAAAAAAATGGTAATGTAGGTACACAAAAATGTTAATAATTCACACAATTCAAATCAATTATTTCAGGACTACATGTCCTTCTTCAGCTGGGTGGAAATAAGCATTGCTGTAAACAAGCTGGTGTAAGCAAATTGTCTTTCAAATGACACGATGCCTAGTATGTTAAGTACACGATGCCTAGTATGTTAGTATGTTCCAAAGTGCCTAATTTGAACATTAATTTGCATTGTTTCTGCTTCCTGGCTGCATTTTTCTCATAGCAGTGATATATCCCACAAGTTGTGATGTCTTCTGCAGTGTGGTCATTTGTGTTGAAATATCTGGCAACAGGAGATGTAGAGGTCTTAATTCTTATACTTTGTAGATGTTCCATGAAGAAATCAGCTAAACATTGATTTAATACAATGAAAAGTTCTTAGCATCTTGTCATTTCTCAGTATTCAGTTATTTGCTTCCAGATTCTAACTAATTAGGTTTACTGAGTTCTTTTTTTTTTTCTTCATGCTTCATCCAGTCTACTGGACATTCCAAAAACAAAATAAAAAATTACCTTGAGTGGATTCTTTGGTCTAACTATTATAAATAGCATACAGTTAACTCTCCTTAAACAGGCAGCACTTCCCAAAACATTTTAATATTTAGTTCCAGTTACTTTCAGTGTTTAATTGGTCAGACAGCATATTTAGAACTTCATGACTGAATAGTCAATTTGGAATACAGGTCAAACCAGTCTTACTAAGAACTATTTGTTCTACATTTTATGTGTAAAAACCTGAGCATGTGGAAAGACAGTAGTTAGGTGATAAAAACGGTGATCTTTTGATTTTCAATGACAAAATGATGTTTTATGAAAGTGTTGTACTTTTAATACTGGATTTATTTACACATAAAATGTGATAGGGCCACTTAAAAGACAGAACAACAAATACAAGTAAAAGTTCTGGTTAAATGTCTGTAGCTGTGTGTCTTCAAAGCCACATGTGCGAACGTGTAAACTGGCTTTACATTTCTATTGATTTAACTCAAGCTGGATAAACAGTCTAATTAAATAGTTCTAGGGTTAGGGAAATAAAGTGCATTTATTTAGAACAAAAACACAACTTAAACAAAGCATTGTTTTAACAGTTATTAAGCCAAGCTTAATTTTCACAAGAAAAAATACATTGAAAGCATAATATTGTCTAATATACATCTGTGGACAAAGGTTTTGCATCAACCTATAGATTTACCATAAATTATATAAATAGTGCTTAGTAGTTTTCCATAAACTGACAAAAAATGTTAAATGAAATCTAACATGAAATATTGTACTACTGCTTTGGCTTCTGGTAGGTTTTTTCAATATCATTTTGAAGTTTCTTTTAAATGATCTCTCAATCCTGAAATTTCTGGCCATACCTATATGTAATCCTGTCAACAGATTGTCTACAATCTCTACAGAAGAACCTTTTTGATTTAATTGGTTCCCGGGGTCCATCAGATATGTAAAACTATTGTATAAAGTCGTACAAAATGCATAAGAAATATAGCTGAAATGTGTCTTATAAGGCTGAGTAGGTTAATTCCAAGTGAAATTCTATCTATCTGTCTATCTATCTATCTATCTATCTATCTACACTGCTGTGCAAAAGTCTTAGACATGTTGTATGTTTCTACTCTGATGCATTATGAGCATCAACAATAAGCTCAAAGCCTTCACTAGTATTTTCTACTATTATAACAACTTTGACTTGACAGCGTTGAATTGACACTAGAACTGGCAGAAGGCACAGGTGTCGTTGTCCATCCATCAACAGTCCAAAGCACCTTTGACCATTGTTCCATAGTCCAATTTCTGTGTTCTTGTGCATACTTTAGCCTTTTAGTCTTGTTCCCCTTTCTTAACAGAGGTATTCTTACTGCAACACATCTTTTGAGTCCTGATTTCGAGAGTGACCTTCGTATTGTCTATTTGATGGACAACACCACTTGTGTCTTCCGTCAGTACTGTTGTCAATTCAATGCTTGTCTTCTTTCTACTCCATAAGAATATTATCTTCAAGTATTGCGCATCCTTGTTAGGCAGCTTTTTAGGTCTTCCAGTCCTGGGTTCAATTACAGATGATGTTTCTCTGTACTTGTTAATTATGCTTCGGATACCACACATTGAAAATCAAGTGATGTGAGCTATTTCACTTAATGTTTTTCCTTCTTTATGCAATTCAAGGTTGTTATAATAGTAGAAAACACTAGTAGAGAATTTGAGTAAATTGTTGATGCTCATAATGCATCAGAGTAGAAAAAACTCAGCAGTGTGTATATATGTGTGTGTGTGTGTGTGGCAGAGCACAGCTCTGCTCTTTAGAAATTGGCAGGGATGGGGTTAAATTCCCCTACCTGCCTGGGTTCATTGTGTTCAGGTGGCTGGGGTTGATTAGATGATTAGTTTAATTAACGATCAATCAGCAGCCAGCCACCTGACATAAAAGGAGGCCTCTGCTTCCCATTAAGGAGGAGGGAGCTGAGGAAGTAGGTTGGTTGTTTGGTTGTTTGGTTGTTTGGTTGTTTGGTTGTTTGGTTGTTTGGTTGTTTGGTTGTTTGGTTGTTTGGTTGTTTGGTTGTTTGGTTGTTTGGTTGTTTGGTTGTTTGGTTGTTTGGTTGTTTGGTTGTTTGGTTGTTTGGTTGTTTGGTTGTTTGGTTGTTTGGTTGTTTGGCTTCCAGTGAAGGCATTGCCCAGCCTGGAAACCTTATTTTTGTAAGTTTTGTTTTCTTTGTTTAGGTATTTGTGTTTAAACATCTTCATTTTGCCCTTGTGCATGTTTATTTTGCATTAATTTATAATAAAAGTATATATTTTTTGAACTGCCGTCTGTCTCTGGGCCTCTGTCCACTCTCCAGCCTGCCACAGTGTGTGTGTGTGTGTGTGTGTGTGTGTGTGTGTGTGTGTGTGTGTGTTTCATATAACTATTTTGAATGCTTTTAATTTCCCATTTATCTAAATAATCTCTAACCAACAAGTAATGTTTACAGCATCCTAATAGTGAAAAGCTAATAAATGCTATCTTTGTGGGCTGGTTATGAAACAGTCAAGATTTGTCATTGAGGGTTGAATAGCACACTGCAGGATGGCTAAACAGAAACATTTTTGGAAATGGTGCAGAGGAACAATGGTACAAATGTGAACATACATGGAGTTCAGGTTACAGACTTGAACACAAAACATCATGCCATATACAGAAGTGGTAAATCTCACCAATATGATTAAAACTGGCCTAACGTTTACTTTTTAAACTGATTTTTATAACTGATTTTCCCAGAGGTGTCAGATGTTATTCACATTTTACCACACTACAGCTAAAAAAAAAAATATTAAAAACAATAATTTACAAAAAATATTTGTGGATCGCTTTAGCTTTTATCTTCTAAACAAATTGGTATTATATGTATTGCTAAATCATATTTCATATAATCATATTGCATGGTATACAGGAATATGATATTGAAAACAGGGTGTCAATATGTTTGTACATTGTATAGCAATGACTGTCCCCTTTTTTTCTGAAAGGAAAATAACAATATTAATATTATTCAACTGAACCATGTTGCAGAAAAGATCAGTTAAAGTTTATTCATTCTAGATTTTTAACATTAAAATTTACCTTGTTTCAAAATCAGGCCTTGAGTCAAGGCATTTTTTTTTTGTATCTAACTAAAACATCAAGCACAACACATAGTATCTCCTGGACAAATGCCCTGGATTTTGGCTTGGGCATATGTACTATTTAAATGAAATACATAAAAAGTTAACAATGCACTCTTTTGTCAGAAGTTAAGATTATCAGTAACTACCACGATTCTAACAAAATATGTACCACTTTTTTAGGACTACCAGTATGGTATTCTTTGAGATCCCCTAGGCTTTTCGTATCCTAGACTTGGTGAGAATGAGGGTTATTCACACTACTTGGAGAAGTCCCTCAGCAGGGAGCATTTGGCTTCAAAACACTTTAGCACTCTTTGGGTTTACAATGTGCCTAGAACAGCCCTCTCCACCCCCTGCTGCCTGCCAATTGTAGGGGTCTATTAACACCATCTAGCTTCATTACATTCTACATTAGGTCTTCCACCACTACAGGGCAACCTGAAACAAGTTATAAGGTCACTGTGGCAGAGCAGAGGCTCTGCATGTGTGTATAAGTGTTTGGTGGCTGGTGGCCATCTTAGTGAAGAAACTGCCTGGAGTCAAGTTGGCCACCATCTGCACAGCCACATGGTTTTAAGTAATTGATTGTTTAATTGATTTTGTGATTGGAAAAGTGTGGAATATGGCCAGATAGTGAATTAATGATTAATTGTCAATCACTGTCCACATGGTATAAAAGGACAAAATAATTTATTTTGGGAGGGTATGTAGGAGGGGAGAGTGAGCGAGAGTAGAGAAAGATTAATATTGCACTGTGATAGCTGAAGCTTGGCTGCTGTTTTGCTTATTTTGAAGAGTTCGTTTGTGTTTTCAGTGTTTATGTTCCTGTGTTTGTTTTATGCATAAAAGTATGTAAAGTAGCACTAAGCCTTGACCAGTCTTGACCACTCACTTTACAACAGTCATTTGCAAAAAGGCTGACAAAGTGGATCACCAAATAAGTAACCAAAAGCAGACAGATCTGATAAAACAGTTTATCCATAGCTGGGATACACACACACACACACACACACACACACACACACACACACACACACACACACACACACACACACACACACACACACACACACAGAGTATATGGAGATATTTCTCCAACACATTGCATGGAATTCCATTGTTTATTGGAATTAGTTTTTGTTAGTTTTGTGATAGCATGACTGCCCTGGTTGGTTGTTATAAAACATTAGGCTGCCTATAAAGTTGAATGTAAAAGCTACCTGTTGTTTTAAACCATAAGAACCGGATATCAGAGCCACATGCCTTTTCCCTTTCTGGCTGTAAGGATGAAAACACAGTAAATAAAGCCAATGGGCCAAAAAGTTTAAAAATCAAGTTAGTGACACTTAGAAAATTGTATTTAAGCGACAAATGTCTGTCTGTACGTTATACACGTGTACAGAATGTGTGGGTAGTCATTAAATACAACTAATAGGCATTGTGAATATTTGAAAATGATAAACTTCTGACTTTACAGGCATCTTATCTATTTATATCCTTATCATTTTGGGTGTGCAATCTACTAAGTGGCCCAACATTGATGTCACTAGCACATCATTCAATTTAACAGCTACTGGAAGTGCTGTGAGACACAACATCATTAGTTGAGAGAAACAGGGTCCAACGATGATAACTTTACCCATCCCTAGTCAACCTTCAGGAGGTTAATCTCATTAGAACGTGTATACTTCTGGCACTGACCATTTCCAGTTACATTTCAACTGAAATGTAATGGACTCACACTGTGTCACACAGTATTCAAAGGAAAATATCTCAAATATAACAAAAAAAGCCACAACAAAATACAATACATTGTAGTATCAAAAATAATATTTCTCCAAATAAAAATACATCTTGCAAACAGAAAATAGTTTACTGGAGGATGGATATAACCTTATCTTATCTTAAGTTCATATTTAGGACTTTTGATGCCATTCTGAGGGCTCAGATACATCCTGTTCTCAGTAACAAGTGAAAAGGAACAGAAGGTGTAAAACTGACCCATATTTTCTAACGTGATCAAATCTCATTCTATAAGGAACTCTGGCGTTCAGATTTTGGTAAGAGACGCCACTGCACCAGTTCTAAGTGATTAAATGCTATAAGACTACATGAAAGATACATTCATAACAGCATTTAATATTATTACACTAGTGTGGCACAGTGGTGGGTAGCACTGCTGCCTCACAGCTCCAGAGTCCTGGGTTTGATTACGGCCTAGGGGTCTGTCTGTGTGGAGTTTGCATGTTTTCCCTGTGTCTGTGTGGGTGTTCTCTGGGTACTCTGGTTTCCTTCCACAGTCCAAAGACATGCTGTTCAGATTGATTTGTCATTCTAAATTGCTCTGTGTGTGTGTGTGGAATGCCCTGCAATGGACTGGCGTCCCATCCAGGGTGTCGTCCTGCCTTGCACCCCATGTCTGCTGGGTTAGGCTCCGGCTCACCACAGCCCTTTAAAGGATTAAGCAGTTAATGACAATGGATGGATGGATTATTACACTACAAAATATACACTGGGGACCTACAGAGTTGGAGATATTGTGCTCTTTTGTTTGATAGACATTAGTATTCATGTTCATAGTATGGGTTTAATAATTAAGTTAGAATATGTTTTTGTTTAAATCATTGCTTTTGTAAAGGGCTGTGATTTATAACAAACTGTGTTTTTTGCATCAGTTTCCAGCCAAAAAAAGGGGAACTTGTATCTGTTTTAAAAAATGTAACTCTTTAACTTTGAACCTGCCTCGTTCTACATGAGAAACAATTCCTCCTTAGCCATTATTTGCTATGTCCGTGGGCCCTTGGAATAAATCTAGAGCTAATTTGCCTGTACAAACACTAACAGCATGACTGCTGTGCAAGTTGCATTCAGGCCCAGGAGGTGGTGACTCCAAATCTGACTACAAGGTAATTCTGTTTTGATTCAGTCTAGCAGCTCATTACTTGGTAGCACTCCTCCAGAAGTGTTAAAGTGTTATGGGTCTCATCGGCTTCAAATTATTTAAAACTCATTCCAGATGTCTTACCTGCTTGAACAGCAGCAGCACAGTTGCTAAAGCGGGCCGAAACACACAGGACATCACACTCAATCTAGTCTCCTCTCTTGTGCCCTGAAACTTCAGAGGAACAGGTTCACAATGTCTGCACCTTTGCAGACAACAACAAAGTTGCATGATACTCTCCTGGTGGCTAGAAACATTTCATGAAACTACATTTCAACTAGCAGCACAACTCTGTGCACCAGTCAAAGAATGACATAAATATTGTGCAAGGGTCTGGAACCATACCAAATGCAGTATATTAATACATCATACTTATATAAACTGCTGTGCAAAAGTCTTAAACATGTTGCATGTTAGTTATAAAATTATATATAACATTATAAGCATCAGCAATTTACTCAAAACCTCCACTAGTGTTTTCTACTATTATAACAACCTTGACTTGTATAAAGAGGGAAAAACATTGAAACCAGGACTGGAAGACCCCAAAAAGTTTAAAAAATAGAAAGAAGACAAGCTTTGAATTGACAACAGAACTGGCAGAAGGCACATTTACTATTACAAATACCTGTTAACTGACTATTAATGTCAATCACCTACTAATATGACATGCAAAAAACTGTGAAATGGACTTCAAGTCTGGAACCACTTAATATAACAACCACAGGGGCAGACTGTCTTAATTGCAACATTAGTAGAATCTGATAGGAACAGGTTCAAATTACCATATGTGCAAGACAGTCCACAGCATATGTAAATCCTTGCCAATTGGGAATCAGTTTAACAAATTCTTTCAACAAGATTGTTTTAAAAAACTGGTTTACAGGATTATGGCCAGCAGGTTTTTGAGGAGCAAAGGTGATATTATTACCGTAATGGTATCACAAAGACCAAGGGGTGTTAGGACTTATAGACTACAAGCTACTCAGCAGCACAGTGCTCTCAGATTATTGGGAGTCTGCTTTGACTATCTAATCTGCCCATTAGGAAACAATTCACAGATAGGACTATGAGGAGCCAGCACCTAATGAGAGCTTAAGATGGAGTCAACAACTTACTGCACTGCTTCACTGTGAGGTGATAAATGGGCACCATTATGAAAACCAAGGCTTGGGTTTGAATCCATTCCACTTCACAAGTAGTCACAAGATGGGCTTCAGAAGATTGTTTGGGACAATTGGTTGCTTGTCTAAGAAAGGTATAAGATTGAAAAGTAATAGGTTTTCAGGGTCATGTGCACTCACAAAGCTGAAAGGGGAAGCTTTTGTGGAACAACCATGAGTGTAGCCTGTGCCGTACCTCACCTTTCATCAGCATATAATAAAATAAATAAACGCCATATAACAACTGATAACAAACAACATCACTATGTTTTTTTCTTAATTAGTGTTTATAGTACTGCTGTATATCCTATGATATAAGTGTTTAAAGTTATGGGTGTACCACATAGACTAACACCTAAACTATGTGTCACAGGCTACTCTAATCCGCTGCGAGCGAATGAGGGTGAGCAGAGGGTCAAAAGTAGCCATCCTCTGTATGTGTTGTAGTTCACAAGCTTGTGGTCAATACCTGAAAGGCTGTCAATTTAATGTACAGTATTGAGAACTGAAATAAATAGATGCATTTCAGACCATAGGAATGTAAATTTCATTCTGCAGAATGAACATCATAAAAAACTACTTTTGCACATGGGCACCTTTGAACCATAGCAACTAGCATACAACCTAACCATAATCTAGCATCTTAAATTCCTTTTTTTTATCTGACACCACTCTGTACATCATGTTTTGAAAATGAGCATTTGATTATTTCCAGGACTGCTGGAGGGTATGCAGATTAGCACTGCAAAATGCACAACAGTTTTATTTACATCGCAAGGTGTCTAAATGAGGTTTCAGCATGAGAAAATCCTCCCTCACACATCCTAGAAAATAAAACAAAATGTTTATTAAAAAAACTGCTGACTGCTCTAGTTTACACACTGCTGGGAAACGTGGCTGGCAGGGGACACCTTAGCATTTATATAAAAAAAACTAAAAATCAAGGAAAGGCTGAATCAATCCAATCTGCACTTCCTCAATATCATTTCAAGTTATACTTCTTTGCAGAAGGGAGCACTTTTATTGTGCACAATTAATTGTACAACTCTGCCTTGTTTTCTTTCTATATGATATACTTCTTTATGAAATTGTGAAAGGTTTAAAACAGTACATTAGTTAAGGGTCCTTTTTGCAATAAACTATATACATGTACAAGTTACTGTCAACATGGCCAAATCATAATTGTATAAAATAATGAAGGAGTACTGCAATCGCTTATGGTTTCATACTGTTAACATTATAGTGTTAGAACGCTGCCACTGCAGCCATACCACCATGGAACCTTAAAGAAGAAGCTAATTAAGGTTTGGCCTGGTTAATACTTGGATGGTAGATCTCCGTTAAGTACTACAGAAAGTGAAGTTAGTGACTCAGTAGCGGGCACTCTTGTTCGGGGCGCCCTGTGTTGCAGCAGGTGCCTCTGAATGAGATGTAATGTAATCTGTGAGGAAACTAAAAATCTGATTTGCATCTTTCAAGGAAAATCAATATGTCACTGTGTGATAGAGCAAAGCTCTGCCCTTTAAATTGGCAGGGATGGGGTTAACTTCCCCTGCCTGCCTGGGTTTATTATGTTCAGGTGGCTGGGGTTGATTAGTTGATTAGGTTGATTAACGATCAATCAGCACCCAGCCACCTGATATAAAAGGAGGCCTCTGCTTCTCATTTGGAGAGAGGGAGCTGAGGAAGCAGGTTGGTTTTTTTTTTTTTTTTTTTTTGGTTGTTTGGAAAGTTTGAATCCAGTGAAGGCATTGCCCAGCCTGGAAATTGTTATTTTTGTAAGTTTTGCTTTTTTGTCTTTCTTTGTGTTTAAATTGCTTTGTTTTTGCCTTTGTGCATGTTTATTTTGTGTTTATTTATAATAAAAGTATATTTGTTTGAACTGAAGTCTGTCTCTGGGCCTCTATCCACTCGCCAGCCTGCCACATTTGGTGTCAGAAGTGGGATATTGCCACCTAGAGGCTTGGAGCAGTATTTTTGTTTTGTTTTGTGGAATTTTTGGGATAATTAAAAAAAAAAAAAAAAAAAAAAAAAAAAAAAAAAAACAACCTGCTTCCTCAGCTCCCTCTCTCCAAATGAGAAGCAGAGGCCTCCTTTTATATCAGGTGGCTGAGTGCTGATTGATCGTTAATCAACCTAATCAACTAATCAACCCCAGCCACCTGAACATAATAAACCCAGGCAGGTAGGGGAAGTTAACCCCATCCCTGCCAATTTAAAGGGCAGAGCTTTGCTCTGCCACACACTGATACATGTCAGCAGAATTCTGGCCTGCTAACCCCCAATTATGCAACAAGACTTTATAATCCCCTAACTAGCAATTTGTTGAAAAGTGTGACCTTGCAGTTGCTTTAAAATGGGGCTCTGGGGGTTGTTGTCACAGTATTTCTGGACAATAAATGTTACATTCTCAAATTATGGTAGCTATGCTAAAGTAATATGCAATATTTAGGGATTAGGCAACACTGTTTATATTCACATATTACATTATTGTGTGTTTGTTTGAGCTAGTCCTCTACCTCAAAGAATTTAATTTTTTTCTTGGTGAAGTCCCATGAAACTATGTTGATTGAGCCTTACAAGTATTAAAGGGTGGAGCAGGGTGGGGGCTTTGTTTAAAAAGGAGTGCAATGGGGTACTTTTCTGTGACTGACAAAGCTGTAATGGGTGTAGTGGGGATAGGGTTTGCTGGCCAACATGTCTGACAATCCGTTAATATATGCACAAGTTCAACAGATTTCTCATCTTAAAAGATTCAAACACCCCAGAATGGGTGGCACCCTAGATGAAGGAGAACATTCTATAGTACAGTGTATACTGTACCCTCTGGGCTCCTTATCTTCGTCTGTGTTCTAGGTCTGGGGAAAAAACAACTAGGCTTGGGTGTATGTGACAGGTCACAAGTGAAGTGAGTACCTTTCCAGGGAAATAGAGAGCCCGAGGATGGTATTGGGCAAAGCACGGCTTACTCAACCCCCAAGAGGTGGTACCTCCAGATGCATGCTCATAAGGAAATGTGAGGAGGCTTATGCTACCCCTGCTCTGTGGGTAACTTTAAAAAAGTTACACTACTTTAAATCTTTTTACTGGAAAAGCACACATATTTTCTCAAGACTTGCATGTGACTTGCTTCACCTTGGTTGATTGGAACTCAGAAGCTAAGCAAGTCATGTCAGGCCTATAGTTGGATGTGAGGCCACCAGGAAGTGGTGTTGGTGGCTCTGCAGGGAGCCTTCTTCCCTTGTATCCAAACATCAAACTAATGCTCTGGCATTCGCCTCTGGGGGTTGTTGGAGGGGCCGTCTCTTGGAGGTCTTGTCAATGAAAATAAAAGATTCCATGGCACTATTCCAAGAATAGCAGGTGTCCTGTATAAATCCTTACTTATATTATGCCAAACAAAAGCAGGTGTCCTCTATAATTTAAAACTTTTGCACAGGAATAGAAACTGTGTGAGATTTCAGGTACAACTGCTGCCACTCTTTTACCTCCAAGGGTGACTATTCAGGGATGGTGAATTGTTTGGAGCATTGTGCTATGAGAAAGGCAATATATACATTTCATTGATTAAGCCAACTGACAGTGCCTCAACTGTAGCATACAATTTAAACATTTTCAGTTTCCCTTAATTTAAGCTACATGTCTTAGTTTAAAGAGCTTTTAAAAGTCACCAGGATGTGATGACAACAAAAACAATGCATTCGTTAACATAACTGATATTTCAGCCAGCATCAAGTTGCTTTTTATGACTGATGTAATTACATAAAGTGTGACTACTGCAGATTGTATTGACTTTACTGATTTTAATAATCTGTGCCTTATCATTACATCACAGGGCGCATAGTATTACTGCAGACTGTGTCCTTTGACTTTATTACACCCATAGAATGGGAATTGCTTTGTGTAAAAAAAAAAACAATTTTATTCATAATGTGCACATTTTAAACCAAATAAATACTTTATAGAAATTAAACAAAATAAAGCAAAATATCCTGACGTATATGATGCCAAACCAAACCACCCCTATTGTTATGACAGAACATGTCTAGTGTTGCTGAAAGAGAGCCTTTGCCAAGCTGCTTCTAACAACCAACCAAACCAGGTCTATAATGCTGAATACTTCTTAAAGAGAGATTGTGCTGAAAGATAAAGAAAAATAATGAACTGTAATTATTTAGAGACACTGAAATATATTATAATTAATATTATCATTTTAGAAACAGAGCAAAATATATTTCTGACTGAAAATGTTTTTTTTAATGTTTTTTTTTTTTTATTCTTTCACATAAAAATAACACATAACATTTTTTAAACAGTATTTAAAATGACTAAAAACATTTTTTTAATCAAGTGTGAACTACAGTTTGTAAATTGCCTATGCAGTCTGCCTTCAGTAGCCCCTTCCTGTTTAATATTCAGGCCAGATTATATTAGGCTAACAATCACGTCTGTTTACCCTCATTAATGACTACACATAGACAACTGTCTGCCTCTACAGTGGTGGCATTGGCACATGCATTCCAGACCAGCAACCCTTTGTGGGAAAAAGCAAAGGAAGAATCTTGATATATGATGTACTTGTTATCATGGGAATTGTAGTCCATTCAATACAGCAGCTATAATAAATAGATGCCATATGCCAAACAAAGAGGCCTCTTCCAAAAAAAGGCTTCAGTCGGAGCCTCCCGGCCCAGAAGTCCCTGAGCTGCATTAAGTTGGCAGTTTACAGCTATTCGAATTTGTAATAGAGGGAATACATGCACCAGCCGTGGTGTCAGACATGACTGGTCAGGTTCTCACACTAGTCAGAGAAAATGTTAACAGGGTTGTATTGAGAAGATTAATGCACTAAAATGCCCCTTTTTTACACTCTGACTGATCCTTTGTATGCATTTTAAATCAATATTATTTATTATTATTCAGTGACCAGATGCACCAGTTCTCCATTAGTGGTAAAACTCTATAGTATATTATAAGGGTTTTTGCCTTTCCTATATAATTGTTTTGCATGTTTTGTTTGGGTTTGAGTTCTAAATCTTGGAATTACACAGAATAAATTACAGCGGTGTAGACTTTTCCACGATTATTTCCCAAGTTCTAATGGGTTGCAAAGAGCAAAAAGTAGACACTCCATTCAGTATAGTAACAGTATTAAAGTAGTAGCATAAACCCTACTGCTAGTACTGCAATCTAATTATTGTTTTCGGCTACATTTTTAGCAATCTTTAAGGATGGAACTACTGAATATGATTTTTTCCCCTAGATTTAAGATTACCATAGTAATTCTTCTCGCTATTATATATTGGCTCCTTGCCAGTATAGAACCATGATTAAACATAGTATGGCTATTCATTCTTCATGGTATTAAAAAACTTTACACTAGTTCTGGTCTCTGATTGTCAGGGCTGTACTTCTTAAGAACCTCTCAACCACATATGACAGAAAATCTTGCATTGTGACATACTTCTTTACCCCAGACTAGGTGAGGTTCTATATTGATAACCACTTGTCCTATTTTCATGAATATACACCTGGGCATTTAGAATATATTCTACATGGATGGTGCCTGTACCATGCTATTAATATTTTTGGCAAAGATATGTGTTTTACTGATCCCAAATCCCAAGTATCTTCACCTTTCCACTTAACAGGTGTGTTTCCTAGCAAAGCTCTTCTACACCCTACCAACCACACTACCAAACTAGTAAATACATTGTTATGTTAATTGATTCCCCCACTTGAAATGCCTTCAAGGCCATTTAGCAGCAGGTTAAAACTTCCTGGCTACTTAGCATGCTTAAGCAACTCTCTTCAGCAATTGTTTCACATAACCTACCCCCAACTCAGATGAATGGGGCTCGTCTCATGTACCAAGTCTGACATATGTTTACTGAGGATGAAAGGTAATATTCAGGGGAATAGGGACACCTCTGATCTGACTGTTGCTGAATACATTAACCGTTGGGTAATGTTGACTGTTGGAAGGTAACTTAAAAGAATGGTATTACCTAGAAAAAAGAGATGAAATTCTATAGTAGATCTATGGCAGTGTTTGAAAGACCCATTCTTTTTCATTTCATTTTTTTTCTTTCAAATTATCCCTTTTATTGTTTTTCTAATGTGCTGAAGTTTATGCCAGAATCCACTGACATCTGCCAAAAAGGACAGTTAGTGATAATGGAGCAACTGCCTTTTACTTTTGAAAACCACTTTTGCACTAGACACCTGTCAAAACTATTACAAAACCTCATAACACCACTTGCATCTTAAAAAAAAAAAAAAAAAAAAAAAACTCACATCCTGACAATAGGCCAGTCCTTTGCTATCATAATATCAGGAAAATACTGGTTTATTTTTCAACAAAATTATACATTTAGTGATATGTCAGCAATGTATGAGAGGAACAGAGTTTAGTGCAGATTATTTGATTACAATCCTCAATGTAAACTACCTGCAAGGTTAATAATATTTATATAAAATCACATTATACCCAAATGATTATGATCTCTAGATGATGATGATCATACGATTGGTGAAAAACCAAGGCAGTTATTGGGTTCAGCATGGAGTCAGGTCCCCAACCATTTCATATTTACATAAAGCTATCCAAGATATTCATTTTAAAAAATGAATAGACCATTAGTTATTCTTGGTTAAACCATGTGATCTTAATCATGCAACAGCGCATGCAAACCATGTTCAACCCTTACAAGTTACTACTGTAAGTGTTGTTCATTTTCAAACTACTTTAAAAAACATTCTGTTGTGTACTTGTCTTATGTGTGGTCACTGTTTTTGTGGGAGTATAAGCATAATATACCTTAATATAGCAATAGACAGCTGTGGTTGCCAAAAGAAAAATCTATTTTTAATTCCATCCCTTTGCCTGTGGTACCAGTGTGGGAGACTTGTGGGAGACATTTGTGACCAAAATACTTACTTCATGACTACATCTGTCTCATTCCTTACCAGAGCAGTGCTAGATCAGTGAGGCAGACTGGGGTCATTCCTCTTCAAGAAAAGTTACAATACAACAAAGAGCATTTTTGCTTTACCATCTTCATATAGATTTCCCCTCAGAATTTTTTTTTTTTTTTTTTTTTTTTTTTTTACCCAGCTGATTATTTTTTATCTTGTGTGGTTGAAGTGTTTAATCTAGATATTAACAAAGCCAGGGTGCCAATAGATTCACAATCAGACACATTTTCTCTAGATAGAATACTTCAATATTTCTAGTTAAAGGGATCTTTTCATAGGCAGAGTTCTAACATACATGGGTCTTGAGATGCTTTTTCTACTGTTAATCAGTCTTTGGAAATGCGTTTAAAAGCAATCCCAATATTGATATTTGTTTATTATATTTCTAAATTGTCTGCTGTTGCAGAATTTAAAAAAAAAAAGATTAAGATGAATGTGGGTGTGCTGCTCTTTTTTAAACAACAAAGCGTATTAAAACTAATCTCTGTTAAAAGGAAAACTACAATTTTTACTGTACATTCTTTTACCTCTTAAATAATGATACTTTTGGGGAACATGTAACAGTTAGATTTATAGAGTAAGAATGCCTTTTTTCTGATGTGTGAGTATAAGAATGCTTCAAGATAAACCAGGTTAAATGTTTACTCCAGCAGCATGTATGTGGTTTTAAAACCCCAACAAGGATGGTGCATTTATGAATAAAATGTATTCAGAATACCAATATCAAAGATATTCCTATTATAATAATGTATTTCAAGTACACATTATATATATATATATAATTTCAAAAATAAGTAAAAACAGTAATATCTGTGAATATGAGATCCAATAACACCAGCAGTAGTTAACTTCTATAAATAATCTGTTTATAACAAAAAAAGCCGTTTTCTTTTCCTGAGCCATAGTAGGGCTTGTAGATGAGTCACAGCATCTTGTTGCTGCAGATAGTATAACAACATAAGTACACAGGGATACAGTTTGTGTGCTTGCAGTAGAACTGCTTTTATGGATTAAAAACTGGAAAGCCAATAGGGTTGGTTTCTAAATAGGTAGATTGCACAGACAGGTAAAAAATAGAAGAGTGGTCCAGGAATCACATTTTATTAGAAATCTTGAACAATTCAGGTCTTAACTGGTTGAAATCGCGAGTGATCTATTATAGATCTTAATATATCATTAAAGGAGTAAACTATAATTCCAATACTATAGTCCTCTGGTTTTATAACCCCTGTGACAGACCCTGCACTGCCTAAGATTTCCACAAATTTCAGAAGAGAAAAACAGGATAGGTATGTACATGACTGGAAAAGCACAAAAAGTTTGAAGTTTCTAGAAAGTAAAACAAGGTGACAATAAGATTAAAAAATGTAACAACATGAGTTAAGTAATAAAACAATTAACAAGAGATTCTGCAAAAGGCCATGAAATCAAGCAATAAGTCATACCTCTGCTTTCCATGGTAATATATCTGGTTTCATTGCTGAGAAATAAAAAAAAAAAAAAAAAAGATCTTAAAGACCAAGTAGCAGGGTCCGAAAAATGCATTCTTTTTATTGTTAACATCTTGACAACTTTTTATACTTATAACTGTTTCAAAGCTATTTTCAAAATGTCCGCTCTAGTGCAGGGATAGTGTAAGGATTATTGCCCACATTGTCAAAGAGCAATAACAATCCATGATTTGGTATGGAACTGAAAACCCAGAGCACTTGTTAACTGTTTTTTTTTCCTGCAGTGATTTAAAGGACAGATCTCAAACCCCAGTGCACTACAGCAGCCATTTAAAAAAAAACAACTTTAAAACAGACTTTATAGTAAAAAGTTGACAGGATTACAGGTATGTTATTTAAACATTTGTAGCAACACGTGGGGACATGTCACGCTATATTTTTTGGAAACCTGCTACTTAATCTATAATTGGGAAATCAAACGTAAATAACATTCAGTCTCTGCACAGCATGGTATCAAGATCATTTTTAAATAAGGTTCTTAACTAAAAAAAAAAAAAAAGTTGTGTAAACCAGCGGTTTAATGCTGTTTCACCATCTGTTTCGGCTACTTATCATGCTGTGTGGTGATATGTAATTTATTGTAATGACCTGTCCCAATCTGATTCCTCTTTAACAGTTATCAGCTTGGCACATTGGGTGACAGTGCCCAGATCATCTTCCCAGTATCAGATATCAGGTAGTGCACTTAGTTGCAGTAAGATTATAATTTGAGAGATAAAAATAATAATAATGCAGAAGCTTCTTACGAATGAGTCACCATTATTTGTAATTATTATTATTAGTATTATTTATTTCTTAGCAGACGTCATTACCCAGGGCAACTTACAGTTGTATACAAAATTAAAATACATATCAAGAATTACAGTACAATTAAGAGCAAGATACAAAATACAGTGACTTCAGTCCTAATAAGAGCAAATACAAAACACAGTACGATTCGACATTGGGGCAATTCAAGAGCAGATAAGAGTGTTGATAGTTACATCATGGTTAGAAACGAGTGCAGGTGAAACACAAAATACTACGGATGGGGTTAAGTGCAGGATTAAATACAGTAAAATAGGGAGCAGATAAGTGCAAGTTAAAGTGCATTAAAGGCAGAGTGCTATATTGGGAAGAGTTGAGTTTTACAGGTGTTGTCTGAAGAGGTGGGTCATGAGGAGGCGCCGGAAGGTGGTCAGACTTGACATCCGTAGGAAGGTCATTCCACCACTGCTGGGTGACGGTAGAGAAGGAGCGGGCTCTGGAAGCAGGGGAGCATAAAGGAGGTACAGCCAGTCTTCTACTGCACATAGAGTGGAGAGGTTGGGCGGGGATGTAGGAAGAGATGAGGGTCTGGAGGTAGCTGGGTGCAGTCTGGTCAAAGCATCGGTAGGCGAGTACAAGAGTTTTGAACTGGATGCGAGCGGTGGTCAGGAGCCAGTGGAGTGAGCGGAGTAGTGGAGTAGTGTGAGAGAAGCAAGGCAGAGAGAACATCAGGTGAGCAGCAGAGTTCTGGATAAGCTGGAGCAGACAGGTGGTGGACGCAGGGAGGCCAGCCAGGATGGAGTTGCAGTAGCCTAGGTGGGAGAGTACCAGTGTCTGGACAAGCAGTTGCATGTGGTTGGTGAGGAAGGGTCGGATTCATCTTATGTTGCTCAGGAAGAATCAGCAGCTGCGTACTAGAGTGAAGATGTGAAGGGAGTAGAAGAGTCCATGGTTACTCTGAGGCTTTTGGCTGAGGAGCATGGTAGATTTGAGAAGAATTGAGATAGTGAGATTAGAGGAGGAGGAAGATGAGGAAGGGAAGAAAAGGAGGTCAGATTTAGACAGGTTGAGTCTGAGGAGATGCGAGTGTATCCAGGAGGAGATAGCAGACAAACAGGTAGAGATACAGGAGGGGGTGGTAAGGTCAGAAGGGGGGAAGGAGAGGAAGATCTGAGCATCATCGAGCGTCATGAGAAATGGTATGAGAAACCATAGGATGCGATGAGGGTGTCCAGGAAGCGGGTGTAGAGAGAGAACAGGAGAGGACCCAAGACTGATCCCTGGAGGACTGTTGAGAGAGGGTAAGGTGCGGAGGCTGAGCCGCGCTAACTTACCTGGTAGGTGCGGTCGGAGAGGTAGGAGGAAAACCAGAACAGAGCAGTGCCAGAGATTCCCAGGTCAGCGAGAGAGGTGTTAAAGAGTTTGCGGACATCAGAAATTTTAGAGGAGAAGAGGCAAAGTCATCAGAGGAGACAGAGGAAGGAGGAGGGGGGGGGTTAAGGAGGGAGGAGAAGGTAGATAATAGTTTCCGGGGATTGTTGGTGGAGGATTGGATAATAGTTTGGTTCTTGCCAAGCAGAGCACACAGGAAAGCCAGGGTTGGGGAGGGGCGGGCAGGTCGGGAGGTTAGGGGACAAAGGGAGGAGAAAAGGGTGGAGGTAGCAGAGTCTACAGAGTTGGAAGAAGGAGTCGATAGGAGGGAGGTGAGAGAGAGCAGTGGATGTAAAGACAGAGGGGGAGAGAGAGCGGTTGTTACGGCGGGAGGTGACAGTGGGGGTAGGTGGAGTAGGGAGAGAGGGGACAGAGAAAAAGAGATGAAATAGTGATCAGAGAGGTCCAGAGGGGAGACAGAGAGGATGGAGGTGCAGCAGGCCCTGGAGAAGGTGATGACCACTCGATGGCCAGCTTTGTGGGTAGGAGGGGATGGAGAGATAGGGAAGTTGAAGGAGTGATGGAGAGGAGTAGTTTGCATCTTCCAGAGCACTGATAGGTTTGGATTTTCTCCAACAGCCTCTTCTCACACCCTCACTTTGCAAGGGGACTGAATGAACTGTGCTAAGACAATACTTAAGCAATACAAAAGTTTCAATGCATTTCAATGGGAACACACAACTATAAAAGCTGTGTGGAAAACAATCAAATTGGAAATCAACCTATATTCAATTTAACCACACTCACCTAGTACTAAGCACAACAGTGGATCACCCAATTAAAACACCACCTTAATAATGTTACTTAAATATAGCTAATGTTAAGAGTTGGAGTGAGGCCTCTAGCAGAAAAGCAAAAGGTCCTTGCTCAGATTGCCACAGCTCAGACTGCATTTGACTTGTGGCCCTTAGACTAGCTGGCGCTTAGAACGACTGGCCTTCTAAGACACTGATTGCCAATTTATACTATCTTGTAGGCCTTGAGCCGTATACTTTACACTAAATTTGCATCAAACTCACAATTCAACATGCCCCAACACAGTTTGGATCACTTAATTACTTTTCAAAAATGTTTTATTTAAATGCAGGATGCTTACCTAAGCAAGCAACGATTCTAATAAAAACAATCCACTTATCTATTTCAACACGATTCAAACAGCAACGTGAATTCCAGCCAGGGGAAGAAGCAGATAGCACATGTGTTTACAGATTATGCTCTTCAAAATTGTTATGTGAGGTGATAGTTTGGTTTAGCTAATAGTGTAAACCTACCAGCTTGTAATTTAAACATGAAAATGAAATTAAGAGTTACACAATGTTAGATATAGCGTTTTAATGTTACTAATTGCTCGTCCAAGGATATATGCATTATGATTTATCATAATTAATAATTGATTATTTGGTGCAGCGCAGAATGTTTTTCATGTGTTGGCTGAACAAATGAAACAGTAACATCAAATATGAAATATCAATAAGTGCAGTGTCATTCACTGTCGTTCTTCATGTAATTAGCCATGGCTTGCATTACAAACTATTTTACAACATAAACCCTGTGGTAAACACATGGACTTGTGTACATTTGTGTACACTTACTTTCTGTAAAATCTAGTGAACAGCTTATATAACAAAACTTGATTAGTACATTCTCCAGCACAATCACAAATTATGCAAATATGTGGATATAAGGACATTTCAGTCCATTTCTCTTATACAAACACACACTTATATTTTTCATGATACTGATGCTTTAACTTTGTATTTAGAGCCAAGGATGTGGGACTGATATACTTGTGTTTGACTGGTTCATATAAATGTCTGTTGGCACAGATGCTAAAATGTAATAACATATTTGTTATTTATTCCCAGGGCCAATTGAAAACAGAGGGAAGCATTCATACACTGTGTGAAATACAGCTGGGGTTCTGGATCTAGTGAAACCTGCCAATGTAAGTTTGCAGTCTATACTTGAAAAGAGGGTCCCAGTTGTCCATTCTCCATAACTTCCCTATTGTCCATTCTCCATACATCAAAATGGTGTACGCTCATAACAGACACAATACAGACATAGAATCGATGCAAACTGGAAATGAATGTCTTTGTATACAAGCTAAATATACAATAAATCATTTTTTTTTGAGTAATGTATCGCACAAATGTACCAAGCTAATGCAGATTATCTACCAATACGAACAGACAGATACCAATATAAAGACTGAGATATAGTTTTGAATTTTAGCATACAAATGTATTACAGCAAATTTAAACAAGGGTATTTTAATGTTAGAAAATAATCCATACATTATAAAAATAAATAAACAAATAACAGAACTTCTTCTATATGCACTCTTTTCATCCACTTTAGATAGTCCATCTAACAGATAACAGTTTGAAAATAAACAACCCACTTGTAAATGTTGCATTTAAGTAGCCTGTTGAAAATAGTAACCTTCAGAAGGAGGCATGAAGTCATCACTCCACTGTTCAAAATCAACACCCGTAACTGTCATTCCAGTGCACAGATTAAATGTGAAATTTGAGCATAAAATGTTTGTGGTGCCATCACACTGAATAGCTCCATTGCCTCAGCAACGGGAACACTTCGTCAGCTCAGCTAACAGATGGTAAGTGTGCAACAGGCAGCATATGTTCCAATAAGCACCAACATCAGCACAGATGGAGGGTGGGCAGGAGGCTGGCGCTGAAACATAACCTGACATTTCCTCCTCATTTGGTGTTGCATTGTTACATCTCACAAAGAGAGATTAGCAGGGAAAAGTGAATAGCAGTAGAAAATCTGTTTAAGAACAGATTACTAACAGTTTTTTTAGGGTTAAATGTAACTAAACTGCAACAAGTGGTGGTATTTATTTAACAGTAGAAAAGGGTGGAAAAGTCTGATTTATAGTAATGATTTATATGTATACTTTAAATTACATATTAGTTGAAACAGTGCTCAGCATGTTATAATAGATAACAACATTTAATAGTACAATTTTACATATTGCAATTTATAGCAGCGTTCTTGTCAAATTGTTTATTTAAAACTCCCAATTGTGAAAATCTATCTTCAAATTACTGCTGCTCTGACTGTATTTTTTTTTTTTTAAAGATATGATAACATTTCAAAACCTGCCATGGGGATGCAATAGGGTAAACAGGGATTTTCAACTTCACCAGTCCTCAATGGGTTTAACTGTTCTTGAATAAAAAGTACATCAGTAATTAGTTCTGTATTTGATAGAGGCACTAACTATCAGCTTTGTATCAAAGCCCGACACATCTGTTGTCCACCGTGACTGAAATTCACTCGCAACTGGGGATTCAAATTTGGATCTTGTATAAGAAATGAATCAGTTGTGGAGCCACAGTCCATTACACAATTCAACGTGTGTTACACATCTCAGGGGTTTAAAGTTTTTGTCCACCTCTTGCATAAAAACAATAAACTCTCCAATTGATTTGGCTCTTTTACTGTGAATTTTAATGATCAACTCTACCTCCAAGGTAGCACTCTTACTACTCCCTAAAAAATGATAATGATTGATATTCTGGCACTAAGCTCATACAACTTAAAAAGTAGATATTATCCTTGTTTTTGTATAAGAAAAATATGTTTAGTTACAATACACTGAGAGATACTGCACACTCCTGGCAACGCTAATCCCCACATCAGAAGATTGTTTGAGTTAAAGTGCCAAACTCAAGTTCCTGTGCCAATGTCTTTAAGACAATCAGAGACTAGTACACTCTGGAGGACAGACAAACAGCCCCGCCTGCCACTCCCAAGTACTCATTTTAGACTTACAACTCGGTTGAGTCAATCCCCTGTGGGGATCAAAACAACAACCCCCCCACCACCACCACCACTACCCATGGGTCTTAAGCTAACCACTGTGCCCTTAGGCTGGTGCTATATTTACCATTAGTACATCTAAAACTTAACCATCATTAAATACAGAATTCATGGTTTCAAAAGTGAATGTTTTGAGGATGTGGATTCTTAGCCCACTGGGATAGTTTCAGCCCCAGGCGTAGTCTACAGCTAAGAGGGTTTCAAACAAGATTTTACGTTTCTTGTTCATTGTGAATGGTAGGTTCTTTCTTTAGTTTTATCTTAAACGTTTTATAAATTGGTGGCACTTAAAAAAATAAAATATAAATAATTTAAGAATTTCAATGGAACAGTTATAATTCCTTATGGAATTAGTTATAAATATGTGCCACGTTTTTAAAATTCTCAGAAAACTACTTCACACTTGAGGCTTCAAAAATGGTGTCATAAAGCTTGTTATTTCAAAGATCTATCAGCCTATTAGAAAAAAAAATATTGTTCTTTTTTTTTTTTTTTTTAACCCTTCCATCACGGTGCTGCAAAAAATCATTCATATAGAAACGATGATGTAATTTTGACAGACGCCCATTTTAAGCAGTTTCAAACAACCATTGGTTTCTGACAAAGGCGCCAACAACCAATCAGGGATGGTATTATACACGTTCAAAATGAAAGTAAACATTCAGCGATCACACGTACAAGCTTACCAGAAATCATACTAATGTTCAGAATCTAAAAATAAATGAAGAAAATATTAACTGTAGTGAAATATTCATAGGATAAACATCACGGATGACTCTCCAATCAAAATGCATTTCACTAAAGCCCCAGGCTGATAGAAATACATTTTCATTGTGTGAAAGCATTACAGTATCTTAGGTTTATACCATGATTTTAAAAGTGCAGCATTACTGGAGAGCATACTAAATTGTTTTACATAACCAAGAATGCTTACTGACCTGAAATAATTTGTATTTATTTATTTTTATAGAAAATGAGTTGACAGTTCTATATGATGGCTTATTTCTTCACATTACACATCCGTCAAACAATCTGGTGTAAAAAGAAAACCAGACACAATATTTATACAATTCCTTCTGATCCTAGTTCCTGGCAGTTGTGGTTCCCCCTGATACTTTTACAGTTTTCAGCTAGGAGATCACTAAATTACACTTATGGAGACATTTCTAAAGAAAAATTAATTTGAGTACATTTTAAAATGTGTACTTTACATCCAAACTAGGTAATCGTAGGGTATATTTAATCAAAACGTTATTCTCTTAACTTTCAGACTCGGCTGTTTAGAAAGGTATAATACAGTACACCTCTGGTGGATATTTGTCAGTTGGACCTCAAGCAGGTAGAATGTTCGCCGGAGTGGAACGGTTTAAAAACACTTTAAAACCTAGATTTACCTTGAACTTGTAATGATTCATCAGGTACCATTCTGCCAAGAGAAGTTTTAGGAAAATAGTCCCAAGAATATTCATAAAGGATCACATACATAATTATAAAAAAAAAAATTGCTTATAGTTTATTTGGACAGCGCCAGATATCTCAATGGAGCAATATTGCTTAATTGTCCATGCGGAGCTCCAGTCGAGCTGATTTGGCAGTGATTTGGCAGTTGGCTGGTTTTGGTGGCTAATAACATAAACTTGGACCACTTGTGTCTTTGTTTAGTATTGGCTGTCCAAAATATATGAACTGAGCTTTCATTAAGGCGAGTCAAAAAGAAAAAG
The DNA here is from genome assembly GCF_017654505.1 of Polyodon spathula. Classification (NCBI taxonomy): domain Eukaryota; kingdom Metazoa; phylum Chordata; class Actinopteri; order Acipenseriformes; family Polyodontidae; genus Polyodon; species Polyodon spathula. The sequence continues at coordinate 51,144,999 of NC_054538.1, read as the reverse complement.
CCACCACTTGTGCAGATTGATTTTAAGTTTGATTCACAGTTGATGCTGAGACATTCCAACAGACGAGGAGCAGTGGGAGGCGTACTCCTGGGGCGCCCTGATTGTCAGCTAAGATCCGCTCGTGTGCTGGTGAGTATCGCTGTTCACTTTATTTGCTAAATAAAAGAGCTATTTCTTTTGGAAGATGCAAGTTGTGCACTTAGATTCTTACCGCTGATAGATATATATTTACCTGTCAACAAAACAACATAAACCATACAGGTCTAACATGACTGCTCGGAAACAGAGCTCACCTTCTGCTTCCAGCAGCAGCCCTGAGCAGAGTGCCTGTTTTCTTTAAATACCCTGCACCTGGCTCTAATTTACAGTATTAGCTAGGTGCAGGTGATTATTAAACAATACATCCATTAACAAATGTAACTGAACAATAAACAAACAATTAAACAAGTATGTTTCTGGCAGGTTGTGTATATATTATTGATATACACACACACACACACATACACATACACACATGCATACAGTTGTAGTCAAAGGTTTACATTCTCAAGTGGAAATTTAGAATTTCTAGAAATTTCTCAAAAACAAAGAATTTTAGGAAAAATCTTTTATGTACCAAAAGTTTTGCTTTTGTGGATGAGAAAAAAAAGTTACAAATAGAAAATATGGACTGGAGAGGAGTTGAAAACTATTTTACACTAGTCTGCGCAGTCTGCAATACATATTTAACATTTGAATCAGTGGCATACTGGCCACGGCCCACCTAGGTTGCACACAGGCCCACCCAAATCTGCGCCTATGTGAACGCCAAGTTTAAATACATTAAAAACAAAATTAAAAAAAAAAAAAACATCAACTGTGCGCCCCAAAGGCGGGTGTTTAAGTTTAGATCAAATAGGCTATTTTTTTTAAATGCCGCAGGCTTTAGCCAATTAAATCAAAGCAGTAATTGTGATGCAGTATTTGGGTCAGACCTTCCTCTCACACAAAGAATCATGTGCAATCTATGTTTAATTGAAATTTGCGAGGCAGTTGGTGCAGATCTGTTGAAAAGTCCCAGTTGTTTATTTTAATGTGCATTTTTAAAAGAAGTTAGTAGCAGTGCGGCGGTCAACATCACAAAACAAATATGCACAAACTTTTAAGAGGTTAATTTAGTAGAAGGGCTCAAGAGAACAGGATTAAGATAGCCGGCCATATGCTGACAAATAGCTTAAAGCTGTCGTTTGAAGAGATATGTGCGATTTTCTGGAGTGTCATGACTAACTGCAAGCCCCGAAGCTTTATCCTGTGTAAAGTGGAGCGGAGATGGGAGGATACTAACTAGGCAATGGTAAATAACTGACTGACTTTCCTTGTATTTAGTAATTGCTTAAAATGTAATACTGTGTTCTTGCTGGTTTGGTGACGCTGCCTGATTGACTTTTTTAAAGTGCATTCAATGTGAATATATGTAAGTAAATTTATTTTCAAACATTTTAAATGGTTTACATGGGTGTGGTTGGGAGTGTTCTGTCTATAGACAGTTTTCCGACTTAAATATTTTTGGAACCATGAAAAATGAGTGTGTGTTTGGAATGTGTACTGTAGCAATGACGCGCATTGGTGAATCGAGAGCTGATTTTGTAAGAAAAAAATAAAAGTTGCTTTCAACTTCTTGCAATTTACCATGAAAAAAAATAGGTATTTATTTTCCTTACAGTATTTAACACTGAAGTCATGCATTTATCAACGCCGTGCATTTGGTTACTATGGGGTCAAGCAAATACTGACTTCATGATTTGAGTCATATGACAATGACCTTGCGAGTCAGTGGCATGTATGATGTTACAATTTCTGCATATCTATGATGAAACAGGTCTTCACATTACCTTAATAGCTAAAGAGATCATTTGCTTTTATAAAAATAATTCTAACAAGGGCCTTGAATTCAAGTTTTATATGCACAAATCTATGTTTTCAAATTCTATTCCTAAATGCAGAGTTTCTTTGAAGAATTTAAATATTATTTTAGCTTCTTAAAACAAACAAAAAACAGTAAAAGCCTGATTACAATAAAATATTATAAGATTTTTAATTTACACCTTTACACCCCTGGATTTTTATTTATTTATTTGTTCTTCTTTTGTTGTATTACTATATATATATATATACACACACACACACATACACACACATACAGTGCCTATAGAAAGTCTTTATCTACACATCCAACCCCACAACTTCCAAGTGATAAAAATATTCTAGGAATTTGTAGAAAGTTAATTAAAAATAAAAACTGAAATAGTTTGGTTGGATACAGTACAGTAAGTGTCCACCCTCCTTGTAATAACAATCCTAAATTAGTTCAGGTGTAACCAATCACCTTCAGAATCACATACCAAGTTAAGTGGCCTCCACCTGTGTTAAATTGCAGTGATTCAAATGATTTCAGGATAAATTCAGCAATTCCTGTAGGTTCCCTCTGCTGAGTAGTGCCTTTCAAAGCAAAGACTCAACCATGAGCACCAAGATGCTTTCAAAAGAACTCCGGAACAAAGTTGTTGAAAGGTACAGATCAGGGGATGGGTATAAAAAAATATCAAAGGCCATGAATATCCCTTAGAGCACGGTCAAGACGATTTTTAAGACGTGGAAGGTGTATGGCACCACCAAGACCTTGCCTAGATCAGGCCGTCCCTCCAAACTGGATGATGGAGCAAGAAGGAGACTGATCAGAGGCTATGAAGAGGTCAATGGCTACAGGCTTTTATGGTCAAGACCGGTCAAAGTGTGCATGTGACAGCAAAATCCCAAGCACTCCACAAATATGGCCTGTATCAAGAATCCTGGAATCCCATTTGAAGTATGCAAAAAAACACTCAGGAGAGCCATTCTGCAGCCATGTGGCAAAAAGTTTTGTGGTCTGACAAAACTAAAATGGAACTTTTTGGCCTAAATGCAAAGCGTTGTGTTTGGCAGAAACTCAACACAGCGCATCACCCAAAGAACACCATCCCTACTGTGAAGCATGTTGGTGGCAGCATCATGTTATGTGGATGTTTCTCATCGGCAGGGACTGGGGCACTTGACAGGATAAAAGGGAAAATGAATGGAGCAAAGTACAGAGAAGTCCTTGAGGAAAACCTGCTGCCCTCTGCAAGAAAGCTGAAACTGGGACATGACAATGACCCACAGCACACAGCCAAAGCTACACTGGAGTGGCTAAGGAACAAAAAGGTAATGTCCTTGAGTGGCCCAGTTAGAGCCCTGACCTAAATCCAATCAAAAATGTGTGGCATGACTTGAAGATTGCTGTCCATCAATGCTCCCCAAGGAACTTGACAGAGCTTGAACAGTTTTGTAAAGAAGAATGGTCAAATATTGTCAAATCTAGGTGTGCAAAGTTGGTAGAGACCTATCCCAAAAGACTCACAGCTGTAATTGCTGCCAAAGGTGCTTCCACCAAGTATTAACTCAGGGGGGTGGATACTTATTCAATTATAATCTTTCAGTTTTGTATTTTTAATATATAATTTTTTTCTCAATAAAAACTTTTTTCCCCTTAACAGTGTGGAGTCTGGTGTGCAGATAAGTGGAAAAAAATCCTCATTTAAATGCATGAGACTCTGAGGCACTGACACAACAAAATGTGAAAAAAGTTCAAGGGGGTGTAGACTTTCTATAGGCACTGTATATATAATTTAGCTTGTAACTTTGTCTGTATATGTCTGTAATTGTATATACTGTACGTGTATTATGTTTTCTTGAATAAATTTTAAAAAATGATACAATTTATTAATAATTTGTAAAAGTATCTGTGATTTTAAAGCTTCATAATTATTTCTATGTAGTATTAGAAATGTAAAGAAATACAAAAACTTGGATTTTGCTATTTAAGGTTTGCTGTTCACTTTTCTCCTGTGCGTAAGATTTATTTTAAAGGCAGCAAAATATGGAAATTGTAAGTTCCTCAATGTGTATATATATATTAAAACTGTATTAAAATGTTTTTCAATCAATCCCAAAAGCCTGAACATTAGTAGCAACAAAAAAAAATATTGGAAAACCTGTTGTAGTAAATCATGGCGTACATTTTGAAACTGTCTGCAGACACTGATGCTGTTTCTTTGCAGTTGCTGATGACACAGATTTGGGAGAAAGAATGTTGGCTAATTTTGGCCACTGTACACGCTGCCCTTTCCAATACGCTAGTGCTGTAACATCAGTGTTTGTAGGGGGTGAACATGTATTCCATGAACCGTTTCTGCAGTGCCTCTTGATCTTCCAGAGTGAAACAGTTAAAGATTAAACTGTAATCATTAAAGTTTTGTGAAAATCGCTCCTTACATAGAGGGTCAATAACTTACACATTTAAAAAGAAAATGGGGATCTCATTTGTTCTTTTTTTCTGTACTGTTATTGTTCTTTGAGTTCCTCAATAAGAAACACAGCGCTAATGCTTGTATTATCGGTTAAAACCGAAACCGAAACATCAAGCCCTATGCATAATCCAGTTTATATCCTGGCCGTCATATTTGTTTACATCGTCAAGTCAGAAAAAAGTGACAGCGATGTTTTAATCACTATTTTAGTGTTTGGGGAATCGTTATTTTGTACTAAGTTTTTTAATTAAATCTCTGTTAAATCACAGAATCAATGTTCAGCTATTTTCTCTTGAGAGTGCTGCAGGGGAGAAGAAGAGTGTTCTTTTGAAAAGGGAACCAATCACATGACAGATGGAGACTATTGCCCGGTAGTGTAAGGATGCCAGGGCAATAGTTCAATCTAGCTCTGATGATGAGGTTTTAACCAATCACAGGCCAGGATTTCCAACCAATATACAGTCTGCAATATGAGTTCTGTCACTCAAACTTGTACAAGAAATGACTCTGATAGTGATTAATGTCTTAATTTTGCAATCCTATTTTTTGTTAAATGGAATACAATAAAATAAATAAAACGGTGAGTAATAGTAGCTTTTTTCGTGGTATTTTATAGTGTTCTTTTTTAAAAACGAATGTTATTACTTCATAATAACGTGTCGATGGCCACTTTGTTTATTGCTTCGAAACAACGACAGGGATTATTAAAAAAATGTGTTGTCCACTTTGTTTTTACCTGAAATACACACAAGACTTATTTTAACCGTACTACTGTATTGTATTCTGTTTTGTAGTTGTTTCAGCAAAGTAAAGTAAGGCCTTGTGGCAATGTTGCCCCGCCCCTGGGTGTATTTCTGTGATGTATGTTGAGTGCAGTATACTTCACGTGCAGGTCAAATGTAATAATATGCGACCACAGGGAATTGCACTTTATTAATTCAGGTGCAGTTGTACCGAGACTCCAATTGAATGATAGATTAGCAGTCGAGTTTTGGTACAGCTGCTAAAAGCAGCATGTTTTCACTCACTTGGGGTTGTGTGTTCGGTGAGTGGAGAACGGGATTGGAGACAGAGGTAATAATAGTGATAGTAAATAATAATATCAGCTCACCGTATTTGTCTGTGTAGTCCATTTTGTTTGTCTCTTTATTTTGGCTAAAGTGCCGTGTCCTGTGTTTTGTTTGTCTTACAACCTTTTATTTTCTGCCTGTTCATTTATTAAACGCTGAGCGCAAGCAAGCGCTCAGCTTCACCAAAACTCTACCTCTCTGTTTATTTTGTGTTGGTTCCTGGTTCTGGTCTGATGACATCCACTGCAGCCGTCTTTGTGACAGGCCTTTATTACTTCTGCAATATTTTTCAACTTTAATACAGTGTTACATACAATGGCTTTGATACCATTTTTAAAATGAACAAATATCAGAACCAATATCTAAATATTGAACGAATATCGGAACATGAAAATGCCATGTTCGTCCCAGCTAAAACGCATGTGGCAGATAAATTTACATACTCATGCTTCCCTGTGACAGCATGAACAAGCCTTTTTATTTATTTACATTGTATGTTAATTACATATATTTAAGTTCAGGGCTGTTGTACTCGTATTTGGTTCATTGATAATTTTAATATGCCAAGCAATGCAAACACAATCAGGACATACAATATAATTTTGAAGCCTGAATAAAAGGTGAAACAATAACTTCTGAACCTTGAAGTTAAAACAGCTCTGTATCTTGAAAATATCAAATTGTACTGGTACCAATCATTAAACTTCATATTTACAAACTGTAAAAACGAGAACTGACACAACCCTTTAGAGCCATAAGGGCACATTTTAAAAACATTTATGCCAGTCTTTAATTAGAAACAAACAAGTTAAGAATGCTAAAGGGATAATGAGAGTTAATTAAGGACTGGAGTAAATGCTTTGAAAATATGGCATATTGTATCTCCAGACTAACTGCCTGATCTGCATTCTTCCTGGCAGTCTGAATGCAAACTCTGCAGCTGTTGATGCAGACTGGCAACAAAACATGTCAGTCCTTAGAAAAGAAGAATAAGAAACTCCCTATTAATTGTTACTATCTGTTTCTAGGGCAGGCTCATCACATGTGTCCATCTTTAAAGTACAGACTGTCTGATTGAAGTCTTAAACATTACTTTGGTGGCGAATTGCAATCCAAAGTTAACCAAAATATATACCATTGAAAGCCTCTGAAAGACAACAATATGACTGCTGTCTAATTGGATACAAAGTAAGCCAGAGGGTTCAAAGATAAGGGATCATCTGGCACTAATTACTTATTTCACTGCATACTAAGAACATTTTGGCACGTATGCTCTATCTGCCCCTCTTCATTTTAACATCCACTTGATCCACAATCTGTGCTGCAGCAACAAATGTTTCTGTTTTTCTTACAGGAATGTAACATCTTTGTTATACAGATTTTAAAACTATTTCATTTTCAACTTAACAGCCTGTTCTGGTAAATGGGATACCTTACAGCTGGCTGGTCATAGGGGAGTTTCAGGCTGCAGTGATTTTCAATGAACTACATGATTAGCTCGATAGCAGGTGTTCTCCTAGTCAAGTGGATGTGACTGCTGACTCCCTTGATCAGATTCCAGAAAATATATCAGGTTAGTTTAAATGTTGGGTTATACAATAACTACCATATCTAGAAGAAGGGTTTGTTTTTTTAAATTTTTTTTTCAATTTGTTCCACCAGGTGGATGGCAGGTGGTTGTGTTTCTTGATTATTTGTACATTCTCAAACATTCACGGTTTACACATATATAGTATATTACAACACTTACTAAATAATAGTAATTTTTTGGGTTAGTCAAATACTTCTAAAGAATACATTAGGTTTATCATTCACATGTACTGTAAGTATCTATTTTAGAAATGAGAATGGTGTATCTTACATATTTAGCAAATAGAGGTGGTGCACAAAAAAAGAGACAAAAGAACACAAACAACACAAGCCCCTTCTACTTTTCACATTCTTTGTGGTCAGGGAATACCAGAAACCAAAACAAATCATATATTTCTTTCTCCCAGCATGTGCTGTTAGTGAAAAACATATCTGTATAAAAATACCACAATGGACTGCCTTTGTTGCATATACTGTACTAAAATAACTCAACAGTCTACACATCAACGCTCACAAAAAGTATTTAGTCATTTGGAAATCTCAATACTTTGTGGGACTTCCACGGGCCTTGATCACAGCTTGTATTCATTTTGGAATGGTCTCAGCTATTTTTAGCACAGCAATCTAGTTTTCCTACAAAGAAACCTGAATCACTGTCAAGGAAGACATAATTGCATTTAATTCCGTCCTTCAAAAAGTACCATTGGATAGGGTTCAGATCTAGCTCCGGACTTTGTATGTGTAATCTCTGTTACCATTTTTAGTATATGTGCTAAAACTAAATACTTTATAGGAGTATTAATGGTAGTATTCTTGTTTAGCAGGTATTTTGTTGCCCCAAACAGCATTCCCAATGTGACATGCTGTATTGCACCCAGTGCACATTTTACTGCCCTCTGTGGGCAACATATTACCTGCAAAACAAAACAGAATACCTGTGCAGATAATACAAAAGCAGCCATTTTAAAAGTTAAGTTAAAACCCACTAAGATAAGAAAGCCATTTTATAAAAGTGCGTTTTTAGTCTTGACTTGAAAATTGTAACGGTCCCAGCATCCCTGAAACAACAAAGGCAGAGCACTCCATTATTTAGGAGTGCTACAAGAAAAAGCCCTGCCTCCTGTGTGGCTTTTGTTGACCGTAGAAGTAACCAGCAGCCCCACATCCTCAGAATGTGATTTGGAAGATACAGGGTCAGTAACTTCTGCAAATAACTAGGTGCTAATCCATTTAGGGCCTTGTAAGTTAAAAGCACAATCTTAAAATCAATTCTATACTGCACAGGGGGGCAGTGTAAAGAATTGTACACTGGTTATCCAACGCATTAAACTGCAAGCCTTGGATACTATGTTGCATTCTTCTGTCACTGGTCTGGAGGCTCAATAAAGTGCATGCAACAAACTAAACGGCCGTGGAATTTTCCAAGTCATTTAAAAACACACTGCATTATTAGAGATAAGACTAGTGGATTAGTAGAGACCACAACTAATTTATCTGAAATAACTCTTAAGTTTCAAAAACTCATTTACTTTAAAAATACAAATCACATTTTTACATTTTTCTTTGTAAAAATATATTTTTGGATGTAAAAACAGCTTTATAAAATAGTACTTTTGTTATATTTTCTTCCCAGAGGCATTACACACTTGTGCCCAAAAGACAGCCAGAGTTTAGTTACACAAGAAAATGTACTAACGAGAGTAGACAATTCGGCCCATCTAAGCTGAGTCTTAAAAGAACCAAGTGATTCTGCATCAGCAAAATGACTGCTAACCCATCCCATACCCTCACTACTCTCTGTGTGAGAAGTGTGAACTTCCTTCTGTCCTTAGTCTATCTTGACTTAATTTCCAACTATAAGAAACTAAGAAAATGTACAAATGAGAAGAGGCCATTCGGCCCATTTAAACTAAAATAATTCTACCTGTGGTTAATCGAACCCCGGTCACAGCCAAACTGTCTTACAGCTACATTTTCTAATTATAAGTTATTTGCAAATAACTAATAACTGATTTCACAGGCATTGACCAGCATTAACCTTGGACTTCATTACCTAAAGCAATATTATGTAATCCAAGATTAGCACTAATCGGGATCTGAGAAACCACACAATAATGTTCAATAAGAAATATACATTGTGTACCCCACTCCCACTACTTTTTGACTGATAGCCACAAAACCACAGATAGACCAAAAACTAGTCTTGAAAGAAAGGTCTTATTTGAATGTGTTTATTGATTAATTAATTTAATGTTATTACTGCAACAATATAAGGGCCAATAAAACAGTTTTCCATTCCACAAAATCAAATAATCTGAAGCACTGTAGAAATTGGAATTATAGTTTTTTTTTTTTTTTTTTCCCCAGCATTTTAGGTGCTTCAAGATAAATGTCAAAATACTTTAATTAAAAAATAATAACAATTGAACTGATAGATCATAAATGCTGAGAGTTTGCTCCACATATACTTTCAGTGTTTACTGGTGAACCACCATTGGTAATTACTTGTATACAAGTCTTCCACAAGTCTTCAATGTTTCCATATTGCAGGTTCTCCATTAGGACCAGCCAGGATGAGGGTTTTGATATTGTGGCCAGCTACATTAAGAAGAAAAACAAACAAACAAAAAAAAAAAAAACATTGTTAGTTAAGTTTTGAACTAAAACTGTGTTGGTGGAATTTCATATGCTACCGTGTAAGAGCAGCCTCTCTTTGGAAAAACATTTTCTGCTTTGGCTATTTACTACATAACTGTAGTTCTCTGATAAGCAAGACGTGTAGGATCTCTAAGAATTTGCTTAACTTACCGGGGAGCAAGCTGGATCCTCTGTCTGTTTTGGGCTCTGTATCTTGGCCTATGTCTTTGTTCTGGGGATAGACATGTTAAAAATCAAAAGGGAATTCACAGTACCTTCCTATATTTCTTTCCTCAAAAAAATAAACAAAAACAAAGTAATTGGCCATTTGTTTTTAAAAGCATACACAATAAGGGGTCATAATGTATGGGGAATATCATCGCTGATGGAATAGTTTGTAAAAATGAAGTAAATATATAAATAATCATACAATACAACTATCTCATCATTGATATGGACAGATGTTAAAAACAATAATCCAGTGAAATGTTTGGTAATTATCATAACCCTGGTTCCATGAAAGAAATATAACCATTACCTCCTAAAGACCCCGTAACCTGAGTAGATATACCAAAGCTGCTCATCAGAGCCTGTGACGCAGTCATGCCCATCCCTGAGGGTATAAAAAATGACTTCTTGCACAGATCTCAGTGTTATTTTTCCTTCAAGTCTGCTGCAATTGATGCAGTGACCTTAAAGGTTAATAGGTACATTTCTATTACAGGGAACCATTTCGTACTTGAAACGTTCCCTTTATGTAACAAATGTAACCATTACCTAATGGGTAAGTGTGCCAAAGCCATTGCAAGAGCAATATTGCAGAACGACAGGATTGCTACAACACTAAGCTGAGAGGCTGCCTTGTGCGTTACCATTAGGAACCCCAGTAACAAGTAGCTAGGGCTAAAAAACTAGGTAGAAACTCACCTCTGTGCCTGTGTTGTAAGGGTTGAATGAGAAGCCACCCTTAACACTCCAGTTCCAAGCCAGGGTTTTGAGGATCGACAACATTAAGTCTGTAGAACCAAGTGAAAGTATGGGGAGTAGCCCACACCGCTGCATTGCATATGTCTTTGTCTTTGCAAGCAAGAAAGCCACCATTAAAAAACTGCCACACCAGGAAGTGACTAGGAGTAAGTTTTGGCATCCTGAAATAGCTGCCAGATAGACCTTTAATGTAGAGGTGGATTTCCTCTTGTTAAGCAGGTCCTGCAAAAATTGCAGTATTACTGCCATGGGACAGGTCGTGGGGTCGAACCCCTGAGGCAGGCACCAAGTCTGAAAGACGCCCCATTTGCACCCGTACTTGGAACACATGGATGCTGCTCTGGCATTTTGCAGGGTGTCAGTAACCCTATTAGACAGACCCAGACGTCTCAAATGTAGTCGTTCAGGGGCCAGAACCAGAGCTGTAGACTTGATGGTCAAGATGCCACAAAAGTACCCCACGCCTGCTTGAGCAGGTCGCAGTGCTTGGGCAGTGAGGAACAATACCCGCCATTGGCGCCTGAAGCCGCCAAGCTTTTTTCAAAAATTGCCCTGCCAGGAAGTGAGCTCCCGGGGAGACATGGCAAGCCAAAATTTCTGCCACATAGACCTTTAATGTAGTTTGTCACTCCAAGTAGATGCACTGCCCGCAATGAGGAGGTTCTCTTGTGCCCAGAGCAAAAGTTTGCGGGCCAAGGCAACCTGAGGCCTCTCTGGTGGTTGATGTAAAGCAAGCTGATGCCTTCAAGCCCAGAAGTTTCTGGAATGTCACTATCACTAGCGCTCTGTTGAGCTGAAACAGAGCTCCAAACAGGTGGTTGCTCTCTGCACTCTGCCGTCCGAAAGAGTGGACAGCACGGACCTGGCATCCAAGCACACTCCTAGATATTAGGCAGTCTGAGAAGCTGGATTCACTGTAAGGCCCAACCGTTGAAGGTTGCCGGTAACAAGTTCCGTGTGGGCCTCTGCCTGTGCTGGAGGCTGGGCACAAATGAGTCAGTCATCCAGATAATTGAGTACTCAATGGGGGTGGATAGCTTCCATGCAGTTCGAAAAGGCACAGGAAACTAGAGAGGCCATATGGCAAGACACAGAACTCATACGCTGTTCCCTGAAAGACGAACTGTAGGTTCTTCCTGTTTGCCGGTTTTATGGGGATGTGGAAATAGGCTACTTTGAGGTTCACCGTGGAGAACCAGTCGCCCGGCCTGATTGACTGCAACAGCTGTTGCATCATCAACATTTTGAAGCTCCTTTGCTTCACATACAGGTTGACCTGTCTGAGGTCGAGGATTAGCCTAAGCCCACCATCCCGTTTGGGCACTAGGAAGTACCTGGGATTGAACCCTTCCTCCAACTGTCATGCGAATAGCTCAGCGGCAATTGAAGCCTACACTGATGTAAATTGAGCAGGGCCCAACTTCTCCGCATCATGCACCCTATATACGGTGTTCATCGACCAGGAAATAGCAGGAGCTGTATCTGTGTGACACCATGACAACTGGATTTCAAAAAGAAAATACAAGTGCACTGGGGGGGACACAGAGAGGTGGTAGGCTCATCATCAAAGATGGACTGCCTTGTCCCACCTCTGTAGGCCAGGGCACTTGCAAGACTGCAGTGGTCCTCTTGATCAGAGGTAGAAGCTCTGCAGACAGGGAGAGCTTAACCGCAGGGGGTGTGCTGTCTGGACGCCACGTCCTCAGACGGTAATGCTAGCACCTGTTCGCCCACCTCCTCAGAGGTGGCGATTGACAGCATGTCATCCTGTTGCCAATCTGCGCTCATTGTCACCTGGGGCCCCAAAACAGCCTCTGTGGGAAACAGCTGTGTGGCAGGGTGAAGGTAAGAAGGTGGGGTAAAATCTTGCCTCTCGACAGGTGGTGATAATAGAGCTATCATCCCGCAGGTCCGCACCACGATGGAACATACCTTAAATATAGAGTCGACTTGCAGAGGCCATCTCGGGAAAGGCAATTAACACAGGTGTTTCAAGTTGCGCATTCCTCAAAGCCAATGTTTTTCTATGGAGTTGATCAACTAGTGTTTGGTCATAAAGAATTGACGAGGAGCTGTTGGCTTGAATAAGGGAAGACTGTAGCAGAAGGTGGACGCTTCCATCCCGCAAGGATACTGTATATTCTGTAAATAGTGGTGATTGGGACTGTGGGGAACTGTTTGTGTGGGGCTGTGTTTGTGTTGTGTTTACTCACGTAATGGAATATCAACTTTGTTTGCACCTTGAGACAGTGACTATAAGTGTATTTATCTACACACCACATACCACCCAGGGACAACCTGCCCAGAGCTTCTCCATCTGCTCTGAGTCCGCCAATCGCTCGGAACAGCAATCGAGATTCTTCTTCTTCTTCTTCGGGGGAGGAGGAGAAGCAGAGGATGAGGAAGACCGTGAAGAAGGCTTCCTACGTGGGCTACTTTTCCGGGTGTGTTGTCTGATCTCCCTTGGCACAGAGCCGTGGCGTTAGGATGCAGCCACCACTCTACCAGAGGGTGATGGGGAAGAGCGCTGCGCAGGTGTAAGAGACACTGCTTGTCTTCAACAGGCAGATTGGCCTTGCATGTGTCGCAGGGATAAAAAAAAAGAACTCGGGCATGATGCAAGTAGCAATGCGTGTACAGTAAACAATGTACAGGTGCTGCCTCAATCTGCAACAGCAACAGGGCAAGACCCGAACAAGACCGGCTTTGTACTGGACCAGGGATGCAAGCACCAGTCAGAAGCAGGTCAAAACTGGGACATTACCAGTTCAGTGACTGTAGCATCGGTCAGTACGGTACCGTGGCCGGAAACTAAGGAAAGCCTGCTTATTAGGGGTACTAACAGCCCTCGTAATAGTGATCCAAAAGCAGTCAACAAAAACGGCAGTGAAATAATGAGGAATGAGACTGCAAGCAATCTCAACCGAAGCGCGTATTCCTGTAAAAAAAAAAAAAAAAAACACTGAAAATACGATAAAAATATTTCTACACAGAAAACAGTAATAACAATTATAGTTCAGAAAATAAACGTTTCTCACTTAAAAAGAGAATTTTTATTTAACTCCAGCTGAAGCTAAGCAGCCTGTGAGGAGCGCACACCTGGGAAGGAGCGACTCAAGTCGCTGGCTTCATGAGTGGCACAAGGTCGCTGCAGGACATAACAAACAACAGGCTGTAGTAGGTAATTAATTAAAAAAAAAATGATTACAGCATATATTAAATACTGCATAAATTATGTAAAAACGATAATTAGCAAAAATTTCCCGTCAGGTCAGTCTTGAAAGGGAAAATGGCGCAAAGATCTGTGCGTGCAGTCCTCCTGTACCCTTGCGGGTGGGAATGACTGCGTCATAGGCTCGGCTGAGCAGCTTTGAATATAATATTCAGGTTTCGAGGTCTTTACCTCTTAGGAGGTAAAAACCCATTAGATAGTGGCTACATTTCGCATTGAAAGGGAACAGGTAATGAAACTTGATTGAGAAAATCAAAAACACTGTGGTGGTGGCAGCTCTGTAAAATTACATACACAAAAGTGAGTTTTATTGTATAATACACATTACATGTACTGTGCAGCAGGTTAGGATACGATGTGATGGTCCTGATGACCTATTTTTCATTATGTTTAACCCTTTACAGTCCATTTATTCAGCTCTTGTCAGGTTCAATTTATTTTAACACGCACTGTTTATTTTACACGATATATATTTTTACAATATATTTTTTTCAGAGTAAAACAGGTTTAAAACACACTGTACCCACAGTAAAGGACACTCAGCATTGCATCTCCAGCCAAGCCCTATCCCTTGTTCGCTGTATTTTTCACATCTCTTCATAGTCGTGCATACCGATAAATCCTCGTTTTATCACCAAACTTCTCAATAATGCGATCCAAGTCATTATTTTATTACTATAACATCTCAAAAAGCTCTGCATGTCTGTGATATTCTTTGAGCGTTGGATGCTGAAGCAGCTTTCTTCTTTGTTTACGTCCGTGTCATCTCTGTGATGCAGGGCCTCTGTGTATTGCTCAGATACGCCGCTTTTTTTTTTTTTTTGTCTTCTCTCGGCTCCTATCGGTCTCACTTGGCCACTAAAAGGTTTTCTCGGCTTTTTCCAATGAAAAAACCACTAGAGACCTGTGCTTGACGTCTTTTTGAAGATGTCAGACAGGGTCCGACATCGGACTAGAAAGGGAAAATTGTAATGTCTGACCTGGTCCGACAAAGGGTTAATGATTAACTATTTAATTAAAAGCAAAAACTTTCAAGATTTAGGCAGAACATTCATCACCAAACAACCATTTTATGGACTAGAAAAAGCTAGGTACTGTATTAGGTCATATATCACGATCAAAACCACTGTCACAATACTATGCACCATTGTTTATCACCCCTACTCAGAGGAAAATGGAGTTGTACATTTTCAGAAACATGAGTTTATATTAAAATGACAGGCATAAAAAAAAAAGACAAAAGTGTTCACATACCTTGAGTCCGTGAAGGACTCAATTGAAATCCAGAAGTACAGGGATCATTTTGAGGAGGAAAGAACTGTCTTTGCCCTTTGTGGGAATGGGGTCCTCCATCTCTTGCATGATAACTGCTACATGCCTGTTTCGCTGAGAAAGACACAAGACAATTTCAAGAGGAATGTCATGTCATCTGAAACATTCACTTCTAGGATACTACTTAATACTTGTATTATTTAAAGAATACAGTAGAACCTGTCATATCTGGTTTAATTGATTCCCGGGGTGCACTGGATATATAATAATGTTGTATCTCAAATGGAGTCATTATTCTATGCTGCAGTTGCTTATTTTTAGCTATTTCCGAGTTTTATGTTTTTTTTTGTTTTTTTTTCCGGGTTGTTTGCTTTTTATATACTGTATGAAATTATTGTTCTCGGTTACTTTCCAAAATGCTTAGGTGTCTTTTTCTGTCAAAATATGTATAGTAGTGACTCAACAGCACACTTAAGTTGTACCTTCTTACCACTGCTGTCTTCCACAATGAAATCCTTATGGTCATAGGCACCATCCTCTGGGGTTTTTGTGTGCAGGCATTTTTTTTAAATTTAGCCACAATTTGTAATTCTGTTTTAAAGCCTCCGTATCTTAACTGTAATACAGCTTTAAATCCTATGAACAAGCCTCCATTCCTAATTAAAAATCTTGTAAGCAAAGTTTCCAATAGAAACGTGGGAATGCGCTGCCATTCAGTAGTGGGGTGAAAGTATTCAGAACAAATCAATGATAAATGCAAGTCAGAAAGGAGGGACATTGCCCAGCTGCACGTCGAAAGGTAGTTTGTTTCAGTTTTTTTTTTGAAGTATGCTTTTTTTTTTTTTTTCTGTGTTTATTGGCTATACACCAATTTTATTTTTTTGAAATCGGAGTGTTTTGTCCATTAAAAAAGAAAATCAAAAGCCCTAATTATAACTTAACAATGTCAGGTACATCAGTGCATCTAAATCACCAAAATATAGTACAGAAAGTACACTATACGATACTTTACAAAACAGCATTCCACAAACAGTCAATGCCAAAGTAATCCATTGTTGTTTTTTTGCGCTGTTTGTGTTAACCCGAGACAGAAGCAACAACAGAAAGCACACACACAATCACAAACTGGCTTTGGAGGTCAGCAAAACAATCTTGTTTGAGCTTTTTAACAGTACAGTCATTTTATTAATCCATTGCTTTCTTTTATTTAACACGGTTAAACTGGGCAGTTATGTAAAGAGACAAAATGTAAAAAGTGAAAGTGAAGTCCCAAATGCACCGCCTTTTATTTATTTTTTATCTGCAACTGAATCCATTATGTCCTGTTAAGAGATTAATTTAACTGTTTTAGAACCTTAACAAAATGTGCAACGAGCAGTTTGCATCACTAAATGACACATGCCAGAGGTCCATACGTTAATCTTACAGGATCGGATAGGACAGGTTTTACTGTACGTTTTGTAAAAGGGAACAAAGGACAAAAACACAAGGCAGGAGAATGAGAAACAATGAAAAAAAAACTATAATATTTTAAAATCAAGCTATTTACTAAATTCAAAAAGCTAATTAGACACCAGATTATCACAACCAGATGGTGCTGTGGTCAGGACAGCCACCAGACCAGTGGACTTCAATGGTGTAACTTTGAACTGCATAATAGTGAGAGAACCAACAGATGGATAGAATTAGAAACTAAAAAGATTTTACTCCTAAACTTAAACAACCACAAGACCAAGGATGGCAGTGCAAGAATTAAACATTAAAAGCACCCTAATTTTATTTTTGTTGTGATGTTACTTAGAATAGAAGACTGCACCATTAAAGGAAACCAAGGAAAGCTATAGTTATAGCAAAATATCGACTATGTCAAGAAATAACTGCAATTGTAGTATTTGAAAAGGACAGTGGGTGGTGCCTAGTTCAAGAGGAAAGCCCTGTTTGTCCTCAAAACAACAGCACAGTCTTTGAGAGCATTTTAATATACACAGTAGATACATAGTGGGATAGCCTTGCTATTTATAAGAATTTAAAAGATTATTTATTAAAAGATATAAACACTTTTGTTAAGTTTAGTGGATTGGTTATATCTTTTTATTACTGGACAATTTAATAATGACGATGTCATATCAACCACCCCTTGCATGAAGACATTTCCCCTCCCCAAAACACAGAGGCGGAAGTGTTTAAATCAACACGTCATTTGTGTCAATTGTGTGTTTTTACTTCAAAGTGGTCATTCTGTGCCAATTAAGATTTCATTTTCATTTAATCAAAAATAGAGCAAAGAACTGAAAACGTGCATATCGGTACCATCTACATGTCAGACTCCATGGATATGTAAATAACACCAGTACCTTTACATTTTCACTTCCAAAATGTCTTCTTCAAAGGTATGTGGACATTTAAAGAAACATGTGTTATTGTATACATTTACACATCAGTCTGACAACTCCTTATGTGTAAATGTAAACAATAAAACTTCCAGTTATTTTCTTACCCATTAAATATACTGTATGTATTTTTGCTGTTCAAAGCTGGCTATCCATTTGGTCAGCCTCTGCTTAGACAGGACTTGACCATGGGATTTAGAAAAAAAAAAAAACGTTCAGACTGTCTCCAAGTTTTCATCCTGTCAAAGTAGTACGCCAGGGGCCGCACAAGGCAGAGAGTATGGAGCTGTCACTCTCTGTCAGACCAGAAAGGAGGTGGATGGAAAGCCTCCTATTCCACAGACTGGTTGACATGAAGTGCCGAGATCGTCAGCAACAAGGCAGGATTGTTACGGAGCGTAACCTTTGTCCTGGCCTCAATACAAATTAAGCAGGCTTTTGCAATTGAGAATGCCTGCATCTCGCTCACCCGCTTTGCGGCGGTGATAACAAGAAAAATGCTTTGAGCAATAAATATTTCAGCTCAGCTAAATGCATGGGCTCAAACGGAGGCTTCATGAGTGCATTAAGCGCCACGTTTACCCTCCAGCGAGGAAAAATGTCCTTCACAGACGGCTGAAGCAGCTGAGCACCTTTCAAAAATTGCCCGGGCAGGAAGTGAGCTCTTGGGGAGACAGAGTCAATCTTGACATGGCAAGTTGAAATAGCTGCCAGATAGACCCTTAAGGTAGAGGGGGATTTCCCCTCATTAATCACGTCCTGCAAAAATTGTTGTATTAACGCCATGGGACAGGTCGTGAGATCAACCTATGAGGCGGACACCACATCTGAAAGACTCCCCACTTGTACCTGTACTGGGAATGTGTGGACGCTGCTCTGGCATTTTGCAGGGTGTCAATAACCTTACCAGACAGACCCAAATAGCTCAAATGCAGTCGTTCAGGGGCCTGACCCAGAGCTACAGGCTCGATGGGTCGGAATGCCATAAGGTCTCCCTGCCTGACCGAGAAGGTCACAGTACTTGGGCAGTCTCCACGGCTGGTCGCTCAAGAGCTCCATCAGGGTTAATAACCAGTCTCCTGGGCCAATATGGGACTACTAGGAGCACCTTGGCCCGGTCCTGCCTGATTTTCTCCAAACACAGCGGGAGCATGGCGAGTGGTGGGAAGGCATATAACAGTTGCCTTAGCCACTGTTGTGCCGAGGTATCTATTGCCAGCGGGTCCCCGTCTCCTATTATGGAGAACCAGAAGGAACAGTGGGTTGATTCCTGGGAGGCAAAAAGATCTCTCTCTGCTCTCCCAAACCTCTCCCAAATGAGGCTCACCAACTTTGGGTGAAGTAGAGCTCCGTGAAATTCTTCTTATTTTTTATAATTTTCTGTTTTATTTTTCACAAATTTCATTTTATCCGCTAAAAATTGTTTTATTTTGTTTTTTTACAGATACTCACTAATAAAATAACTCAAATAGATGTATATAAATAAAAACAAAGTATACATCATGTTTTAACTATATACATTTTTTTATTAAACATTATCCGCTTTTTTTTATATTTTTAACATAAACAGACCTAGCAGAGAAAAATTCTCATTAGCGCCAGTAACAGTAATGTACATGAAGTTCCCACTCTCTTTAATTAACTGCCTATTTACAGTAAATAGTGCTGATGCCCTCTATAAAAACACATTAAGATAAAATAAAAAAAAATATATATATTTATACTGCTGTACTATTGTGGGGCTGTCATCATAATTGCACATACAGCAATCTACCCATTAAATAAACGATAGGAATAGTATTTCAATCCCATTCCACTGAAGCAGGGTTCCAGTATACAAGTTTGGAGATTCTCAGTATTTAAACATTAAGCAAAGCAGATTCATTCATTCAAAACCAAGTTTGGACCACTTGAAATAAAACAAAGAATTAGCATACTAATACAAAATACAAGCCATATTTTCCCCAAAAGGAATAAACAGCTAATGCTTAATGGCGGTATCAGCATGGCCCTGGAGTCCAAGAACACTACTAGATAGGAGGCTGCCTGAGAAGGCATGAGCTGGCTCTTGGCATTATTCACCATAAGGCCTAACCTTTGAAGGTGGCCGGTGACCAGTTCCACGTGTGCCTCTGCCTGTGCTAGAGACTGAGCACTGAGCACTGAGCACAAATTAGCCAGTTGTCCAGATAATTGAGCACTCTGATGGGGCCAGGACAGCTTCCATGCAGTTCGAGAAGGCACAAGGGGCTAGAGAGAGGCCAAATGGCAAGACACAGAAGTCATACGCTGTTCCCTATAAAGCGAACAACAGTTACTTCCTGTGCACTGGTTTAATGGGAATCATCTCTACGCAGGGTGGAAGAAACTATTAAGCCTCTGCGGTGAGCAGCCACATGCTGGTTAAGAACATCACCTCTGGCAGCAGGTGCAGCCGACTGTGTCGGTCTTTAAGGCTGCTGGGACCTAGGTCGAGCCAGCCCCTTCGTGGATTCCTGCACTGCAACATCTTGTCTACTGCTGGACCAAACGTATGCCTTGGAGTAATTGGGCTGCCCAGCTGTGGTGCTGTGTCTCCGTCTGGCACACGTTTCTGGGAAAGCCAAAGCTAACTACATGAATCTACCAGCGTAGCCAGGTGTCTACCTACAGCCTAACCGTTGAGCTTTGACACAAGTCAAGCAGGTTTTTGTTAACCAAGCACAGCTCAAGCAGCTGTTGTGGTGAGAGCCTGTGGTTCTCAGAGAGGGAAGAGGCTACCAGAATGCTGCTCTAGTTCCCTAGCCATGCGGCAAATGCACTAGCTGAATAAGGTATCTTGAGGATCAACTCAGAGACCTGGCACTGCTTGTTAGGGAAGGCAACGTCCTTGGATAGGAGAGCTATAATTACTCGCCTGGACCAACGTGTCAATAGAAGCCTCAACTGGCGGAAAATCGGCCAAGGCCAGCTTCTCCTCATCATGCACCTCATACAGGGCTCAGCAGGAGTAACGGACGCAGATCACTCCTTAGAGCTGTGGGATAGCCGTTTCTCACGTGTGTGCTTGGAAAAAGGGTCACAAAACCTGCAGAAGCTGCGATTTGCCAGTGCCTCTTTGACGTGCTCTGCCTCCAGGCAGTAACAGCACCTGCTGTTCTTGTCCTCTATAGGCAGACTGGTCTTGCATGTCACACAGTGATAAAACCAAGGCATGATGCAAGTAGCAAGCAATGCAGTGTACAGTACACAGTTGTAAAGTTGCTGCCTCAATCTGCCTATAGGTATTGACCGGGTGAGTCAAGACCCAAGAGGAGTCGATTCAGTGACTTCAGCACTGGGTTGGTACAGTACCGGGTCAGAACCGGGATGGTACCGTGTCAGTTCGGTACTGGTGTGGTGACTTTTAGCACTGGGTGGTACAAAAACGGCACTGGGACACTATTAGTGTGGCAACCTCGGTCCCACTTCGGTACCGGGTCGGGAGCAGGTCGATGACCTTGGTAACAGTACGGGTCCACCAGTTCGCAGTTACCACGGGTGGCAACATACAGGGCCACTGGCAAAACCACTCAGTCACCAACGCGAGACTGAGGGAAGCCTGCTTGTTAGAATGAACTAACAGCCTTTGCAATGGTGATGCTAAAAAAGCTGTCACCAAAACGGCATCAGATACTGTGGTTGAAATGAATTAAAGCAACAACGATCAAAGTGTGCATCTCAGTCCTGCTCAGTTCAGCTGAGCCCAGCAGTTGCCCTTGCTGCATGTGTGCTGAGCACCACATTGTAGACAGGCCTGAACGAAGGCACAAGAGAAAATACTTTCTCAACAAAAAACAGTAATTAAACAATAAAACATAAAAATGTCTCTTATAGTGCTAAAAACAAAAACTAGCGCAGTACGGTATGGTACAGGTACTATTACAAGGATGGCACCATACTGGATTTTTGGAATTTTGCAAAAAAATTGCTGAAATAAATAATTGTAGACATCTATTTCTTGTAACTTTTTTTCTTCATCCACAAAAGGAACTTTTAATACACAAGATTATTGCTAACATTATTTGTTTTTGAGAAATTTCTAGAAATGACAAATTTCCATTGGGTATGTAAATTTTTGGCTACAACTGTACATATACACCATGGATGTCAAGTCTCAAGGTTTACCCATGATGCTCACGGTTTTTCACAATTTTGAAACGTCTCACGGCCATGCAATGGATTCTCACGTTTTAATAACATTTTAATAATGTTGACCAATAGTAATAATCACATTCACACACTAACGGAAGATTTTATTAAAACTGAAAACATTCACTGTTAAATGTCATTTTTTTAGTGTGTGGCGTTCTTGGTTTTATTTATTTAATTTCGTCTCCACAAAAGGAGCAAAAGCAGACAGTATTTTCTTTTCATGACTAGCTACAGTTGTGTTTTTTTTTTTTTTTTATGTACTGCATTCGTGTCGTTGCTTCGTCCTTAAGTCAAGGTCAGTGGCGTAGCTGTCAGCCATGTGCAAAAATCTTGCTCTGTCACCAGCACCGCCACCCCCCACCCCACCCCCCCCTTCCAAAACAAAATGGTCTGGTCTAGGTTAAGGTTTTTCATCAATCCCAAGGTTTGTCAGCAGGGGTTTCACTGGTTTCACTTAGGGGTTGACATGTATGATACACACACAAGAATGTAAGTAAGATTTACAAAACAATATTAGGAAAGATCGTGTATTAAACATTAAGTTCACATTATTATTCTCTCTCAGGTTTACAGAAAATAATGTACAAGAAGAGTTCCTCACAGCTGATTTTTAACAATTTGTGTACATTTATAAACATGGTGCCCAGTGGCTCTTCTCATAAAAGCACTGGTTCGAATCCTGGATGCACTTGGTTGCCAAACCTGGCTGGGGACCCACAGGGAACAATGCATTTGCGCTGTAATCTGTGATTTTTAGTCCTTCTGCTCTGCAAGTGGGTGAGCCAACATTTGAACAGGGGTAAAATAAACAAACAATTGGTCACAATTTAATAAATAATAAACTATGTGATTTGTTGTTCTTTAATAACCAAGAAGTTGGATTCAAAATGAATGTAAGATTACTAAGCAGATTTTTTAAAATTAATCTTATTATAAGTTTTCAAATACTTTCAACTGCTTTATTAGAATACTTTTTTGAATGGATTACTTGTAATATAAAAATAATGCATTGTTTTTGCAACTGGTGGTAAATTATTTAAAACATTAACCACAAATAACAGTTCTGAATTCTGTTAACTAGTCAGCGATAATAAGCATCTAATCTAAAAATTAGATTAAACATGGATACACTCACTATTTGGCAGTTATATAAATTCCATTTTCAGTTGAAACTGCAAGCACCTTCCGGCTTTGAGTGTGTCTGTGTTTCAAAGCAGCACAGACTGGAAAGAGTACAGCAGATGAGAGCTGCAGGAGTTGGCAGCAGCAACAAAGCCACAAATAACATGGCACTCTTCGATATCTCTTTCCTTTGTGTCTGTCAAAAGCATGTGGTAGATCGATACACCAGTCCACTGTCCACCACTCATTAAAAAAGCTATAATATTCAGTGAATATGTAGGCGTTATCCTGTGAACAGAAATCCAGGATGGAGCAGGTGGTTTCTTGGCACAGATGTGAAAATCCTAGAAAGGAACTATTTTCATGCCATTTGCTGATGAAGCAGATGTGATACTGACCATAGCAATCCTTCATGTATTTTCAAATATGTAGTTATTTGAACAGTGAAGCTTTTTCGATAGAATAATTACATGTAACGGCAATGCATTAAAAGGGTAATGGTTTTTAAATGTGCTCAAAAATCTTTAAAAACCCTTCAAACCTTCTAAAGGGCCTCTTGGTTTGCTCTCGATGTTTCTCCTCTTTCTGATGCATGTACTGGTGATGATAGTTTTCAGGTAATGAAACTTGGTAACCAAGGACATCTGTAGAAATCATAAGAGATAATTATTATTACAATCATGCTCATAAATTACTATTTGAAACCAAATCTACAAATCAAAATTCTGTCTTTTTGCAACTTATTATTAGGAATATTCCTGAAAGGGTGGCTTGTGTCTCACTGGAAGGATGGCAACCCAACCACTAGCACTATGCTGGGTATAAGTATGTTTGAACATTCTCCATAGCCATACTAATAATTACACCGCCTAAATTGACATATTGTGGCTGTAATAAAGAATTACACATGAACAGTCTGAGCTTGTGTTTACGAGACATTAGCAGTTGAACTAGTGGCAACGGCTTCACAATACATAGCTCACTATACTGGGATGTAATTGCTCCTACTGAAGCAGGTGTGTGCAACTTTTGAAAAAAAAACTAGGGACAAAATGCTGAAAAAATCTAGTTGCCCGTCTTAAAAATCTAGTTGCCCCCTCCCCGTCACACAAAAACACACAAAAAAGTAGAATATAAACTTGTAGGATTTTGGTTTTATTTATAGTGAACAGAATCAATCCGTGATTAACAGGGGCGGATCTAGCCTTATAGCTTGACTGGTTCACTAAATTCTTCAAAATACACAAAAGGTTCCCTGTGACCCCACCTCACCTCAACAAATTTATTTAAATGTTTCTTTCAATACAATTTTGAACACATTTGCTAGTACACTTAAGTAACACGCTACGTGTACAACTAAAATAAGCAATACTTAGAGTTAACCAAACATACTGTAAAAAAAAAAAAAAAAGCTTCTGTCTGTTTTTTTCCCTAATCTTTTTCTATAAGCTGAATTCAACTCCTGATGTCCAAATCATTTAGTTTGCTGCATCACAGATAAAATTAAAAAAAAAAATCACTACCAACTATTGCTGTTGGTTTGTGGAATTCAGATTTTTCTTGACGTTCTTTCAGTTTTGTATCCGCTGAACCCCAGATTTTTAAAGGATATGTCTATAACCTGTATAGTTTCTCTGCATTTTTTACTATTCCACTACCGTTACAGTAATCTTGTTCAACAAGAAGCAGTATGCAGGGATGCCCACCCATATAGCTTCTGGCTTAACACAACACAGCACTAAGGAAGCCTGCTGTCACTGTGACAGCCTTCACAATAGTACTGCAAGCAGAGACCAGAGTGGCAACGAAACACTGTGGGAATGACTGCAGGCAATCAGACCCGAAGCAGAGCCGTGCCCAACACCTACTAGTGAATCGGAAAGGTAACCTTGTTCACTGTACAAAGTACCGGCAAGAACAGGAGCAGGTCTGGGACCTACAGTTACCACAAAAGCGATAAAGGGACGCCCGTATAGAATGTTTTTTGGCTAACCATAGATGGAAATTCAAGGAGAGCCCACTGCTAGAGCCCTAACAGTCTTCACATTAACTCTGCAAGAAGATCTTAATGTGGTACAGAGACACTGTGGGAAAAGCTGCAAGCAGCTTGACCCAGCTCGCGCATCTCCGTCAAACTACAGGTAATGTCACATCGGGAAAGGCATTCCATGCGTCCCATGCTGTCGTCTTGCCTTTTCCAGCAAAGCACGAGACTGCGTCACACCCTGAAACATTGGCAGTGCCTTTGCTTTCCATGAACCTAATGCTGATGCAATGTCATATGCAGCAATGTACCTCAAGTGTCTGCCTACACTAAAGAATATTCATTCTTTAGTAGCTGGAATGTGTTGTATGTGAGACACTATGATTGCAATCACATCTGTGTCTGCTGTCCTGACCATGATCTGATGTTCATGGTGTGCTGCATCTGACACATGCAACACTATGCGCGGGTCTGCATCTTCATGCATACATGGCTCTGTGGTACTTTTGTCCTCCCTAACGGGTGAACTCAGTACTAGTTCATCAAGAGTACTGTACACTTCTTTGCCATCCGCATGAATCAAGGCAACTTGTTCTGCTAGAAGATGGAACAGTTCTGTTTTGTTTTCATTCACAGACAGAAAGCTTTGCCAATTTCCTGGCACATGTGAAGAGGGAACCACCCTTCTTCTCATGCCTGTACCTCTTTTCTCTCACATAGCTGTCTTCAGACTGCCCAGTTTAAACACATCCCAAACAATGTACAACCTGTCCACTGACTGTAGTTGTGTTATGATGTATGGCATAAATACAGCATCTATGTAATCCTGGAATGTCTTCGATGCGCCTGTTGACAACATTTGAACTACTACAGCACTGTCCAATACAGCTACATTCACTTGTAGGCTGCCTTCTGGAGCATGGGAAATAGCCTCTAGTTACACAAGATCTGCTTTTGTGCCAGATCGCATTTCACCCAGCTTAGACAGTGATGGGGGTGAAAGTTGATTTTCATGTGTGAAAAACTGCTCCAGATTACAATCCAGAGACTGGCATGCAATGTACAGCCGTGAGCAGCGTTCTCTCTAAGCTTTCCAGAAACTGAGGAACTTGCCGTTTTGACTGAGAAAGGTTAAATTATCAGTGGGAAACCTTTGGCTATGCATTAACCCTTTTAATATATTTTTTGATGCATTATATAATTTTGAAACAATATTCCAACACAAGTATCTTAACAATTTTACAATTTACTTTAAATTTAAACATGACATTTACTGTGGGTCTGCCTCTGATTTTGAATCATCCTCTGATCCTATGCAGCCCTGTCAGTTGTTATCATAGATATAGACCGCATGCTTAACTGGTGGCCTGCATAAAATTGCTTTATACTACTGCATAAAACACTGGCATCTGCACTGCCTTCAATTGTAACCATCTTTAGAGCTACTAATTGTTCCATTCTTGGGAATACCAAATTCCGTTTTTCAAAAATGGCCAATTCCATTTGTTCCCACTTTATATCAACATATTAATAATTAAATATGGCATTTGAAAATAAATATAATGTTGCTAGTTAAAATAAGTAAATGTAATACATTACCACAATTATTATTTTTTTTTTTTTTTCAAATCAGACTCTTGTTGCTGTAATAGTAAGTAAAGCACCTGAAGACACTTCAAACCTGTCATAATGTTTACAGACATCACTTGGCTCATTGCTGGCATTTAAAATAAGCAGGAAAACATAAGAATTATATTACAACAGTTCAGAAAACCAAATGTCCAGCACAGTTGTGAGAATCGTATTTAGTCTTCCACTAACACAGCAGTTCAGTCTACAAATAAAGGTGTTTTGAAAATACCTGTTTAGCTTATTGCTGGCATTTACAATAACAATAAATATGAAACAGTTTAGTAACAGTGCAGCAATGGCATGTGAGAGTAATCCTATGTACAGTACTCCACCAATTAAGTTTAGCGTTTTACTGGCGTTATAATAACCAGGATAAAATATGAAACACTGATAAAGGCATGTTGAGTGACTCGTTGCTCTGAAACAGGTTCACTGCTATATAATTACCTGATTGTAATTTAAATAGCTCCCCTTTTAATGTAAACACACAATTAATCCTCTCAATTGTTTCTTTCCTAATTCTGCAGTGTTGTTTGCAAGATTGAAAAAGAAGCATGTCTCCAGACCGAATGTCTTTATGAAACCAACAGTGTGTACTGTAGTGACTACATCCTTTACACAGTAAAGTGATGAGTTTCCTTTAAGGATTATATAGCTAGAAAAACCATTTTGAGCTATTTTTCTTCGTCGTCAGAAAATAAAATTCAATTAAGAAACGGCCGTGGTTTAAAATTGCTAATTATAGCTTCATTAAAGGCAGGTATCGTGGAAAGAAATAAACTAAACAATAATGAAATATGCAATTAATTTAGTTTACTTCGGGAAAGCTCCACCTTGAGCGCAGTAGCTTAGGTCTTAGTTTTTCAGCATATAATGCAGTGCTTTGTCATTGTTGCTGTCTTATTTGCTTTCTTATTCTCTACGTGTTCACTGCTGGAATTATGATATTTAATAGTATTGACTCGTACATGTTAACGCAAATTACAGCAAAACTTTGAGAATATTAGCGCACCATCCTCATATAATCAGATTTTTTTTAGCTCTGTCTTACTGAAACACTGCTCTTTTTTCTTCGTTGGTGCAGCCGCCAAGTTGAGTTTCAGCAGACACATGGAGTGAAGTCACATGATGAATGAACTCGCAAAAAATAAAAAAAATGGACATGGTTTGTCTTCTTCATTACTATACACTTAAATGTGTATTTTCGACTAATGTGCTGATTACATTTTTACCAGGTTCAGAAAGCTTGAGATGATTTCTGAAATGGTTGTTTTTTAAAAGGGGAATAAAACAAAAAGTGTCAAAATATGATTTTTATTTATTTATGTTTACTGGACTATTTACACTTCTAAATAGTGCCGGAAGATTGTGCGTCACTGATTTTAGCATTCAATTATATGACGAGTTAAAAACTGTAAAGTTCATGAGCAGCACCGAGCAGCACTCTCTATAGAGGCAGAATGGCCGGGCGCCTGCTTCGTCCACCCTGTACCAGTAGATTCGCTGGTGCCCGAGCGAGCTGTGCACTAATGTGACGTGCATTTTTCAGAGGGTGCAAGACAATCAGCTGCAAGTCATACACAAATACGCTTGTGTTAATGCTTTGCATGAATGGTCTTAAAAAAATAGGTTTACATCGAGAGGTTGAATTTATGATAATAACTTGCAAAAGTTAGTAAACTGAGTGCGAAGGTTGTTGCCAGTTACTGCGAAAAATGCGCGCATTTTAGTCTAAGAAGGAACGCTGGCTGTGAGAATAAAGCACAGTCATCCTTCAGAGCTGCTTTGGAGGAGCTATTTTTAGGGAAA
Organism: Polyodon spathula; assembly: GCF_017654505.1. NCBI lineage: Eukaryota > Metazoa > Chordata > Actinopteri > Acipenseriformes > Polyodontidae > Polyodon > Polyodon spathula. The sequence continues at coordinate 51,116,737 of NC_054538.1, read as the reverse complement.
ACAGTGGTAACTTGTGCAGTGGTTCTGTAACTGGTTTGAAGACAGTGACCAGAGCTATAACATCCTTTGAACAAGACACCTGTACACTTGGCACTTGTTCATCGTGTTTTGTGGATTCTTTGCTGCTTCTGGTGTCCTCAAGTTCTTGGATAAGCCGGGATACCTCTGATCCTGCAATCATTCAACATCTAAGTGCTACTGGATTATCAGTCAGCCCTACTGAGCCTCCATCTGCTTTCACTAGGGCGCTGACTTGTTCATATGCCTGGTCCAGCAATTGCAGAGAATGGACGCTTTGTCTTGTGTGCCACAAATCCTCCTAAGCAAAACTCATAGATTGCCGGGTGCCTGGTTGATAAAGTGCACATCTCTCTGATGTGGACCCAGAGCCATCTGCTATAATTGATGTAGTTCAGAGCAAAAGACCCATGGAGTTAGCAGTGCTAATGTTTCCATATACTTCCTGAAACTGCCCCTCAGAGAGATGCCACTAGGTTTAGTACGCACAGCTCTAGCTCTAGGACTTAGTGACCAGTACTTAAATTGAGGACTTTCTGCTCAAGTTTTCTTACACCAATTGTTGAAAACCAAATGCTGTTCTCCGTGTGGCACAGATTGCACATGTTATACACCCGACACTGCAAGATGTAGGGGGCGGCTGCTGTTGTCTGTTGGGCATGTCTTGTTCTTGTGAGGAGTGTGTCCTTGATGAAAGAATCAGCTACTCCAATTCTAGCAATACCAGCACTACTGATAGCATTTGTCCATCATCTGCCCTCAAGCCAGACTCCTAGGATCTTGAATGCTGTCATTTCAATATGCAGTCCGCCAAACATGATGAGGAATTTTTCTTCCCCATGCATGTCAGGAAAGTTCCACTGGATAGTTTTAGCAATAGCAAACAGTGGCTGCAAAGAATGTCCTTAAGAATATATAATAATAATAAACTGAACAAAAATATAAACACAACATGTAAAGTTTTGGTCCCATGTTTCATGAGCTGAAATAAAAGATCCCAGAAATTTTCCATAAGCACAAAAAACTTATTTCTCTCAAATTTTGTGCACAAATTTGTTTATATCCCTGTTAGTGAGCATTTTTCCTTTGCTAAGATAATCCATCCACCTGGCAGGTGTGGCATATCAAGAAGCTGAATAAACAGCATGATCATTACACAGGTGCACCTTGTCCTGGGGGCAATAAAAGGCCACTCTAAAACGTGCAGTTTTGTCAGACAACACAATGCCACAGATATCTCAAGTTTTGAGGGACTGTGTATCTGGCATGCTGACTGCAGGAATGTCCACCAGAGCTGTTGCCAGAGAATTGAATGTTCATTTCTCTACCATAAGCCGCCTCCAATGTCGTTTTAGAGAATTTGGCAGTATGTCCAACCAGCCTCACAACCGCAGACCATGTGTAACCATGCCAGCCCAGGACCTCCACATCCGGCTTCTTCACCTGCGGGATTGTCCGAGACTAGCCATTCAGACAGCTGATGAAACTGTGGGTTTGCACAACCAAAGAATTTCTGCACAAACTGTCAGAAACCGTCTCAGGGACCGTCTCGTCGTTCTCACCAGGGTCTTGACCTGACTGCAGTTCGGCATGGTAACCGACTTCAGTGGGCAAATGCTCACCTTTGATGGCCACTGGCACATTGGAGAAATGGGCTCTTCACGGATGAATCCCGGTTTCAACTGTACTGGGCAGATGGCAGACAGTGTGTATGGCGTCGTGTGGGCGAGCGGTTTGCCGATGTCAACGTTGCTGATGTCAGTGAGTGCCCCATGGTGGCGGTGGGGTTATGGTATGGGCAGGCATAAGCTACGGACAATGAACACAATTGCATTTTATCGATGGCAATCTGAATGCACAGAAATACTGTGACGAGATCCTGAGGCCCACTGTCATGCCATTCATCTGCCACCATCACCTCATGTTTCAGCATGATAATGCACAGACCCATGTTGCAAGGATTTGTACACAATTCCTGGAAGCTGAAAATGTCCCAGTTCTTCCATGGCCTGCATACTCACCAGACATGTCACCCATTGAGCATGTTTGGGATGCTCTGGATCGCCGTGTACGACAGCGTGTTCCAGTTCCCGCCAATATCCAGCAACTTCGCACAGCCATTGAACAGGAGTGGGACAACATTCCACAGGCCACAATCAACAGCCTGATCAACCCTATGCGAAGGAGATGTGTCGCGCTGCATGAAGCAAATGGTGGTCACACCAGATACTGACTGGTTTTCTGATCCACGCCCCTACCTTTTTTTTTTTTAAGGTATCTGTGACCAAACAGATGCATATCTGTATTCCCATTCATGTGAAATCCATAGATTAGGGCCTAATGAATTTATTTGAATTGACTGATTTCCTTATATGAACTGCAACTCAGTAAAATCTTTGAAATTGTTGCATGTTGCGTTTATATTTTTGTTCAGTGTATTATCATATATTAAAATATTTCAAATTAGGAATCTATACTAAATTGCAGAACAAAAAAAGCATCAGTTGACACAGAAAGCAGGCATGCAATCCATTACAAGACATGTGTATCATAGAAGCTGAAACAATATTCTATATTTATAATTAATTAGGGTCTTCAAAATATTTTTAATAAAGCAATATCTGTAGTTTAAACAGAGCAATTTGATTTTAAATATATGGGATTTAGAAAAAAAAAAAAAAAATTATTGATTAAAAAAAAAAAAAAAGTATTGGTTTCAATTACGGTGACCAGATGACACTGCCAATTGAGTTCCATATCCAGAAATGTTCAGCATGGGTCAATATATAATTGTACCAAATTTCATGCTTCTAACCCAAAGAGCAATTTTTTTTGCCTAACCACACCACTACTGGAAGAGATGACTTTTGGGGTGCAGCGGAAGCTTCCGACACTATGGAGCAGCAGAGAATCACAGTGCCCGAGATTTGTTTGTTTGACTTATTATACAAGTGTTTTCTTTTGTGCCTGAGTTCGACTCTGTTGGCTCTTCAACGGTAATTTTCGTCTCCAGTCTTGCAATAGCTGGTTTGCTACACTATTATTCTGTAACTTTATTTTTGTTTTTCAGTATAATCACGCACAACAGGACTAAATTTAAAAAAAACTTCTTCATTAACATATTCAACAGCTCAAAGGATGGAACTTAAACTGGTCAAAATGTGGAATGTAAAAGAAAACAAAAACCTTGTGGAGTCTAGTTTGTGCAATCAACACAGACATGCCTCTTCTGAACATGTGCTGTGCACTTACCACAGCTGTGGTTGTGTTTGTCTCTGCAGCACTTTCAATGTCACGATCAGTAACCTCATTGGGATTAGAGTAAGTTTCATCACTGCCTTGGTTTGGTGTATTTTCATGTCCAGATTTGTCTTCTGATAACCCCTGAAAGTACTGCAAGACTTGCTGTGCTGTCCTACGTTGTTTTGGTCTTTTCATTTTCACAGTATTTCTACAGTTGTTGATAAATAAATCACGTCTGAAAAAGTCTCCTGTTGTAGCTATTCAAAATAAATGCAAAGCTTTTAAATTCCGCAGCTCGATCATGTGATCAATCTGATGTGCACGAAGCCAAACCCACTGTTTTTACTATGACGGTCAAAATGACAGCTCTGGTAGTTCTAGTGTTAAAAGGCTTTTTAAATGGTTTTTAAGAAAAATAAAATTAAGTTCTTGTTTCAGATATCTTTAAGTTAGGTTAAAAGTGTTTAAATCTAAAAAATACATTTGATCACAACACTAATAAACAGTTTGATACAAAGAATATATCTTCTGCTCAGAAACATTTCACAGATCATAGAAAACATTTTTTTTACCCCTATCCTGGTGCCACCTTAAGTAACAGAAAATGTATTTTAATATAAAGTTAAATAATATTTCATGTTCTAACACCTATCTGGTTGAAAAATCACAAATAATGGAACAATATGTACCAAATTACATGGGATACAATACTTGATGTAACATGAATAAAAATTAGACTACAATACCAAAAAACAAATCATTGGAAACCAAACAGAAATCTAACTTTCTAATACATTAAGATTACTCAAAGTGTTCTGCCTCTATATACAAAAACTTTAAAAAGTGACGTTACCCCACATTAGGTAACCGCCAACACATGGCCAAAAAGTTTTGTATAAGTCACTACTCAAATGGCTGCTGTGATATAAGGCAGTGACGCTGTAGCGTTGACAGTTTTGTTAAATAAGTGACACAAAAGGGTTAATTGTTCGATATCCACAATCGAACCTGATCCAGAGAATTTAGTCAATAACCCAGTGTCAGTCTTTATCATAGGGAAGGCAAAAACATGATCCCTATATGGCAGCCATATTAGGTTACAGCTTAAAGAGAAGGGTGGCGTTCGATTTAGCATAAATATGAAGTTGCAAGCTGAAATGGTTTACAAGTTATTGGCAGTTGTGGAAGCAGCAGACTTGCTAATTCATACAAGCCCCCTACCAGCGATGCTTAATTATTACAATTTCAAAAATAAAACACAAACTTGGAATCAAGAAACCACCATTAATTTAACCAGCATATTCCCATTACATTGTATGACAATGCCAGTATACCTACATTTCCTTCCAGGAGTTCCCCTTCAGAACATCCAGCATGTGACTGCAAGTACTTTAAGTGGAATAGCTTCCCATCAAACATTTCCCATGGCATCAGATCAGCCATCCTAAATGGAAATCCACATGAGCTGTTGGCTGCAATAAGTATCGTCAATCCTCGGACAAACAGGGAGCCAAGATGTACTGCTCTGGAGTCCACACAGGCTACCTGAAAAATAACAAGATATAGAATTAAAGGGTGCACTTCCTACCTGCAGATATAATCCAGTGATAAAACGCAAGGTTATTATCATAACCCTGCTTCCCTGAAATAGAAATGTAGCCATTATCAAATGGGATATATCTCTTATAGCCCGAATTATCTGAGCACATATCAAATCTGCTCCTTTATGAGCCTCAGACATCATCTCCACCCCCAGGAGATAAAGATGAGTGACACATAAGGCTCAGCACCATTTTCTTTCAGACCTGCTGGTTTGGAGTGAACGCAGCGACCTTGAAGGGTAATGGTTACATTTCTATTTATGATAATAACCTACATTCCCTTTCAAGTATGAAATGTATCCATTACCAACTGGTATTCACTACCCAAGCCATTGCAAGTGAAGGATTTGGAGCACAGGCAGATGTGCTAAAAAGGAAGATAAACTGCCTTTAGCATTCTAGCCGAGGACCAATAAGGATCCATGGCACATGGTCCACAGTAGTGAGGTAGAACCCTCATGCAGTGTATATGCTGCAAGGTTAAACTGAGCATTTAACACCAAAAAGGGTGTATGGCTAACTGCCCCAGATATAAAGTGGAACACAAAACCAGGGATCTGCTGATCTACAACATTCAGTTGGCAGAATCTGGTAAATGTATGAGGCGTGCTCTTAATGGACTTTACTCATATAAGCAAATATTTTTACTTTAAGTTTAACTGCTCTCAGTTGAACTCGCTCTTAAATGTAATTATTTACTGTATTCCTTATTTTGCTTTTATATGAAACTGACCTTATTTTCTACTGTTTATACTGTACTTTATCTGTAATATGCTGTTCTATAATGTGATATTTTGTAAGGTGATACTTTTGACTCACCTACCTGAGCATTATTATTTTGGTGGAAATACTTGGTTTCCTCTACCTATTGACTTCCTGTGTCACAGGTTATAGGAACCCATCTGACCCCATAGTTTCCTTGGTGACTATAAGGCTCAAGTAAGATATTATTAACTGTAAATGGGTTGAAGAAAATACTTTCAGGATGTTACAATGTTGTGGCTGGAAAACAAAAAATCTACAGCTGAACTGAACAATAAATGACTTGTGAGAACGTTATAATAGAATTGTTGTCACACCTTTGAGATATGCCAGTTCCTGCCAAGCCTAAACCAAATTTTTCACCTGGATTATCCACTGTTATGTTAAAAATCGCCCATTGTTTAAGTATGTTATAGCAGTTTACGGGACATGAAAATAAATATAATTTATAAGTAAAAGGAAAATATGAAACAGGTGTAATAACACAAGTCTAAACCTGCCTAAATTAACAAAGTAATGCCTTATCAAATAGAATAGCGGAAAATAAGGCCCTTTATTCATTCACACAAATTTTAAAATGCCTTCATATACCACCAGACCTGAAGATATAAAAGATTAATAATGACCAAAAACAAAAGGACATAGACCTTGGATGCATTCATATTACAACTACTTTTAAAAAGATAAAAATCATGATGCAACTGTAATAATTACAGTAATGCAACCCTCATTCAAATAAATATTCCAACCTTATCTGGTTACATGATTTTATCTGCAGGTACTTAGGTTTAGATCAAAATGACTACGAGTCACTGCAAAGCAGCTGCCTTCAAAGTTAACCATTCCTTTTCATTAGGTGCCGCTGTGATAAAGAGATAAGACGGACAGATTTCGGAGTTGGTGCTTACAGATTGTTGAAAGATCTGCTTGCCATCTGTTTGGAGCCATTCACACTTTAAAATAACAACAACACCGAAATCCTGCTGGTGTTGTTATTTCCACCTCAGTCCCCTTTAGTAACGACATGTAAATGCAGCATGACTAAACAGGAGCCAGGCTGTAAAGGTATCTGTAGAGGAGGAACTGGAAAAGCTAGTTCTTTGTGCCCAGTAGTAAATATTTAGTGTTAAACAGCTCCCTGTTTATATTCTGTTTATATTCTGAGAAAACAGTTTTTTAGCTATGATTAGGACTGAAAATCAATGCCCAGTGGTTTTTTGATGACCATGACTACTGGTATTTTTTTGTGTGCACTGTAAGCTTTTAATGAGCTCAACCCAAACAATACATTTTATATTGGGCTATTCCTTCATATGTTAGACCTGTGTTCACCTCTGTTGGTAAGTGGTAAGAGTGTTTCATTTTAGAGACCTCCATACTTTTTATGCTGGGTAAAGAAAGTCAGTTACATCTCCACCTAACGCAAGCCTGTGTGAGCATTATTGTGGGTTGTAAAGAGGAAATCTTAGACACAGCACTGTTGTAAAACAAACATTTTTTTCTTTATTTGTTTATTGGAAAAATGTAAATATGCTTCTTGTTTTGAGTGATTTTTTGTTTGTATCAGTAAATATTTGTACTAATTTAGGAAAAAGTGCATTCTTTTTTATTTATTTATTTAATTTAAATCTTAGTTAGCATCAGTAATGACAGACGTTCGAATTGGGTACTGTAGCACACGCGAGTGTGTTCTGGGAGGGAGTTCACTTAAATGTGCTGTGTAAATGACACTTAAGAATAGATTTCAGACAGAGTGCAATCCCACTTTCTTTTAACTGCAACTTTTTTCAGAGAAAAAAAATTAATAAATTTTACTCAACATGTTTCTCAGTTGTGATTGAGATATACAAATGGCTTAACGGGTATCAGTTGAAAAGTTGGACTAAAACACCGAAAATCAGAAGTCCTAGTTATAGACTTCAAACATAACAGGATTATACAATAGACAATACTTTTCGGGTTCCCGAGTGGCGCATCCAGTAAAGGCGCTCTGCGCGGAGTGCATGATGCAACCTATAGTCTCTAGATCGCAAGTCACTGGGGGTTCCTAGGGGGCGGCACACAATTGGCCGAGCGCTGCCCGGGTAGGGAGGGATTAGGTCAGCAGGGCAATCCACGGTTCACCACGCACCAGCAACCCCTGTGGCTGATAGGGCGCCTGCAGTTCTTCAGTGGAGCCATTCAGATCTGTGTTGTCCTCTGGCACTATAGGTCTGGTGGCTTGCTGTGCATCCACACTGCAAAAAATGATGGATTGGCAGGAGCACTTTTCGGAGAATGTGCGTTTCAGCCTCTGTTTCCCAAGTCACCAGGAGGGGGGGTGTTGCAGCAGTGAAAAAATAATTGGAAATTCCAAATTGGTAAACCGGGGTAAAAACCACTGGTGACGACTAAATACTTTTCAAACATTACTGGCTGTTATTCTGAGTGGTAACAATCGGTACCTTTATATACAATTTTTTTTTTTTTTAAACAGTATTGAGGGGAAGTTTGAAATGGGAGACTAAATTGCCATTACACAGCAAACAAATAATAATGGGAATTCCTGTATTCGAATTTAATATGCACTTTTTTATCCATTGTTTGCTTCTCAAAAATAGCCTGCGTCTTAAATTTGAGAACAGTAGTGATGCGTGTATTAAAATCATCAATAAAAAACATGATTACCCAAGCACACAAGCAGCAACGACGAACCAAAGGGTTACTGCCCGATCTCAAATCATCCATGACATACAGGCAGCCATTTTTAAAAAAGCGTCATTAACTTCCTGAGGAACTCAAAGTGAAGCTTTTACAATTTCAGCATTTCTAACAAACAGTACCAGTTTGGACAGATCGAAAATGCTGATCAGAGGTCACAAATTGGGAGAAAAACAGGTGTGAGTAATCATGACAGGACATGAGAAGCAGCACATAACTGTAATGCTCTGCGTGACAGCAGACAGCTGCAAACTGCCTCATTATGTATAAATGAGATTATGTCTTTGTAAATGCTTATTTATTTGATGTATTTTTTCCTGAAATTGAGGGTGGAAAATTTGGGCTGCGTCTTAAATTCAAAAGGAATACAGGTAGACTTTTAAATTAAACACCAAAAACTACTTTTACATGGACGGTAAGAGCTGACAATTCCGAAAAAGACAGGAAATTGTCAGGTAAGGTTGCCACTAACAAGGCTTTCCAGCACACACTGCTTAACTGGTACAGTAGGTGGGCTCACGTCAGACAACATGTGTAGTCATCACTGGGCAGGTGAGGTCAGATGTAAAATCAGAACCACCATGTTTTTTTTCATGTTGTCATAGAATTATATGTGAATGGGAAAAGTTAATTAGAAAAGTTGGAATATTAACAAATCTGGTTATGTGATGTGCTTGACTTACTATCTCATGTGCAGAACACAATATCTCATGCACAGGACTTATAGTTAGTACTATATAGATATTAAGTTGTGTACACGAGATTGTAGCCTCCCTTTTTAATTTACACTATGTCCCTTTAGGGGTTCAGTAGTTATGAGATCATTGAAAGGAGACAAATAATATGTTACACAACCATTTTCCAACCAATTGAACTTTATAGTTCTTTCTTATCCATTTATGACAGTGACTCTTCTACAGGATATCTATTAGGCTGTTTCAGAGAACTTTTGAATCCTCAGCAACCCACTGGTGACTACCATGTTGTCTGAAGTGAGCCCACCTACTGTACCAGCTAAGCAGTGTGTGCTGGAAAGCCTTGTCAGAACATGGGTGAAGTAAGAGCGCAGTGGCATCACCTTTTTTCAGAATTGTGAGCTCTTACTGTCAATTAAAATGTAGTTGTGTTTAATATCCACTGTTTTTTTGTTGGAAGGCTGATTTTAAAACATGATATTTATATGTAGTGGAAAGTAGATCCCTCCATTTAGATTATAGTCCTCTCTGTATATCTTAAAGGAAGTTTTTGGTTTGCTATTTTTGTTTTTTTTGTTTGTTTGTAGTGCACTTCTTAGTTTTGGTATAAGGAAAATAATCTACTATTATAACAAACACTCCCAAGTAGGACCACATTTTAGATACATCTAAAATGCCTGAAACCAGGCACTGCTTAAGCCTGCCTGCCGCAAGTCTGAGCGCAAATGGAGGTCATCTGGACTAACAGTTCACAGATTTGGACCGATCACCTCAGTAGCTACAGGCACGCGCTCGCTGCTGCCAGGGTGAAGTACTTCTCTGAAATCATATCTATGGGACATGTTAAACCAAACATTCTCTTCAAAACAACTGATCAAATCCTGCATCCAACCGTCGTTAACTCCACCTCCCATTCATCCTCATCTCTTACCTGCCATGATTTTTCCTTTTTTTCGGAACAAAATCGACACCATTTATTCTACTCTCCTGCCACAAACCCAGTATAGTACTTGACCCCCTTGACTCCCCTCAAATTGCCCCTCCTGCCCCTCATTGCCCCTTCTCTCCTCTTTCCATTACTGATGTCTCCAGCCTATTGTTGAAATCAACTACTGCCACGAGCCCCTTGGACCCCTGGCCAACAAATCTCATCTGTCTCTGTGCTTCTGACCTTGCTTCTTCCATTATGCACATTCTCAACCTGTCCATGGTTTCAGGCCTGGTTCCTACTGCCCTAAAGACTGCCTGAGTAATGCCAGTGATCAAAAAACCCTCTCTTGACCCTCTCAGGCTGCCTTACTTAACTTCCTTCTTACACCCAACTTTCCTATTCTCTCCAAAACTACAAATAATAAACACAGGGGTGGGACACTTTGCCACACATCCCCCACCCACCCTCCTTGGGCAAAGCACACCTGGCCTCAATGGCCACCTCCCCCCTTAGTCCCAAACATATTTCCGACCCAGAAACAGGGGCAGCAATGGTTAATGGGGGCGGCCATGGTAGGACATCCTCTTCCCAACCCAACACCCCTAGTGGCCAGGCTGACCGTGCACCGGCTGGCTCCTCCAGCCGGGACAGTCCTGGCAGCAGAAAGGCTGCTTTATTCCATTGCATCCCTGGCAGAGGAAAAACTGCCAGGAGCGATGCTGTCAGCAGATGTGCTGACAGTGTGTAGGTTGGCTCCTCATCAGCAAACAACCTCCAGGTGATGTTGAACTGGCTTCCCCAGGTGACGGTGAATAAGCATCCCCAGACGAAGCAGACCTGGCAGCAACCCCAGGTGACGGCAGCAGCGGACCCTCGGGAGGCGATGGCAGCAGCGGACCCTCGGGAGGCGATGGCAGCAGCGGAACCTCGGAAGGTGAACTCAGGAGGGGAGCCCCTGGCCATAGAGGCAGTAGCGGGAGCTCCACCTATCCCTCGTACCCTGTACCCGGTGGCTCCACAGGTAATGCAGAGCAGCAGGCAATCCCAGGCGATTTGGAGCAGCAGGCAACCCCAGGCGATGCAAAGCCATCTGGGCGCTGGACGCTTGCGGCCCCCCCTAGCTCTTAATTACCTTGTTAACCCCTCGGTCACATTCTGCACGAGTTTATTAAAGCTTCATGACTATTAGCCAGTTTAGCAATCAGCAGCTGACAGTCACACATTCTCACGAGGTAATAAAATAATACAAATATACAAAACACGGCTTTTCACCATCACATTTATACATAAAACAAACAATAAATAAACACAGGGGCGGGACACTTTGCCATAGGTTAAAACTTAAAATGGTAGTTTAGCAAAGGTCAAAGATTTAAATCTGCACATTTCACAGTCATTGTGGATTAAAGGACAAGTACTTACAAATGGTTCCAAGTAATTCCCATATACAGTTTTTAAAAAGGGATATCAGATTCCCGATCTTTAAGCCTTGAGGGAAATAGTTTCACGTCTCAAGGAATTGATATGCAAACAATCATTCTCCCATATGTATAGAGGGTGCTGGTGACAGAGGAAGAGCAAGCAACCAGACCCAGCAGAAGCCAGAACGGAAGACAAACAAATACAAAGTTGCAGAAGAGATGGCACTATGATGGAGGTGAACAGGCAGATTGCTTGTACATGGCAAGGGCATACAGAACTAAAAAGCAGAAAGAAAGAACACACATCAACAAGAACAAAACAGCATTAGAATTTAATTGGCTATGTCTACCAAACCAGCCTGGAAGCAAATACCTACATGGAGCTCAAGCCAGATGGAAAGGAAGTGCACTCTGGAAACACACTAACATTCTAACACATATCTACATAACCACCACAAGTTATAAAGTGTATTTTATAATGGAGGGCTTTGTACTGTGATATTTTGTAACAGTTGTAACTCACCGTGTAATAACAATAATATACAGAGGCTATCTGTCTATACATAGATGACTACTTGTCAAATTGAGATAAAACTTAATAAGAACTTTGTTTTGCTCTAGCTCAAATGGATGGGTCTGCTCAAAATCTGTCTTGTTCCATAACTTCTGAACTACTGGTCCAATGCTGTGGAAGCTGTATTGTGATTTGAATTTTTTCAATAAAAAACACCCAAGGTAACGAGTTTTGTTATAATCCAAGTCAGTGCTGTGTTAAAATATCCTGATGTCCTGATTTGTCATGGAAAGTGAAATGTTTATATGTATTTAAAGATGTGTTACTTCAGTATAATGATATTGAATGCATAACACTCAAATTAATGTAAATAAATACATAAATAAAGGATGTGATTTTAAATGTCACCACCTAGTCTCTCTAAACCAGATTTAGCCTCTCAAAGATTTTGTCTCCATGACCCAACTTTCTCCCTGGCAACAGAAACAGACGATGTTTCAGAGAAAGATCCATCTCAATGAAACAAGATAATTCTCAAATGACACACCCTGTATCAGACAACACAACATCACACAACAGAGAAAAAGAAAAAATACAATACTCCAACAACTAATCAATGCAATAACACAACACCCTTTTCTAGAGTGCTCTTAAATGAAAGTTACTGGGTACTGAACTGCAACCTGGCCCAGGTATTTTTATAAAAATGTACTTAAATTTTACAATAAAAATATCAAAACTCAAATATCTCACTCACTATCTACAGAAAATGATTTTTTCCATCTGATTAACTGCACTGCATATAGAAGAGGGAGGGCAATGGTTCTAAAAGCCTACGGCCATCTGTCTGCCTGGCCAAAAACACCCCTCCCCTTCTCTTGAAAACTCAAGTAATGTATAACAACACTAACATTCCTGTCTATGAGTAACAATGATTGTGCTGACAGGTGCATGCAGCCAAACAGCAGGTGACACAAGCAGGTGCACGTGCTGCTCTTGCTGCTGTCCTACAACAGACCGGCACTCACCCCTCACCCCCCCCCCCCCCCCCGGCCCCCGCCCCCCAACAGCAACACCTGCCGTTGCACACACAGATTGGGCTCAGGAGACTCAGGGGCTGGAACACCACCAACCTATGCAAACAGTCAAACTTAACCATTTTGTGTCCAGGATAGGCCTAAATAAGTTTTTGTGTAGAAGTTTTATAACAGATACACATCTAAGAAATCAGTATTCTGTAAACACTTAATGCAGAGAACGGGTATGTAGCTATACAATCTCTATCACAGGTAAGTACAGTAGAGCACCGCAGCTACAGTATGCACAATAGATCTAGGATTCCTTTAATGGTGTGTACATTTTGTTTGACCCAAATTGTATGGCTAGGGGAAAATAAGAAGAAAATGCACAACAAATAAAGCAAACATTTCTTTATACATCAAAAGAACAAATGCTATCCAATTTCAATAAAGCACCTGAGCCTTAGACATACCTCTTTTCAGAAGGACACCACTGCCTAAAACATAAATACATACACATGCATTTACACATTTCTAGGCTAAAACTGAAACAGAATTAAAACTTGTGACTTGCGTTATATACACTTTAAGAGAGATTCATCAAAGCCCGGTTCAATGCACTTTTGATGGCCAGACATATAGTGTAAATGGACTATGTCTGCTCTTGGTATACAACTGAATGGAACGAGGGAGAAAGAACAAACAAAGGAACCACGAGAAGTGTCAATGCAGAAAGAAAATAGCGTATAACAATTTGTTTTCAAAAAGTTTGTTCTTATTTTTTAACATTCATATTTTGCTTCATAATTTCAAATTCAAATATTGTACACAATAGTTCTTAGCATAAGTGAAAACTAAAGGTATAATATCAGGGTGAATTAAAGAATTTTGTACTGAAAAGATAGGAGGTTGTGCAAACTTACATAAGACTAGACTGACATGCTCAGGGTTCTCCCCAGGAATTCTGTACAGCTGGGTGGCAGAGTATTATAGCCAATAGCACTTTTAACAGAATAAAATTGCCTAACTTTAAATATATAATAAGACAAAGAATTTGAATAATAAATAATAATACACCATAAATCTTACACAGGCTGCTCCATTTACCCCTTGATCATTTGCAATCTTTTTTGTGCCTCTGGCAGAACTTGCTCATCATACCACCCAATTGTTTGCTGTAAAAAAGCCATTTCCATTTTTTTCCCCACATATCATACCCACTATCACAATGTTTCTTTTTTTTTTTTTTTTTTTTTTTTTTTACACACTGGCCCCTCTTGCGGTTCTTCCAATTCGCTTTCTACAAGTTGCTGTTCGTTGACTATATCAGGTCGCTCTTTTTCATTTTCTTTTTTCATTTCAGTTTGGTAATTTCCTAACTATTTTTGCTTCGAAAATAATCGGTTATTTTTTTAGCAGCCACTTCAACGTTGTAGTCTCTTGAAGTGCTTAAAACAGATTTAAAAAAAACCCTGAACCCCCCCCCCCCAATTGTTTAAATGTAGTGTCAATACGTCACAAATCTGTCATGTGATTCCAAGTGATCTAGCCTCTTAGCAGAACAATCAATCCTTATAGTTAAAAAGGCACAGTAGCACCTGCAAAATGGGCGGCTCTTAGTTTTTCAGCTGGCCGGCGACAGCCACTTAGCTGCCTGTTGGTAAAAGAAACCCAAGGCGTCTGTACAGCTAGTGTGTTATTAATTCTAAATATACAGTCTTATTTTGAAATATACTCAAGTAAAGAAAAAACATAAAAATCTGTGTTTTAGAAGCTTGATCCACAGTGTTGAGACATCTCCCTGTAATTTCTGACGAGACAGAAGGTGCTAATGACACTACCCAACAGAAGACTGATTTATTACTTTCCAGATCAAATGCTGTTGGTAATAATTAGCAATGACAGCAGAGAGACACTATTGACTCAGTTACCTTCTTATCAACACAGGTGTTTAGAAAGTGTGTCACTGTCTCCCTTTCAGCCCTAGGCACACAGCCCTTGAATGAATGAAGCCATTCCCCAGACTACACAGCTTTACAAATATCTCAACTAGAAAAAATGCAGATACTTTTACCTTTCAACCTGTTTGATCAGAATTTTCAAATATTTGCACCAGAATTATTCATAAATCTGGAACTAGGGGTTAGTTCTCTTTTCTGTGCTATGTATTATCCCTTAGAAAAGTTTCCCATAGTAAACCCAGTTTCCCCAGTGCGGGTGAGGGGGTACTGCCCCCACCCAAAAATGAATTTCAGGGTTTTGCAGGGGGTCTAAAACTGCATATCCTGGGCTTAAATATGTGCCTTAATAGGGATCCAAAATTCAAAATAAGTGTATAACTTGTTTTTATGATTTTAGGTGTCCAGACTTAAAGAGCAAGTAAAAGTTACTTATCTGTCTATGAAAAGTAATTGCAAAATAATTTATTTATGTTAGAATTTTAAAACCAGAAACTCAACTTAGCACACAGTAATTTACACAGTAAGCAAAGTCCACATATTTAAGTAAACCGGCTTTGCAATAGTTTATTACAGAGAAAAAGTGGTGAAAGAAAAACAGAACCAGACACCAATGAAACAGAGCAATTATATTTCAGACACAAAAACAAAACAGGTCACATGTATAGATACCATAATACCAAGTGAGTAAGAAGAGAAAAATGTGAATTTCCAAATTAAGGACATAAGATAAGCAGTATTAATTAGTAGTAAATCTGAAAACAGAAAAGGTAAGCCATGAGCTGTTTTTTTTTATATATATATATACAATGGACCAATTTTAAGTTTCTAAAAATCTTAATGGAACCACAGTCATTACAATTACTTGTAGTCTTCCAAGATTCTTAATATACATACAGCGTCGTTTCTCATGAACTACAGAGTCAGAGAATGCGCAAGTGCATTAATAAATAAACAAATAAATACATACATTCATACATTTAAAACACTGTTGATTTTACAGTTTTCAGAATTTCGTTTCTTGCATTTTCTGTAAACATTAATGCAATTTCTACAGTAAGTTGTATTTTTTCTTTTGTTTAATATTTTTTCAGTTCTGTTAACTGTTGTTTGATTAAAATAAATACAAACAATAAATAATGTATTAGCATTTACTTGAACAACGTAGCATGAAAGTAAAAGTCCAGTACACACAACTATCAAGTTATAGGTAAATAAAATGGAAAAACATGGAAATTATTATCAAATGGAAAAGAGTAATGTTGAAATGGGAAATCACTTTGGTCTACAAATGACACTTACATAAAACAAATGGTTTTGGATATTTCATATTCATTTTATTAATAGAGATTAGCACAAACAGACATACCACTTTCTTAGGAGATTAGCATGATCTACTATAGGAAATCTGTAGCAGCTTCCCTTTTTGGCTGGTGCTTGTAGTCTGCCACAAAACACTGCAATAAATGGCTAACTAGCTTTAATTTGTATTCAATGAAAGTACAACTACTTACTGTAGAAATCACACTGAGGTTTATGAAGCACCCTGGAAAAGGGTAAAAGCTATTGACGTAGATTGCATACACTCTATTTAAGACTTTCAATGTAATACTGTTGTAGCACAACTTTGCCAGAACATGTCGCCACGAGAGGCACTAAGATCGATGAGCCAACTATACAGCTGGTGAGTGCATAGAAGTAAAAAAGTGAACCCATTCATTAATGTCTACATTTCTTTTTTTTTTTGATGCTCAGTAGACAGTGGAGACAGAGGAAAGAGATTTGTAAATTACTGTACATAGGTTTGAACACACATTTCCATTGACTTAAACTTCTTAAAAAGGGGGTTTAGCCAGTCTTCTAAAATAAATAACCTTTTTCTTTAATCATCTTTAGTACTATGCCTATTTAAACAGATAATCACAGTATGTGTTTATGCGTATTTGTACATGTGTGTTTTTGGTGCGTGTGTGTGTGTGTGTGTGTGTGTGTGTGTACTTTTTACTTACATACATTTTGTGAGTAGGCAGCAAAAGATCTGACCGGTAACCTACATCTTGTAACTCATATAGTGATATTCTGCGTTTTAATAAAGACTGAATCAGCAAAAAAAGCACATAAAAATAAAATAAAATCAGTCATATTAATTAATTGCGCAATTCATCGTTTCCTGAATTAATTGTATATGCTAGGTTTCAGATCGATCTTAAGTCAATGCATAAGACATTTTATAATGCTATAGCATACACTGTATTTCGTACAGTGATTAAAAAAGACGATCTTACATGGAGAAAGTAGGTTATTTGTTATATATATATATATATATATATATATATATATATATATATATATATATATATATATATATATATTCATATATATGAATATATTGGACAGTGACAGTTTTATGAAACTTAAACATATAAATAAATGTCTTTCAACTTAAAACTTACAATTGCCTATTCCATTGTAGTTTCCCGATGTGAACACAAAGACCCCACAACACTAAATATGATTTTAAAATACAAGGGCCTTTTATATATTACGGTTTGTCAAGACTAATTAAATCATGGGGTTTGCTGCCTAGGGCCACTAAAGGCTTAATTTCATAATACTGAACACAACTGGACAATCTAATTTGGCGAAACCGTTCCACCTTCTTGCCGTGGAACATGCTCTGCTTGTTCGGACAAACAGCCTTGTCAGCTCAACAAGCAGTCCCACACGGTGAAACATGGCGGCACCCCGCAATTACAGCTGATTCTCTTTATTATAATATTAGATAAATGACCACTGTACTTGCAATACTGGCAAAACATAATACACATAGGATCGACTTACAATGATCTGTACTGTACAGCACGATTTTTTATATATTCCACCCATAATAATATTACATGATGAAGGCTTACCTTCAGGACGCCCACTGTAGTAATGGATCTAGAGTATGTTATTGATAACTATGAGTGTTCCAAGCACTCCCCTATTAACCTGCAGTATAATCTATACATAGGCTATACAGGCTATAGCTTGTCATAGATCTGCTATTGGCTAACTTGGTTATTGCTATTCTAATAGTATTTTATTTGCTACCTATATTTAAATTCTGTTTATTTCAATGAGTAAAATTCAGAAAAGTGACATGTGAAATTTGCCGGCCCCAATTTAACAGTGCTGTGGACTCAAAGAGCAACTTATGGTAATGAAACAACAGCAGTGAACACATCCATACCAAATCCTGACACTGAACAATTTATTGGCCATTGCTTTGACCAGTATAAATGCCCCAGGAACTTTCTGACTGAAAAAAAATCATCACAAAGCACAAACAACAGCATCCCCAAAACTCAGCCATGACACTGGAACAGAAAAATAGAACACATTAATTTTGGCTAAAACCTGTTCCTGTTCCACATCAAACAAGCTCAATGTGTCAGAATCTGTTCACCTCACGAAATTCCACTTTATACTAAACATGCCATCAGTGTGCTTAAAAAACACTCAGGGCTGTATACTTATTTTATTCGCTTGTAAAGGCATCATTTTGGACTTGAATACAAAAAGTAAAAGGATACTGATTAAAAATATCTGATAACTAAGGTAATATTTAAAAACCTAAAAGCTGCTTAAAACTAAAAACTATTTTGGAAAAATACTTTTTGCTATGGGGTAACATTTCTTTGCAATGAACCAAATAAAAATAAATAAATAAATAATATATATATATATATATATATATATATATATATATATATATATAATATAATGATACATAAAATACCATTTAATGGCACATAAACTAAATATAAACATGACCACAAACTACAGGCCATATGCAATTGAATATTCAATAGATTAGAAGGATACTTTATAGCACAGACAATGGGCCATATTCACAAATCTTTAAGTTACATGTTTTTTCTACTTTGTTGCTAATTTTTAAAATCTGATTTAAATTAAATTTGATATTTTCATTAAACTGTTTAAGCCTGCTGTTGAATTCTTTAACAAAAAGGTTTATGCATATAAAAACATCATTCATCGTGCATATGTTCCATTTTTTTCTTGCGTTGCATATCTGCTTGTATTTATAATTCAATTTAGTGCATTTAAATGCAGCTCTACAGAATTAAAAGATTCAGTTGCTTCCTGGTTTCTTGTCATTTCCAGTGCAGTTTTATAATTGTTGGCCAATGTTCAAACTGCAATAAGACCATAAGCACAGGAAGTAAGTTGGTATCAACAAGAAAAAGTGTTGTACTGAAACATTTTGTTAATCACGTTGTGATTGTTTTCTTTTTTTTTTTTTTTTTTTTTTTAAGTTCTTCTGCATCTTTGGGGCTTCTGCTATTGTTTATACAATGCCCCTAGACCAGTGATTCCCAACCTGTGATCCGTGATTAAACTCCAGGTGGTCCACAAACAACTTCCAAAATTCAGTTACGCAATTCTTGCAAAAACCAATGCCTACACAATCTCACATTGTGCTACCAATATTAATATGCTACACAACAAATAGCTTTAACCACGTGATATATAATTATAAGATATGTATATTATGTGCATTTGTCCTTTTTTGTTTGTCTGCATGTTTTCTTTTATTATGGGTGTGCAATAAGGCCAGACTGTGTCCGTATACGCAGAATATATCGACATTTCAGAACATCCTTAGCCCCCCCCCCCACCACCACTCCTCGAATCATCAGACATCAGTCCTCGTCAAGTTTTTTTTTTTTTTTTCAGGGAGAATAAAAAGTGGAATTATGGATGGTTGCCTCAAACCTACCTCAAAAGACTTAGTGGTTGAGTTTGTCAAAGTAGATATGATGGTGCATAACCACGTTTTTACCTTCAGCATTTAATATGTATACTGTAAGCATTTTAAAAAATACTTTAATTCACGATGTGCAATTTCATTATTTGAATTTGTTTGGATTTAAAACATCGTTAACATAAAGCAAACAATCTTCTTCAGTTTTAGAAGACGTCAGTATATCGTAGTCTTTGCGCATTGATACATAACTTTTTTTTGTTTGTTTTTTGTGTTACAGAAAACAATATAATTTTCTGAAGAAAATCATTAGAAAGTAGACAGTTGTGTGTTTATGAAAAAGCAAGCTTCTCCCATGTACCCCATAGTACATGCTGATGTGTAAAACCCGTTCATAATATGAAAAGACAATATGAAGACATGATTTCATACTACAGAAAAAATGCAAACTTAAGTTTTATTTTGAGTTCCATAGTTTTGGGTTTACCCAGTTCCTACACAAACATACACTTTGCAGTCCATTTGTTCAGCGCTTGTCAGGCGCATCAGGTCCAATTTATTTTCACACACGCTGTTTATTTTATGTGCTGTTTAAAATATTTTTTTAAAGAGTAAAACAGGTTTAAAAGGCATTGAATCACAAATGGACTCTCAGTACAGTATCTACAGCCAAGCCCCACCCCTTGTTCGCTGTATTTTTCACATATCTCTTATAGACGTGCATACTGATAAATCCTCTCTTGATTACTCATTTTATCATCAAACTCCTCAAAAATGCGATCCAAGTCATTATTTTATTACTATAACATCTCCAAAAAGCTCTGCAAATGTCTGTGATATTTTTTGAGAGCTGGATGCAGAAGCAGCTACCTCCTTTGTTATGTCCGTGTTATCTCTATAAGGCATGGGGCTATGCGATACGTGTTCTTTTTAAGTTCTTTTCCAGTCCGACATCGGACTGGAAAGGGAAAACTGTAATGTCGGACCTGGTCCAACATAGAACCAGAAAGAATGAAATCAAAAAAAGATTAAATATGGGGTTATCAATCAATCAGTTTATTTTTATATAGCGCTTTTCATGTAAACAATGTGCTTCACATAACAGGTAAAATATACATTGAAACCGTTTTAAAAAAAAACAAAAAACAGTTATGTCTGATTCTGTATGCTGAGAAGATTTGCCTTAGAATTTGAACCTAAAAAATTCAAATAATGAAATTGCACATCGTAACTTTTAAAGTATTTTTTAAAACGCTTGCAGTATACATATTAAATGCTGAAGAAAGGTAAAAACGCATGCACCAATCATCAGCTACACTGACATCTGTTTCATCCAATGGAAGCTCTGAAAGTTTTGTTTGATTGGGTGACTGAGACAACTCCGTCTAACCAAAAGAAAAAGAAAAAAAAACCTAGAGGAGGACTGATGCCTGACAATTGAGTCAAGGAGGAGTGACGACTGAAGATGTACCGTACACCGTACACCAGGGCTTCCCAACCCTGGTCCTGGGGACCCCATGTGTCTTAAAATTTTAATTCCAACTGAGCTCTCAATTACTTAACTAAACCTTTAATTGAACTGATAATTTGCTTAATTAGACCTTTTTACTTGTTTTCAGCTCTTAAACAGTTGCAGATTTCAAGTTAGCTATAACACAACTTGAACTGTGCAACTTTTTAGGAGCTGAGAACAATTTCTTTTGAAATGTTTATTTTAGTTCTAGTGTAAGTGACAAAGTCGGGGTGAGTAATTATAAAGACAACAATTTTTTATTTTTTTTTGTAATTCTTTTTTTATATATTTTTTTTCTGTTTTGCCATCTTCCAGTTCATTTAATTGTTCTTCATCCAAATTGGCTTTACTACTTTTGAGATTTTTTTTATTTATTTTTTTACAGGTAATTAGTCACTCAGTTTTACAGTTAAATCTGTAACTGTAAGCAAGATGGCTACCAATGCTTTAAATTCTGTCAGTGCAGTGATTTAGAATAGCACTGTATATAATAACACAATGTATGGACAGCTGGAACCTTGCTTGACCAATCACATTGCTCGTTTCACATCGCTTTTTTTTCAGTTTCAATAACTAAATAACAAATAAATAAATAAATACACAAACATTAAAAACTACAGTTTTAGTACTTTTCATTTTGAACAATATATGTGCTATAGTCTTTTGTCAGGGGTATAGAAATACAGTTTCTGGAGAGGTTAGCTGCATATAGTAACAGAAGTTAATGTGAAACAAAAAGAGGCAATATTTGTAGCTTGACTTGTGAACTGTACCACAGTGTGAATGATCGATTACAGCTCCATGTTGTTATATGGGTTTATTAGCCAGGTTTAATATCTCACAAGACTATAGGCCAAATTGAAATTCTATTAACACTACTTCTGGAACTACTGTGTACAGTCTGTTCTTCATGCTGTCATATTTAACCAAAATTCTATAAATCCTATCGACACTGTGCCACCAGTCCCATTTCAGCCCACCAGAAGTGGTAAGTAACATCATGTACACTCTTTTTCAAACTGCTTCCCACCCACCTCGTCTTTGTATTCCATGTTGTTTTTTTATACGTACACCGAACAAAGCTGGCAATCAGCAAGTGCAATAAGTTCCAGTAGAAATGGATAGATTCATTTGCTACACGAGGTAACACGACCCAAGCCCCATTATTTGTCAGGAGGTTTTGTCAAACAAAACACTTAAACATGCAAAATTGAGATGCCATTTATCTACAATGCATTCAGAATGTGAAAAAAAAAATGTTTTAACAAAAGAAACACTTTGCCATCAGCAACTTTCAATGCACAAAATGACAACATCCCATGCTGACCTGGCAGTGAAGATTCAAGCCCAGGAATCTCTGAAAGTTAGGTGCGTTATATAAAAAATGTACTTTCTACATGTACTTATACATATACACATACAAAATGCTGTTGTGAAAAAATGTGTGGCAAGTCGTCTGTAGGAAAAATCCAAACACCAAGGTGGTCCCTACATTGAAAAAGGCTGGGAAACACTGCCCTCGACAGATTTATAATACAGTAGGTTTGTACAGTTTCAATGTTGCCGTAAACATTTTATAAGGAGTAACGTTAAACACTACAATCATTAGCATATAGCACTTCTCAGATACAACCGAGTCTATTAATTAGTAATTTCTAAAACAGAAACTTGAATGTAAAAGATGATTACATATTATTTGAAGTAACTCAAACATTAGTAATTATGTATGTTGAATGACCTAAGCTTCACACCGCTTTAATAACGGATGCAGACCTCCCTTTAGCAGCACTGGAAACATTAGTAAATCCATCCCATAGAAAAGGCAGGTCAGTAAATGGACAGCAGTACTTCATTAAAGTTCATACCTGAGTACAAGCAAGTTGGTCAGGTGATTTGGTGCGAACACAAAGAGTCTGAGCCAGATATGCATCTATGTCTTCCAAGCACAGATTGTTTACCTGAAACAAGTGTACAAAAATGAACAGTTTGAGGTCATGAAATCTCATTCACCAACACATGCAACAAGCTAAAACAAATAACTGTCTCCTACAGAAACATCAGAGGGGCTGTATGGACTATAAAAAGTAAAAATACAATCACATTCCTATACAAAACACATGAAAATAAATGTCTACATGGCATCACTTTTTCCTACCTGTAAGGCAATGTATATTAGTAGACAACATGTGCCTATTAGATGTGTCTCCAAAGCACAGAGTTCATCTGATAAATCGTGTAGGTCGAATAAAGCAAGGAATGTGGAATAACGAAGACTTTTAATCCCTGGATCATCAGAAAACCACAGTATTTTCAGATCTGGCCTTCTGCCTGTAATTGAAAAACAAATCACTTGATTCAAAATGCTTTGAAATATATGCAATTAACCTGATTTTGAATGTTGTAGGAACATCTTACAATGAAACATCATTAAAAGATCAAAAATTTGAGCCCTTATTTTTGTAGACAAATGAATGAATGCTATACAATGAAAGTCTCTTTATTTTGCATTCCACTATAGTGCCGCAAATGATAACGATGTCATAATGGAAATTGATTAACTTACCTAATGAGATGGCTGGTGCTGTTTCAGCAATGTCACAGCCTGAATACCCAGTTCGACTGATAACAGTTTAAGCCTTAAATTTGGTTCCACATCCAGCCTATTCCCCCAACAAGTGCAGAAAATCCACTTTCATATGAGTATCAGTCAGATTTCGTTGTATGAAGACTCGCTTTAAAGAGCTGTCACATGAAAGCTCAGTTAGACGGTCTTCCTCCTTTGATGTCAAGCTTTTGTGAATTTCACTGTCATGTGCACAAATGCATTTCTAATCAACTTGTTTTTGGAGTCGGGGTCACAGCGTTTCATTTCTAAGTGGCACCAAATATTAGCTGGCTTCAAACTTTTGTTCGACAACATCTCATAACATATGACAACCTATTATGTGTACTTCCGAGGGGCGTTAGCAATGACCCTCTATTTTATCATCTCCTTTCATCAACTGTGTCACTCCTATTTAGTAATCTTGTGTTTAGTTTTCGTTTCAAGTATCACTACAGACCCATGTCTAAATCGATTATTTGGAATACAGAAGAACACTCACCTGCAGCAATTTTTTTTTCTAGAATCAAGAAATCTCTGATGATGATGCCATCCCTCTATCCAAATCCAGCAGATGAAATGGCTAAAGAAATCTGCCCAGTATCCTGTTTTATCATACCAACATAGCGACTCTTTGACTCCGCACAACACTGACCTTCCACATCATCTGCTGCGATGGTACAGTACTCAATCATGCTGCTGCTGTATCCAGTATTCCGACCACTAAACAAAATCTTTCTTGGCTCGCATTTCTAGCATGACTTTTTAAAGATCGACATGTATACAGAATCCTGAAAGCACTGCTCGTAAAGATATTTATTTTCTATAGCAATCCAGTGCTGAATCAGCAGCAGCGCCTCTTCCCCAGCTGTTCAGGTCGCCAACATTTTACTCTCAGTAATACAACACCAATTTCACTTGATGTCTATTGCTTCTCCAACTCTACTATCAAGAGTTGGAGAAGAGCTCTCCGGCCATCTCTTTCTCATCTGCCTATCTCTCTAGCCTTTCTTAGCAATTTGATTTCAATCCTCCGTCAAGGCTGCTTCTCTCCATTTGATGACTTAACAATGGAAACCATGTCTATTTGCATTTTTCAGGTTTTTGAGCTGTTCAGATATCAGTTCCTTCCATTGCCAGGTTCCCTATTCTGGGTATTCGCTGCAGTGATTTCATGCATATTCTAGTTTCCCATTTTATTCTCTTCCTACACATTTCAAAAAACAGATCAGCTTCGTCAAGGACAATGTATTCCGCTTTCATCATATGCTTCCATGCTGAAATATATCACTGAACATAAACCCAAGTCTCCCTCCGACCCCCTGTTCATCAATGCAAGCAGGTCTGTTATGTCAAGACATTGGTTTTCCTCTCAGCTCTCCACTTCGATTTCCAGAGCAGGACTACACTCTGCATTCATTCAGAATCAGGGCAGCCACTTCACCAGCAAGAACAATGATTAACCAGCACCTAATCAAAAATATGGAATGCTGGACTAGCAGTCGTTCTTCAACATCCCAAATAGCATCTGTCCATCAGTCCATTGCTAGTATGCCCAGAGTGGGGAAAACCTATCCACCTTGCCACCAAAGGTTCCCACTAAAAAATAAAATAAAAAGGGGGTTTTCCTTTCCACTGTGTGAAGGGTCTTCACATAGTCAGTAGGGTACAGTTTACTAACCCCTTTGTCATGTTACGTGTTATCTTTCCTACTCACATTAAATGTTTTCTGTATTTTTTTTTTTTCTTTTCTATAAGCATTGGCTGTTCTCTTTTTTCTTCTCATAAATCTCTTCAGTGGGGAGCCAGGGGTCTTTGCGGGGTTAGTGATTCCACTTTCTCGAACCCTTTGTTAAGCATGACTTCATTTACCTCATAGAAAAGGGTTCTCCATCAGCCAGAGTGGACCTCCTGCCAAACCCCTCCTTTAGCATACATGAACCCTTGTCGTCTTCTCTTTCAGGTTCTGATGCCTCTATTTTATCTTGTTTGTTTGGTCTCCTCAGCGATGGATCCCCCCTTCTATTATGTTGGGCTTTTGAAGAGGTGGAACACCCTGCTCTATATGTTTTAATAACTACTATCTCCATGTTTTTCTTTCCAGTTCAATGCGAATGAACAGATTATGATTCTCCGTCCCCTTTTATGCTGTCACGCATGACCCTTGGTAAACAAGTGCAACCGCCCCTCCAATCTGCGGCTGCCACATAGTTTCCCTTCAGCTGCCACGTCGTTTCCCTTTGGGTCAATACATTCTTGCAACTGAATCTCGCCGCCTTCCAGACTGGCTGACTTCCTGACCCGGGGAAAGAACTGTCAGACCAGCCCATCCAAAGAACTCTCTTCTCGCTGCTTAGCGCCCTCACAGTTTGGGAGGGAGATTTACCGCCAAGAATCATTGCATTTGTCAGCAGTAGGTAGGTGCCTCAACAAGCTGTGGTTACCATAAGAAGCAGCACTACATTGTAAGAAGCAGCTTTCTGAAGTACTTAATGTTTGTGCCTCACAGCAGCACTACACTGTTCCAGTATTCTGGCATTGCGCTTACACTACTGGTGACAGCAACTTTTAAATAATGTCACTAGTGAGACTGTGGACTTACATTTATTTAATATGTACATGCTTAACTGTGCTTAAATGTGTTTATATTTCTCAATTAAATAAAAGTATATGCAAAATGTTTTTTTAGCCTTTGGAAATACTTGTCTCGGCTGATGAGTTGTCTCTGAACTCCACTGTCACTTGTTTCCTTTTCACTCACTTTCCTCTTCTAAGACCCTGTTTTTATCCAGTGATCCATTGTTGACACACATCCCATTAGTGGGTCGAAACATGTGGGATTGCTTCTAATGTGCAGCGAGTTGCAGCGTGTGATGTGATTTAGTCAATAGACTTTTTACTATGTGTGCGGATACAGCGGCAGACGCAACATTCTGACGAAGATGATTTGCGTTGTGAAATTGGGGACTGGCCAATGCGAGCAGACTTTTTTTATTTTGTTTTCCCATGGACCCCCTCCGATGGCCTCGCGGACAACAGGTTGGGAGCCACTGAATTAGACAATAACAAAAAAATACACAATTCAAAACATCATTCCAGTTTTCTTAATACAAACAGTCTATTATAGTCTATAATAGTGACAATAAGGGACTTTAAAGATTGCATTTATAGCTACATTTTTCATTTTTATGTATTTTTTTCCTCTCAGCTGTACTGTACATACAGCATATTGGAGAAATACACTTGTGACGGGGTGCCTGTCCCTTATTAATTTATTTATTTTTGTACTATTATGATTTATTACTGTTTTTATGTATATATGTATTTGTTCCTTTTATTATTAATATGAGTTTGCATTTGTATGTTTTTTAAATTCCTCCCTGCCAAAATACATGTGAGAATGTAGCTGGAGCCTCAATTGAGTAATTGTTAATTATTGATTAATTGAGCTCCAGCCACAAACTATAAAACTTAGGAGATCTTTTGCCTGGAGAGAGAGCTAAGAGGAGGAATGTAAAACAATACTGTGAGTACGAGAAAGACAATCGCTACCAACTGAGACCTTGTAGGTACTCGTTCTAGTTAAAGATTACTTGTCTTTTGTTCTGTTTTACTTTGGCCCACGTGCCGTTTGTTTTCTGAGTGTTTTTACTGTTTGCTTTGTTTAATAAAAGCTGAGTGCCGTAGCGTTTCAGTTTGTCCCGCCATTCATTGTTTTGGTTTTGTGTTCCTGGCCCGTGACGTCACCGCAGTTACGCACTGCAACCACTCTGCCACAATACTGTACAAAACTGTTTTCTTAGTGACATTCACAACAGAACTCAGAAAAATACCCATGTATGTTACAAAACTAGAAAGCAACTCAGGAATAATATTCCAGCTGTCTTTTTAAATCGTTCAAATATACACATATTTTTTTTTCTCAGTACAATGCACTATTTACATGTTCAATCTCAATGTTTTAATGTCTATGTTTTCTTTCTATGGAGTGTAAAGCTGTGGAAGAGTTTACTAATGTCATTTGAATTAGTATCTTTGCTACAAAGAGAGACGGCCATCTCTCTACTAACTTCCTGGCTCCTTTAATTTCAGCTGTTGAAAAATGCACTGTGCTTCCTACCACTGAAATTCATTCTAAAGTCTGTATCAGCCATGACTAGTAACCTAATAACTTTAGTGAACAGACGGCTAATCTGCTGGTAGGGATTTTCATGCAGTTTACCCATACAGTCATCCCATTTGGCACTTTCAAAGCTACATGGCATCTTTGGTCAGAGGCTGACGTTTTGTAAGATATAACAATTACAGTAGTGGCAGATGCATTATCAACATTGTACAGACATACAGCACTAATGTGTGTGGATTCCTTCAGTAGACAAGCCACTCCTAGACTCCAGGGCATAGCTCACTGGATTCTGAATAAACAAAACAAACTAAACATGAACCCTGTCACCATATGAAATGGCTGCAAAAACAGCCTCCCCCCTGGGAATTAAGGCTGTACAACAGCAATCAAGATATCTGATGAGTCCTTTTTGGGATGCTTTGAGGAGCAGTCAAAGTCATCAGAGTACTATACATTGTTTCACATTATTTTGCAGATGTTTCAGGGCTTTACTTACTTTAAGAGAAGTCATGTTCAATTAGTTAACTGTAAACAGCAGACTGTACAATAGTAAAAATGTTTAGATTAAAATATACATATATGTTATGTTGTATATAGATATACAACAGTAAATATCATCACTATTCTTACTGGGCTTCGCTGGCTACCAATGAAGTTTTCGTTTTAACCTTAAAATTGAAATACCCGCCTACAAAACTCTTAACACAAGGAATTGAGTGGTTATTCAAACGGTTTCTTCTTAAAATATATTTGAGAGTGAGTTAAGTATGATAAGGAAACTGACAATTGCACCTCATTGCAAAAATAATAACGTTAGCATCATTTTTATCTGGTGGACATATATGTCGCTTTTACCTTAAAGGGTTCACATACTTGCTCCCACCTGCATTACAGATATTCTGACTCATAATGCACCAAAGTGACAGCTCAGGTCTTCAGACACCGGTTTCTTCGCCCCAGATATTAGGGATATGGATACCCTTTTATGTTTTAGACGAATATTTTTTTCTTTACACTGCATTTTACTTAAAAAAAACAAAAACAAAAAAAAAAAACTTTGCAAGCCAAACACTTGTTTTGTTTTTATTAGTTAGTTATGTCTGCATGATAAAGGGATTGTAGAAGAGCTGCACTCACTCACATTCGTTTGCCTCTTTTAAATGTTTCAGCACTTTCACGCACAATTTTAATAAAACACAATAGTAAACATAAACAAACAAAAAGTATAACTCTTACGGAACACTACCTATACACAGGAACACCCTAACTAACTACTGAACAGCTAAGCTGTTTACCGGTGAACATAAACAAATAATCCTTGCGGTACAGCTTTGCTCACTTTTGTGACTGCTTGAAACCAGAGCACACTGCCTTCTGCTTCCTTCTACTCAGCAGCCTTGAGCAGACTGACTGCTGCTTCCAGTTCTGGAGCAGCAGGTCTAATTCTGTGGGCTCAGGTTCCGGAAGCCCCATCTCCTGCCTCCATCTCCAGGTCTCATACTTCATTTTTTCTGCATTTCTATTTAATTTCTCAATTAGATCTTCCATTTTCTAGGTCTACAGGAGTGCCCACGCACACTGCCACCATACGTAAAAGAGCTGCACGTTCGTTTGCCCCTTTTAAACTGAGACCAGACACGCAGAATTTCAGTTTTAGAGCTTTCGCACTGCCTTTTAATAAAACACAATCATAAACACAAACAAACAAAAAGTGTAACTCCTTACGGAGCACTACCTAGACACAGGAACATCCTAACTAACAACAGAACAGCTAAGCTGTTTACTGGCGAACATAAACAAATAATCCTTGAGGTACAGCTTTGCAAGGGTCACAGTTTGCTCACTTTTCTGACTGCTCGAAACCAGAGCACACTGCTTCCTTCTACTCAGCAGCCTTGAGCAGACTGACTGCTGCCTTTTTATATTAATCAGCTCACTTTAATTTACAATAATGCCAGCTGGAAAACAATTACACAATTAACAAAATGCTACAGGGATATACAGTTTAAATTGTTGTTATTGTTTCCATTACCTGGGAGATTGACAGGTACAGCTGTAACCAGCTCTGCGTGCTGAAGAGGATTTCCAGGGTAGACAAACCACTCCTTCACTGAAGGGGGTGATTCAATGTGATCTACATGGATGTAGAAAAAAAGAAAAAACAAGCTCAATTCATAGATTACTTATTTGGCTAATCTGATCACTGTTTACATGAGCTATCCCGAAAATAAGCACCCCAGTAACACCACCAGTACTGTGTGTGGAGAGATGCAGTTAAGAGGGGCATTCGTTCAATTATATACTTTTATCTTAGAATGTATCAAATAATAGTACGGGTATCAACAGAATTGTACTGCAGAAATCTACACAAAATAAAGCACAACAGACGGGACACAACATACATTGATGATGTCACACAGTAAAAATGTTGCCTAAGGAAGCAGATACTAAGGGAAAAATACTGCAACTCAGAACCATATAATAATGATCATTAAGCATTTTAACCAAGCTGTTGTATTCACTCCTTCCATGTCTTTCATTCAGCTGCAGCTTCTACCACATGGGTCAGCTACTGAACTAAACCCCCGTTTTTCTGTGCACAGGATGTGTTTCCGGGGGCCGCTAGCTCATTATCACTATAACTATAATGACCTGCCAATATCACTAGCATATGTTCAGCCAGGCCGTGGAAATCAAAACTTTCCCATACTAGGATGCGGTTCATCTTCTGGTCTAAAATAGCGTACCCAATTAATTTAATGTGAATTGTGATGATGACAGAAAATTAACGATAAAAAACAACCTTGTGTCACAGTACAAAAAGCACCATAACACTGATTATGGCTCAAGACAAAATGGGTAGTAATAAAACACTGCCTATACTAAACAGTAAAATGTTTTCTGTTTATATTTGGGGAAAAATATTATATAGAGAGAAATAGAGAGGTTTGAGTAGCCCTGCTTTCTTTACACAGCAAGCAGTTCAATTAGTCAGTCAGCAGTGAAACAGTTAATAAGCTTCAAATAATCAGAGAAGACAGGGTGGGGTTCAGATTTACATGTACCTGTATACTGGAACACCTTGGCGGGACACTTCGACCTTCAGAAAGTATTTTATAGGCTTATTTCCTCTCTGCTTCTAATCATTTTTGTGGTATAGCAACAACTACAAACAAGTACCTTGTAAGATTTAAATATAAGCTTATCATATCTTTTCCACGTTCATCTAAACTGGAATATGACACCAAATCATGGATAATAATGTATAAAGGGTATGTTTTATTAGTTTTAATGTATTTAATAATAATGAAGCTTTGCTGTTGTTAATATTATATGTGCCTTACTATTGATTAACGATTCTTTAAAAAAACAAACAAAAAGAAGGTCATATAACCACAACTATACAGCCTTGCTGGTTCAGAGGATTTATGTATTATGTCAGAGGAATTCAAACCCTGCAAAGATGGTGTCAGCAACTCCAATTGTCACGGAGGTATGATGTTTTCATAGAAGTACAACCACAAACTGGTTCTTTCATGCACAAGATCCACAATCGAACTTGACCCGGAGAGTCTTAGAATAGTTGTTTACCAGAAGTGAAGCCAATATGCTAAAGCATTTGGTCTTTATTATTTGGAAACCACATACAGTAGAACCTCAGAGTTAGGAACACCAAACTTATGAAGTGACTGGTCAACCAAACACCCCACTTTTAGCTGGAAATATGCAACTACTCAACCATGCCTACAATGCAGCCAGAATCCAGCTTATGAAAATCACAGCGTTAATCTACTGGAATGGTAAGTACTTGGAAACGCAAATGTGTTACACTTTCAACTGAAAGAAAACAAATGCACAAAGGAGTCTGAAGGACCGAGCAAGCTGCACAAATGCATTTTGTTTAAAACAAAATTAGAACAAGCAGTAAATTAACCCAGCTTTTCCTGGACATTTAAATCTGTGTTTTTGTTACAGTTATAATTTGAATAATAAGTTAAATTTAACATTTTTCAACATACAGGTCTATTTTAAAGCATTTCAAACCAAAACAATTCAAGTATTGCATTACTGTGCTCTATCCTTGTATTATTCGCCAGATTAAAGCTGTAGATAGCTGGTGGTCACAAATTTTCAGAGTTACAGGCATTTTAGACTTACGAACCACCTCCATTACCAAGATTTTTGTAACTCTGACGTTCTATTGTAAATACAACATGGCAACCATACGTTAGGTCCCAGGCCAAAGTAAAAGGTACTGGTACTACATTCTGCTCATGTTGCTTACCTTGCTTTGCACCCAACAGGACTGAGTAGATATGCTGACGGGCAGGCCGGTAAACGAGCGCATGTCCAGGAAGATCAGGATCTTGGTCATCCTCTAAAGTGTTGCTGCAACTGACTTCTCCAGCACTCAGGATGTTGAAAACCATAAAATTCTCAGCTCTGATGTGCTGCTCTTTTGCAAACTTCAAAAATAACAACATTGTGTTAAATAGGTTATCTTCTTGTTTCCCAAAGGTTGACCTGAAAGTGGAAATATGCTTAACAATAGAGCTTGTAAGACATATCTCTAAATTGAGTCCTTAATACAATAACCAAAAATTTGCTGTCTTCAAATTGCAGATATTTCTTTTCTGGGAAAAAAAACCCTTTTCTTACCATCACTGACAATCCATTTAAATAAAACATATAAGCTTCTACTTCTACCGTAACAAGCTAAGCTGTCAAACTGAAAGGAATTCCAACCGTAGTTGCTGTCTTCTCTCGTGCTTCTTAAATATAGCTCCAATATAAGAAAAATTGCCTACTGCTATTAAGGCTGAGGGCATATTTTTTAAGCAGTCAAAAGCAAACTGGCAGCAGCTGAATTTTAATAATAAGGCCTAGAACTTCAGGCATTACAATAACTAAATTAAGGGGGAATGTGAAGAATAGTGACCGTGAACAGTAAGAATTGCCAGGAAGGCAGGAAGGCTACTTTATCAAGTACTTGTGGTAGCTAATGATGTGCTGGTTTCGCACGGATACACTGAAACAATCCACTACCAGTAATGTGCCAGTTTCAGGAAGCTCCACATTCCATCAAGGGTCAAACACCAATTCATGGGTTTATTTTTATTCAAGTTTTGAAACAAATCTGACCATCTCAAAAAGTGCTGATCTAGTAAAGCCCTTGTTAACGTGCTTAGAAGAGAGATGGATATAATATTTCAGTTTATTATTTTTCTTTTAGTTGAAGGAGCATGGACTTCATATATGACAAACCAGAATCAACTAGTTATTCTGTCCTTGTGAAGATGTGACATATTTACTATACAAACAAATTTCTCAGTAACGTTGTGATATTAAAATTACCAAGATAAACATTGCCTTATTGATCTCACTTATTTTAGTGAAGCTGTGCACGTAGGTTTTCAAAAGTGGGACAAGTACCTAAATCCAACCTAATGTGTGGTCCCATATAAACAGCCACATTAGTTTTTCTCAACCCTTTATACAAAATTGTCTGAAGTCAATGCTATGTTATATATCTAAACTTTTAAGATGAAATGGTGCTCAAACTGCTTTGCAAAAACAGCTAAAAACTAAATTAAGTGAAAAGCTTGGCCACACATATACTTCCAAAAAACGACATCGGGGGATTGGGTTTTGTTAAATTTTGTATATAGATTTTAAAAGTACCTGCATAATGTCTTGGTTGGAGCCACTTCTTAGTTCAACCTGGGCCCTATAGGAAGAGTGTTCCTTTCGATAAGGAAGCCAAGGGGTCTGCTGCTCAGGTAGAAGATATGAATCAATTCCTTTTTCAAGCAAAGCCCTGTCTGCTTCAGACACCGGCAGTTTTGTAATTTCCTTTAACCCTTCACTTAAACACAGATGCCTTGAAATATAGTTTGCTACTGCTAAAACTTTGTTTGTTTGTGTCCATTTTTTTTCTTTTTGCCGATACAAATCCATGCAGCTATGCCGAAGCTTCTGTAATTGGTTCTCTGGCACAATGTCATTGCCGAGAATGCAAGCCAAAAGTGGGAGGTCACTCTTACTGAGTTTCAGTGTCTGGCAAAGATTTTCCCTTGAGAAATGAACAGTGACCAGTCTGCTAAGTTGCAGCTTACTAATGGATAGGTATGGGACAGTATCATAGATGAGGTAATCAGAGTCTTGTCCAAGAATGCCCATACAGTTATGAAACAGTCCATAACTGGCAATTTCATAATCTGCCTCTCGCACTGAGCACCACGTTTCTACACCAAGGGATTTCAAGGCAAATCGTGAGAATGTAGCCAGGCCGGAGGGAATAAAGAACATCTCTCTTCCTGGTTGTTGTCCAGTGGTCTTGATATACTGAAAGATTTGGCTGATTTCTTTGTTGTTTCTCAGTCTGCGTTTTACCCACTCTGCCCTCTTTGTCTGCTCCACCACTCCATCAAAGAAGAATACCAGTTTGATGCCTGCATTTGTGAATGCTCTCACGAAGGTTTCAAGGTTGTGCATATACTCTCGCCACTGCCCACCATGCACCCAAGCTTCAGAAGTGTACCAGTGCTTCAAACATGCCATTGCATCGACCACCAGAGTAGGGGTACACCCAGGCTGGTCACGCTGGTACTGCTTAGCCATCTCCTGTAGATTCACCTCCACACAGACTTCTGAACTTACATTTTCCACAAACCACTGCAACCCTTTCACCCCCATCACTCTTCCTGCTATTAGTGAGAAAATAAGTTATAACAAGTTAAGAAAAACTCATAGAAATGCAAAGTATGTGTAATACCATTCAGGAAAAAATACTTTGTCTTCCTAATTGGTGGTTGTTTACAACTTTTAACATTACTGACTTGAGGAATCTGTAATCCTACAACTGTTAGAGATGACTAGCCTATACACAGAATAAATACAGAATGACCCTAATATTCCTACTGCAGTAAAGGCATCACAAGCAAAAGCTATAGAGGTAAGCATTGTAAAGCATATAAAAACATGGAAACACATAGCAAACCTGGCAAAACTGTTAAATTGGAGTGCACTTTCACTGTAGTAAACTTTTAAAAGGGATATGTCAACATTAATCATAAATCATTATAATTACCTGTATATTGTGGCAGATATGTCTATTTATTCAAGGTAAAAAACATGCATCATGAACAATTTTCGTTAATCTACAGGTGGCAGATTTATTTTTTCAGTCTGGTATGGGCTAATTGTGTTTTGTGAAGACCATTTGTTTTTTAATTTGTAGTGCTTCTGATGGTCAAAGTTGATAACGAGTTTAGATTTTAACATCATGAGTACCATGCATCTATGGGCCACATCACAGATAGTATTCAAGATCAGGGGTGTTAATTAACTGTTAACTGTCCTTTAATTATTTATATATATATATATATATATATATATATATATATATATATATATATATATAGTGCCTTGCAAAAGTATTCAGACCACTGACCAATTCTCTCATATTACCGAATTACAAATGGTACATTGAAATTTCGTTCTGTTTGATATTTTATTTTTAAACACTAAAACTATTATTGTAAGATTATTTTTAAGAAAAAAAAAAACTGAAATATCTTGCTTGCATAAGTATTCAACCCCTGTGCTGTGGAAGCTCCCAGTTTGCACAGATGAAAGAAATTGCCCTAATGAGGACACAATTACCTTACCATTGGCCTCCACCTGTGAACCATTAAAGTTGCTGTCACATTTTCTGGATAAAAACCCCACTGTTGAAGGATCATTGGTAAGGCTGTGAATCTGAAGGAAAATGAAGACCAAAGAGATTTCTACAGAAGTTAGAGATAAAGTAATACAAATGCATAGATTAGGGAAAGGGTACAAAATAATATCCAAGTGTTTGGATATCCCAGCGAGCACAGTTGGATCAATAATCAGTAAGTGGAAGCTGCATCACACCACCCAGGCACTGCCAAGAAAAGGCCGCCCCTCAAAACTCAGCGCTCAAACAAGAAGGAGACTTGTGAGAGAAGCCACAGAGAGGCCAACAATCACTTTGAAGGAGCTACAGAGTTCAGTGGCTGGGAGTGGAGTAATGGTGCACCAGTCAACCATATCAAGAGCTCTGCATAACATTGGCCTGTATGGGAGGGTGGCAAGAAAGAATTCAAAAAGTACCATCTGAAAGCACGTCTGGAGTTTGCCAAAAAGCATGAGAGTGACCCAGCTGCGATGTGGGAAAAGGTTTTGTGGTCAGATGAGACCAAGATAGAGCTTTTTGGCCAAAACTCAAAGCGCTATGTGTGGCGCAAACCTAACACTGCCCATGCCTCAAGACACACCATCACTACAGTGAAGTATGGTTTTGGCAGCATCATGCTGTGGGGATGCTTCTCATCAGCAGGGACTGGGCATCCTGTTACAGTTGAAGGAAGAATGGATGGAGCAAAATACAGGAAAATACTGCAAGAGGATCTGCTTCAGTCTGCTAAAAAACTGAAGCTTGGGAGGAAATGCACCTTTCAGCAGGACAATGATTCCAAGCACAAGGCCAAAGCAACATTGGAGTGGCTCAAGAACAAAAAGGTGAATGACCTACAGTGGCCCAGTCAAAGTCCTGATCTCAATCCCATTGAGAATCTGTAATTTGAAGACAATCTAACATGGTGAAGCTGAAACTTGTTTCATCCTGGTATGACAGAAGTCTTTCTTATTGCTTTATTTTGATAAATTTAAAGGAATGTATTACTTCCTTCAGCCCTAAAATATATAACCTCAGATCACTCTTTTGCTTTTCTATTTTTAGCCTATAGTTTTCCTGACAACAGAATGCTGGCAAAATAACATTATTTATTTTTAACTGGCAATTTTGTTATGTAAATACCCAGTATGTGTAATAAAAATTAATTATGTGTTATTAGACTGTCATCATACTGCAGATAAAATGCTGTATTTGTGTTGTATTTGTGCTGTTATGTGACCTTCCATAAGATATTCAGTGGCCCAATTCACCAAGGTGTCAGTGTTATGTGTTAGATGGATTTCTCAATAATGTAAAAATGTTCCAGTATAATAGAAGGATGGCATCCATGTGCTATATAGGAGATCAAATAAGCCTTATAATAGTGGAATACCATAAAAGCAACTTAATTTTAATGACAATAGCTCCAGTTGATGATTATCAGTAAAATGGAATGAAATATTAGGGTTTTCATTAGGCAAACACATATAAAAAATTAACTCAAAGATATAATTATAAGGGCTTGAGGACATGCACCGGCTGTTGAAGTTTTTATTTAAAAAAAAAAAAAAAAAAAAAAAAGATACATGCAAAACACAATTGCTGATGTGAAAGTCTGAAAAGAGTTTTCACTATTATCCTATGCCATACATACATATCAAGGGATATGGTAGAGGTGCCATATCCATACCCCCCTCCCCCCGTAATACCAATCTTAAATTAGCTCAGGTGTAACCAATCGCTTTAAAAATAGCACACCAAGTTAAGTGGCCTCCACCTGTGTTAAATTGTAGCGATTCACATGATTTCAGGATAAATTCAGCAGTTCCTGTAAGTTCCCTCTGCTGGGTAGTGCATTTCAAAGCAAAGACTCAACCATGAGCACCAAGGCGCTTTCAAAAGATCTCTGGGACAAAGTTGTTGAAAGGCACAGATCAGTGGATGGGTATAAAAAAATATCAAAGGCCTTGAATATCACTTGGAGCACGATCAAGACGATTATTAAAAAGTGGAAAGTGTATGACACCACCAAGACCCTGCCCCTCCAAACTGGATGACTGAGCAAGAAGGAGACTGATCAGAGAAGCTACCAAGAGGCCAATAGCAACTTTGCAAGAGCTACAGGTTTTTACGGCCAAGACTGGTCAAAGTGTGCATGCGACAACAATATCCCAAGCACTCCACAAATCTGGCCTTTATGGTAGGGTGGCAAGAAGGAAGCCATTCCTCAAGAAAGCCCACCTTGAATCCCATTTTGATGTATGCAAAAAAACACTCAGGAGATTCTGTAGTCATGTGGCAAAAAGTTTTGTGTTCTGACGAAACTAAAATGGAACTTTTTGGCCTAAATGCAAAGTGTTATGTTTGGCGCAAACACAACACAGCGCATCACCCAAATAACACCATCCCTACTGTGAAGCATGGTGATGGCAGCATCATGTTATGGGTATGTTTCTCATCAGCAGGGACTGGGTCACTTGTCAGGATAGAAGAGAAAATGAATGGAGCAAAGTACAGAGAAGTCCTTGAGGAAAACCTGCTGCCCTCTGCAAGAAAGCTGAAACTAGGACAGAAGTTCACCTTTCAGCATGACAATGATCCAAAGCACACAGCCAAAGCTACACTGGAGTGTCTAAGAAACAAAATTATAAATGCCTCTGAGTGGCCCAGTCAGAGCCCTGATCTACATACTGTACTTTATTGCAAGCTATTGAGAGTGTTAGAATAAGGATAATTAAAAGGCACCTGTCTTACATTTTAACACACATGCTGAGACAGCACTCCAGATAAGCTGCATACTGGGTGTTTTATTATGCATTGAAAAAAATATGAATTATGTATGAGATTTAAATATAATGCCTACAGAATACACATGCAGCATTTTTGCTGCATAGCTTGAGTTTACGCTATCAAGCCTCAATGGTCAATTGTGACTATACTGGATGCGGTAGCTAAAGAAGGGATCACAATTGTAGCCTATCTGAGAATTGCCAGAAACTAATGACCAATCAGTCCAGGTTTTCATGGTAAAATAAATAAATAAATAAAACATACGGCTGAACTGAGCTGTCTTAGCCCCCCCCCCCCCCAACCTAGCCTACCAATTTACCTGTTATCTGTTACCTAATTTGTAGATAGTAAATCTATACATTAACAAGGCGATCAATAAGGAACACAATATTATAATTTCTTTATTTGCATTATTGAAGTATCTGTACAGCTTTTTATTTTAAATATTAGAAATATATTGTATGTGCAATGCAGTTTTTTTTTTTTCTTGTTTTCTTTAAGTATTGTATATTCATCTGCAGAGTAGGAATAAAAAAAAATCTGTTTCTGTGTTTATTTGCTTTACAGCCCTGTTGTTTGTGGTCGATAAAGCAAATAAGAATAATTGTTGTTTTTCTTGTATGACCAAGTTTTTGTACAGTAGTTCAAAGTAACATTACAGTTAAAATGTAAGGCTGCAGTTAATGCCTACCCCATAAGTTAGCATTAAAGTAAGTATGCGGTAGTAACTCATGAGGTAATGTTGCATTTTACTCACTGTGCAGAGATTTACAGTCGCAGACAAATGTATTGGAAGCCTACACTTAATATAAGATAATTCAAGAAAACAAGGCAAAGACAAGCATTTATGGACATTAGCAACTAATTAATGTGACAAAGACCAAAATATACAATTTCTGGTAGTTTTCATTACGTCTTTATTAAAAAAAAAAACAAAAAAAAAACAAAAGCAAAGGCAATTTCAAACATTTGTTCAAGAATAAAGTATTGGCACCTTTACTTTACAAGTCTGTACATTTTTTATAGAACTAATTAAAAAAATATATAGGTCTTTTCAATAGTAATTAAGTAAGCAAGAACACCCAACACAATGGCATTACCAGGCATTATACAACCGTTTGGGTTTGGGTGCTAATACTTGTGCCATGAACGAATACTTTAAATTTATATATATATATATATATATATATATATATATATATATATATATATATATATATATATATATATATAAATATTTTTGTTACATGATTAGAAACTGTGTATTTTGCTTTTTGTTTTATTAAAAACTGGTTGAAGTTTACTCCTTAATCTATTGCCTTAAACTGTGGTTTAAGAAGCTTAAGGTGCTAATACTTATGTCTGTGATGAACCTTCTTTAATTTTTGTTACTGAGTGTGTCATAATTTGGGGGTAAACGGAAGCTGCCTGTCCGTCCAAACACCTCTTGCATATTTTTATGATGAAACTTGAAAATTACATTTAGCACGTTATTTCAGTATAAGACTCTCGAGATAAATAGGTCTGTCTCTCCACCCATATGTATGTCTCTTTTTGCATATTATATTAAACTTATGCACATATATGCAAGGGAGCTGGAACTAGGGGTTCCATCATATACAGGGGAAACAGTTTTGTTCAATGGCTTTCAGCACCCCCACTACAAATTGTTCCAGTGCCACTGCATATATGAAGGCATACATATCAACCTTACAGTTTTACATGTGTATACAGTGGATAAAGTTCATGGTTATCTTGAATGTCGAATGACCTTTTTGTTATACAGTATGCATCTTTTTAAATTATTAATTCTATTTAGTGCAGCTGCAATATTTAATCTGGGAAGAGGCTTTTGGGATTACATGATGCAGGGAGGGAAGCAGTTTACCTGTAGATAAATATTACACTATACAAGGGCAACATTATTATTTTCCCCTGCAGCTCTGAAAACAAGATACAGCACAATCTATTACAATGGGTAAGTGACAACTTTCCTTCAGAAATCTGTTATTTGGCTCACCTAAAAATACAAACTGCAGTTTTAATCAAATATTTCACCCCAAAAGGGCGTCGAGGAAAAACAAGCATGTTCCTTAGGCTTCTCGCGCTACTTCAAGATAATTGCAACCACAGAGGTGCAGTGAGCATACTTCAAACAAAACTATAACTGACTAGGTAACAACCAACAGGAAACCTACACAAATACCCAGACGGAAACTACGACTGTTTTCAGAAGAGTTCAGTAGTACTGTATACCTTGACAGTGAAGAGTGGCCTTATTAATTCTCATAACAAGTAATTGTTCTGTTAATGAGATATACATATAAAAACACTAATTCAGATTAAGTGATGTCACACGGCAGTGAATGAGTCCGTGATGAAACAACTATCCAAAGAAATCCTTAAAACAAGATGGAAGCGCAGGGATACCAAAGTAAGAAAGCGGTTTACTTGTGCACTTACTTTTTTGTTTGACAGACGTTGTGTCCAGGTTAAATTGATACACTTCTGGGTGTTAACACTGACTGAATCAGATGTCGGATATTTTCATAAGTCTGTGTTTTGTGACCGAGAGCACCTGTGCATTTCACACGGTCTCGACATATTAAATTAATAGCAGCAAGACAGCTATGGTGTTTTTACTTTTTTTTTTTTTTTTTTTAAATAATGTCACTATAGTTCCAATATAATTAACTTTATTAAAATATATGCTTCAAATTAAAAAGGTCCCTGTGGGTACTCCACTGACACAAGTAAAGTACGCCACTTGAACTTTCACTTTTATTCTATTTCCGGTTTATTCAGCTGACTGTGCGTCTCTTCCGGATGCAACAGGAACACGGGGGTAAAAAAAACTATTTAGATGGTCTCATAGTACCTACAGCAAATACGCTTAATACAGAAAGAAAAAACTGTTGGCAATAATAACATTGCAATGAAATACAAAAAAACTGAAAAAAAAAAAACTAAAAATGTAAAAGCTAATATCGATAGTAACTTAACAAAGATTTCAGCCTTCAAACACTTTCAGAGCGCTTCTGCAGTTCCAATTGTCTTTGTGTTTTAAAAGTTATTAAAATAATAACACATTTTAAAAATGTCACTGGATTCCCATGCTGTGTCAGTATATTAACTACTACAGTGGTGATTTGAAATGTTGTTATTAGCTAGTTGGGAGGACCATTCAAAACGGTAATAATATTGTTGTTATGCAGTACGTTTATAGCAGAATTATAGTTCACAACGTATTATTTAGATGTATTCTATTTATTTGCTGCAATCGCCTTTTTGGGTCGTTTCCTAGTGTATAGTGTATTTGGCCTACTGCAATTAAACAACAACAACATTTATGAACAAAGGGAGGCCATGTGGCCCGTTAATGCTAGTCTGATTCATAACTGATTGATCCCAAAACTTTGTCAAGAAGGATCTAGGATCCCAATAATTTGGTGTTCTACCTGTAGGAATACAAAACGTGCACTGAAATACAGAATACATTGCATTTTGTATTATTTCGCTGTTGTCCATTTCATATGCGACAGTAAATGAATAGATGTGCATGTATATGGTACCTATTAACACAAGAAACAAACAGAAAAAGAATATACAGCGCATTTTTAGTGGAGTAATGCACAGAACATTTTGAAGAGTCATGTTCACCAATTTCAACAATAATCTGATTGTCAATGTTTTTTTGTTTTTTTTTAGGTTTTGCAGTATAGAGCAACAAACTAGTAAGAAGCATCTGGAGCATGATTAAAAAAAAATTAAATGCACTTCAAATTTGTAAATTGAACTTTATGGTAGGTTAGTTAGGCCTATACACTGCATCAACAAGTTTCACTATTTACAGAAATATACATTTGCAAAGTAAGAATATGCAAACCAGCTTCTATTTTAAAGTTCTTCCAATCTGAATACAGTATGTATGACACGATTATATATATATATATATATATATATATATATATATATATATATATATATATATATATATATAAAAAATAAAGCACCTTTGCTGTTTTAAAAAATTCAACAATCGATTCAGCAACAACAGATTGATATCTTTACACTTTTGCAGGACATTTAAAACTTTTGAAGTCAATTTATGTGTTAGTCTGATGTTTTTTCTATAGGAAGAAATAAAATAACAGCATGTGTCTCTGGAGTAAAGATTAATATATTTAGTGACTGTGCAGACAAAGCCTGTCCATTGTGGCCATGTCTCAGTGAATGTGAATAGGATGGAACATATGCAGCCTGTCACTGCAGGTGCCTACATCTGTTCTTCCCCAGGCAGATGCTCATAGAAAGTGAGAGAGCATTTCTAAAGAGGAACCGCCCCGTTTAAACCCTCCATTCACAATACTTACCTTCTGCAGTAATCCCGGTCGCATTGCTCTGAAATGGGGGTGGGCTTATTAGAAGGTACACATTGGCTAACTGTCGGCATTTTGGTATTGCAACAAAACCTAAAATCGGATCTGCTATTTGAAGGCACATTATCTATCTATCTATCTATCTATCTATCTATCTATCTATTAAAAAAAAGGTTGTGTTATGTGTTCCTGTATAACTTTTTTTTTTTACTTTGTTATTTATAATTAAGAAATTGTCCCATTACTGATTAAATAAATCGCACGCACGCCCTCCTTGGCTTTGTAAATGTAATCATGGGGGTACTGTAACACGAACAGCCAGCCTGCTCTGTGGCTAGCTAACTTGTTGAAATTTAAACTATTCGTCTTTTGATCTTTCTTTACACGTAGTTTATTTGGTGCAATGTAAGATGACATTATTTAATACATTAAACATGTTAATAAAACAAGAAATATCTAAGTGTTTAAAAATAAAATAAAGTTGTAAAATATTAACAAAACTTTACATCTCACAAACGATCGCAGTATGGAAACATCTGAACTGCACACTGCAATATACGTAAATAAAATATGCACGCTATAACATTATCAGTTTAATCTTTGCTTTCGGAGACTGAGTTTAACTGGCTATGCTCTGCATTCTGAAGTGGACTTGTTACTGATGTCGAAGGCAATCTGTTGGTTTGAAGACGTGCAAGATATTGTCTTCTTTCTCTTTTCTCATAGCCAGGGGGTATGTGTAATCCTATGCACAATGACATTTGCTAAAATTGCCCTTGGGAACCGGCAGATGTTCCTTGGCAGACATCGGCACGCGACTGGCCTCAGCCCTCTAAGAAAATTCAAATCGATCCCATCCTCCCCCAGACCTTCCTTACACACACACGCACACAAAGTAGTGAACACCACCCATCGCAAAACTTTACCCAGATGACCCCCAGCAACAAACTCAAAAAGAATAGGGCCACTCTTAGATTGGTTCATACATCCTGATGAGCAGCTGGCCGCAGTAACGTGATCTGGAGACAAAGGAATGCCCCCTCGGTTCTAGGATCACAGGTAAACATGCTAGCTTTGTTATGAAAATTAGGTTAGCGACAGGATGGGAGCAGATGATTTGCGCTATTTTTTGTGTTTATTTTTTTTAAAGAGGGAAGGATACATGGCTGCTTATCCATCATCTGCCCTCTCTGTGTGCCAGCTGAGCCACGCGACGTACCCTTTCTTATTCTAATCAGCACATGCCTTAGCAACTTTACACAACACTGATGCAAAATGTATTAATCCGTTCATACAAATATCCAACTAGTTAAAAAAACAAAACAAACAAAAAAAAAACCACGTATTGCCCCTGTTCTAAAGTGTGCGTTCTCCTGTATCTGAAAGCAAAACCAAACACTACAAAATCATTTTTCTTTCTTTCCAAAATACTTTTTAACCCCCTCATGTGCAACCATTCACTATAGTTTCTGGGCGTCAGTTGGTTCGGGTATCTGTGTTATTAGGTATTTTCAGTTTACCTAGAACTATATTTTAAAAACATGAACACATTACAAGAAAACTGGGACATATATTATTGATTAATACAATTATTATTATTATTATTATTATATTATTATTATTATTATTATTATTATTATTATTATTATTATTAATAATATTATCAGATTATGGATTACAGTTATCAATAATATATCCTAGATATAAATGTATGTGTTATATAGTACTTGTGTCAATCTGTTTAGACTGAGCAGAAACGTCCAGAATATTTGTTGTACTGTATATGTGTTTCAGAAAAAAAAAAAAAAAAACATTAGTCAGTTTTATTTTTCCAGAACGTTATACTGTTCTGTGTTTACCTTTCCATTAGCAGTGTCCTTTTATTATCAAAACGAAAGTCCCATCTTCCCTAACCATATGGCGATGGCCATGCCGTTGCAGGTTCTTTAACATGCTTTTAGTCCAATTTGGATGAAGGGTGTGTAATGTGGAAGTGAAGTAGTATAGAGACATGC
Source organism: Polyodon spathula (assembly GCF_017654505.1). Taxonomy (NCBI): domain Eukaryota; kingdom Metazoa; phylum Chordata; class Actinopteri; order Acipenseriformes; family Polyodontidae; genus Polyodon; species Polyodon spathula. The sequence continues at coordinate 51,071,977 of NC_054538.1, read as the reverse complement.
AGTTGGAAGTGAAAAAACGCCATTTGGTTAGGAGCAGATGGCTGGCTAGGGGGCTGATCGCGTCTAAAGGCGTGTCATCCCCTTCAGATAGAATCCCCAAGGGCTCCCCCTGTATTCAAAATCAATGAAAATTAAAGTGCAAAGAAAGGATGAATAGTTAGACCTCGAGTCCCTCCATTGTTCATCCCAGCTACTGGTGGGCAGGAGTTAAACTACAACAGGCTCCTATAGAAACACTTAAGTTAAACAGTCTCCCATAGCCCAGCCTCTGGAAGAGGGAGAGAAGAAGAAAAAGGAGCTTTCTGCCTGATTTAACCAATACAGAATCGCGTGGCATAAATTAAGTTTGAAAAGAATAAGTGCACTGGGCAGGAGTCTGATGGATTTTAGGATGCCTTTCAGTTACGCTTTGCTGCAGTAATCGAGAAATCTGTGCCACGTCAATTTAATAAATGCCCAACTGGGGGAAGGGAGGAGGTGTTGGGACATCTTTTTGTCTAAGCCCTTGCGCGTGGAACCACCTACTTTTAGACGTGTTAACTGTTATGCAAGGACAACACTAAATTGGTATAAAATACTTTAAACAGTGAAATAATTTAAACATCGTTACTCACAAACTCGTTACTTGTAAATATGTAAAAATAAAAGGTAAAGCAACATTGCAGGCTAGTAGCTTATTAATTCGAAACTGGCATATGCTTGTGTGCTCTCAGTAATTATATAACATACAATGTGTTGATAAGTAAGACAAGTAGGCCCAGTAAATGACAACAAACTATAAACAAATACATGTATTTCATTAATTGTCATTGTTATTAAGATTTGCCAATGTCTCTTCAGGGCACTAACACGTGATCAATCAATAATAAACTGGCACAGCAATTACATTTATTTTTAAAAGTGAAATTGTGTCAAACTGTGCTGGAACTCATCTTCTCATCTTTTGTAATTAAAGTTGCATTTCATATATGATTGCATATTTTAATGACAGGGTGGCAAGACAATAATAAACGTAAAAAAAAAAAAAAAAAAAACATAAACAAATGTTCCAGTGTCTTATGGTGGAAATAATGAGGTGACGGTTGCTGCAGTTTTTTGGCTGGAAGGATGCTTTTGTATTGTTGTAGAGGCTGCAGCGTGCGCCGAGGGGAGCTCTTTCTCTCAGTTATATTGTACTTGTAGAGCGAGCAGGTGCTGCCTGAATTACCATACAGCTGAGAGCACAAAGAACCAACTTATTCATCCTTCACACAGTAACAAAGTGCCTTAATGACAGCCACGCGAACGACACACACACCAACCCACTTTTCACCCAGCTTAAAAGTGTTGGGAAAAAATCTATAGCTATACAAAGTTAACAAAACCTTTACATACTTTTAAAAGTCCCCTCCCCCAGACACAAAGGCAAAGTGTTCAAACCTTGATAAAGTTGTACACACTTTCTAAAAAATAATTCCCAGAACTTTTGATCAGTGAACAGCAAGTGTGTTAACCTTGATTTTATCCCCCTAGAACGACATAAATAGCCTAGGACTATTATTAAGATTGAACTTGAAGTAAACAGGACTGGCAAAAAATTGATTATTTTAATGAAAGGTAACCTACACTACCATAGACTAATGGTTTAATATGTTACTGGGTGAATTGTAATGTTACAAAATATTTTACTGTTAAGTTTTAGACTGTTAAAATGTTATTATTTGCTTGTCCTATTTTATTTATGTAACTTTTTTCTAAATTTGATATAAAAAAATAAAAACTTATATGCAGTTTGCGTTTTGTTTTCATTTGACCAATTGTAAAAAAAAAAATTAAAAAATCAGTGAAATAATATATATATATAAGACAATCCAAAGATTTGTGAAAATATGTGAATCTGTACATTTGAGATTGCTTAACTAAATCACATGGAAATATATGAAACCAATAAAATGTAAAAAAAAAAAAAAAATCCCTTATTTCACTTTTTTTAACATATACAGTTAAAAATATTAACAGTTGAAACAGCAAAGAACACCGTATTATTACAATTAAATTCGTAATACATTAATTTCATAAGGATAAAGTTGTTTTGCTTAAGTTTAGTTGGAGTGTGTAGCGATTTAAAGTTTCGCACGATGAAAGGGCGCAAAGGATTCTTATGGTTAAGAATTTGTAGGAATGTAAATGAGGGTGTTTTTTGGTTTGGGGAAGGGTTGCACATTTTACAGCTCAGTGACCATTTGGCGATCTTTTGAGAGGAGGGTTTTGAAAAGTGGCCCCTTTGTGACAGCTCTCGCCAGATTGGGGGCAGCTCATCTGCATCTCATTACCAATGCAGGCGACAGGCTGTATATAAACGACGACTGGCTACCGGCAACATCAGACACTCATACAACTGCACGCCGAGCAAATGAGAAAGCTAATTGTGGATCAGTAAAGTCTTTGCTTACAACAACCAGCGAAAGAAAAAACAAAGATCATCTCAACTTTCTTCTGCTCTATTTTACACCTACGAGCCAAAATCTGTGTTGAACTGCAATTTAATTTCAAATTGGAATTATTACTTGGCAAGGAACTTCGAGATCATCCCCAATCTCACTCGGGAACCTCGCTTGTTCTCTCTGTTGGGAATTCAAAGATATTTTTTGTTTGTTTCGTTTGCAAACAGAAACACCGTGCTTGTGAAGAAAAAATAAAGTAAAAGAAGCTGTTCAGAACACCACGTTCTATCACAAAACGGTCCATCCACTCTTGCCATTCACAAGAGCTGCCAGTCATTTAAGAAAGGGCGTATCTTACGAATAAGGGACTATTGAAAGGGAAAACACAACCTACATTAATCAGTTGAGCTGGGAGTAACAGCACTACCCAAACCCTCTGTGACTAACTACAGCTTGCAAAAGAAATACAAAAATGGGACGTCAGTCGCCTATTATACTTTCCATCATCTGTGCCTTGATATGCCAGGTAAGAACGCTATTTAATTTAAGAATATTACAACATTAGATATTTCATTGTTATGTTAAGGGAAAAAAAAAATGTTAAAGTAATTATAGGGTCTGAAGTGGTGTCACCATAACATGTTGCTTTGCGGTCAGTTGAGTCTCCAAATATATATTTTTTTCTCTCCAATGTTTTTGCTTTTTATTTGAACAGGGTTTTTGCTCTGGAGTTTTTGAGCTGAAATTGCAAGAATTTCTGAACAAGAAAGGTGTGATGGGAAACATGAACTGCTGCAAAGCTGGATCGGATACTGGACTGTTGCAGTGTGAATGTAAAACATTCTTCCGAATCTGCTTGAAGCACTACCAGACAACTGTTTCTCCAGAACCCCCTTGTACATATGGCAGTGCCGTGACTCCTGTGCTGGGCTCCAACTCCTTCCAAGTGCCCGAGACAACTTCAGACATAACCTTCACCAATCCCATCACATTTGCGTTTGGATTTACATGGCCAGTAAGTACAGCTTTTATAACATTTTAAAAATATTTTAACTACAGTAATTCATACCTAAGCATTTTGTAGGTATAACGAATATTTAGATGTTATTATTCCTACAAAAAGCTTAGCTATGAATTACTGTAGTTAAAAAAAACTAAAGTACTGTAGTTAAGTCTATTCTATGAATGTATTCTTATATTCAATAAATAACACATGTATCAATCCCGATTATAATTTAAACGTTTTAACAAATGTTACTGATGTGGGAAATACACATTAACAGAGCTGGTAAAATTGCCAGCCCTGCGTGAAATTCCGAAACGCTGCATTTTACAGCGATCCACAAGTGTGAAACTAGGGGAATTAAGCGTGAAGATTAATGACAACAGCATCTCATTAATCAATATCCTGCCTTTACATTGTAAAACCACTCTAATAAAACAGCACTAGCTGGCATTCATCTTGTAAAATGTTACAGCAATGGAACCTAAAGTGTTAGTCATGTTAGTTCTCTATATTTATTTTGCTTATTGTTTTTCTAGGGAACGTTTTCTCTCATCATTGAAGCACTGCACACAGATACTCCGGACGACCTTTCAACAGGTACCTAAGATTTATAAATAGACAGATATATAACATGACGATAACCTAGCGAATTCTAAACATATTTCTCGATGTGTGTATAACAATGTGTCTGTATTTTATTTATTTATTTTTGTAGAAAATCCAGATCGCCTGATCAGTCGCGTGGCTACTCAGAGACACTTGACTGTAGGAGAAGAGTGGTCACAGGACATTCAGATTAGCGGCAGGACTGAACTGAAATACTCCTACCGTTTCGTCTGTGATGAACATTACTATGGCGAAGGATGTTCTGTTTTTTGTCGCCCCCGGGACGATGCCTTTGGTCACTTCACCTGTGGAGAACGTGGTGAGAAGGCCTGCAACTCTGGTTGGAAAGGACAATACTGTACTGAAGGTACGTTATTAGGTGCCTCCAGGTTAACACCATCATAATATCCACAGGTCTATATTAGCTAAACGTTTTAGCATAACATTATTATTATTATTATTATTATTATTATTATTATTATTATTATTATTATTATTATCGAGTTGAATTTAAATCATGTAGGCTTATTATTGTTCTTACTATAAACAAGCACATTAATCTTGACAACTTCTGTTATCTTAGGTGATTTATTTAAATAAGAAAAGTTTGCAGAACAATAATGTGTGTGCATGTGCCATAGATTAGATATAATGGCTGATTGGTTGTTAGGAAGCATGCCTTGTGCTGATTGGGTGAGGAGTGTGGGGTATTGTTGCAGGGGGCAGCTGCTGAGTGAGAGTAGACAATAGAGCAGCTGTCCTGCACTGGCACCCTGCACACCAGCTGTCCACTCTTATCTGCACTGACTCAGGGATATTAAGAGGTGGAGCTGTGTGCACAGAATGAAAAAGGGGACTTATGACCCACAGGAAAGAGAAAAGGAGTCTTTGTGTGTCCCGCTTTTGTCTGTGTGTAACTGTGTTTAACAGAAAGTTCATCCTAGTGATAAGGCCTGGCCCTCACAGAATACATTATCCTAGATTTACTGAAAGGGCTAGTTCAAAGAAAATGTAAACAAGAACTAACATATGTCAGTGATTTATGTTTTCAATATGCTTATGTGAGTGCTTTTTATTTGCAGCTATTTGTCTCCCAGGGTGTGATGAACAACATGGAATTTGTGACAAGCCTGGTGAATGCAAGTAAGTATTTATGGTTAAATAGTTTTGTAGGTTCTGGCTAGTAACTCAACAGATTACTGTAACATGACAAACACAAATACCGTTTATATCAATTTAGTGAGATTACAGTTCCATAGTAGAATGTACTTTTTTTTACAGTAAACACTAAACAAGTGTCTAGAGCAACTGAAAGCTGATACTGCATTTGAGCTGAATTTACCAGATTGTGTATGACTTTTTAAGAAATCCTTATTATGTTTATCTGGCCATGATTTGTTTGGAATGATTAAGGTAACTTTCCAACTATGTGAAGTCTGACCAATGATTCTTTTTCCTTTGTAGATGCCGAGTAGGATGGCAAGGCCGTTACTGTGATGAGTGCATCCGTTACCCAGGCTGTCTCCATGGTACCTGCCATCAGCCATGGCAGTGCAACTGTCAAGAGGGCTGGGGTGGTCTCTTCTGTAACCAAGGTATATTCTTAATATGTAATTCTTAATATATCTAATTCAATGTCATATTAGCTTTGTATCATTACAAAACAAAGTCTAATAAAAACTGTTTTTCTTCCCTTGAAGATCTTAACTACTGCACACATCACAAGCCCTGCATGAATGGAGCCACTTGCACCAACACTGGCCAGGGAAGTTACACCTGCTCTTGTCGTCCTGGATACACTGGCGCCAGCTGTGAGATTGAGATCAATGAATGTGATGATAACCCCTGCAGGAATGGAGGAAGCTGCACTGTAAGTTTTCTTAAACATATATTAACATGAATGTGATGTTCTCTTTGTTTGCTTTGTGTGGTTTGAGAATTTCACATTTTAAAAAAAGATAACTTTTTTAAAAAACAACAGGATCTAGAAAACAGCTTCACCTGCACCTGCCCACCTGGTTTCTATGGCAAAAACTGCGAACTGAGTGCAATGACCTGTGCTGATGGGCCCTGCTTCAATGGTGGACGGTGTTCCGATAACCCTGAAGGTGGATATGCCTGCCGCTGTCCAGTTGGCTACTCTGGCTTCAACTGTGAAAAGAAAATTGACCACTGCAGCTCCAATCCATGTGCAAATGGTAAAAGTTGAAATAACACAAATTAAAAAAAAAAAAGAAATGAAATGAGCTAAAATTATAAAACAGAACAAGAACAAAAAACTCACTCTTTACTTTTATCTTTTATAGGTGCTCAGTGTATGGACCTTGGAAATGAATATATTTGCCAGTGCCCAGATGGTTTCACAGGAACGCACTGCAGTGACAACATTGATGAATGTTCTGCCTTCCCTTGTCTAAATGGTGCAACCTGCCAGGATGATGTTAATGACTATACCTGCACCTGTCCTCCAGGATATATTGGCAAGAACTGTAGTTCACCTGTCAGCAAATGTGAGCACAACCCTTGCCACAATGGGGCTACTTGCCATGAGAGGAACAACCGATATGTCTGTGCTTGCACCCAAGGGTATGGTGGACTTAACTGCCAGTTCCTGCTGCCTGAGCAGCCTGCTGTTGAGGACCAAACACAGAGGTACACAGAAGGCAAAGATGGACAGTTTCCTTGGTCTGCAGTGTGTGCTGGGATTATTATGGTTCTTATGCTGTTACTGGGATGTGCTGTAATTGTGGTCTGCATCAGGGCTAAAATGCAAAAGAGACAACACCAGCCGGATAACTGCAAGAGCGAAATAGAAACCATGAACAACTTGACCGACTTTCAGCGTGAAAAGGACATTTCAGTCAGTGTTATTGGGGCTACCCAGATTAAGAACACCAACAAGAAAGTAGACTTTCACTGGGACAGCAATGGGGAGAAAAATGGGTACAAAGTTAGATATCCATCTGTGGATTACAATCTTGTGCACGAGCTAAAGCATGAAGATTTTGTCAAAGAAGAGCATGATAAAAGTGATTCAAAGTGTGATGCTTCTGATTCTGAACAGGAGGAGAAAAGTGCAGTACATTTAAAGAGGTAAATATCAAAAGCATTTTAAAATAACATAGATTATGTACTTTATTTGAGCAGAAAAATAGGGGTTCAGTATGCTCTAGGAATTTAAAATTTAATATACATTTTCTTCTTCTTTTTCCTTAACAGCGAGTCTTCAGAAAAAAAACGTCCAGAATCGGTGTACTCCCTGTCAAAAGACAAAAAGTACCAGTCTGTGTATGTCATATCTGAAGAAAAAGATGAATGTATAATTGCAACTGAGGTTAGTATAACTTGAATCCTCGTATTCCTTCAATTTGTGTAAGTGTTATGCAGTAAAGTATGAGCGCCAGAGCCCTTTTAAACTAAATGTATTTTCTATTTTCTCTCCAGGTGTGAAAGTGCCATAGGAAAGCTGTTGTTCATTTGATCGAAGGAGGCATTACTCCGATGAATGCTGCTCAAATGGAGGGAAGGATTCCTTCAGTGACTGCTGCTTTGAGACTAAAAAATATACAGAATGAGCTGGATCTGTACTAAAGTTAGCACAGTGGTTGCAAAAAGCAATAGACGTTTGGCCCTGATGGCTTGCTCTCTCAAGGATTCCTGTTTCCCAGGACTGTGCTCCGTGACTGTGCTCAATGATGTCTGTTGCACTGCCTGATAGGACATTTCCTCATTGCACTATGGACAGTTGCTTTTTTTTTTATTTTACATGAATGGACTTGATTACTGTGTAAGCAGTCTGCACTGCCTGCAGTGTACATTTCAGAATGTTCTGAGCCACAAGTAAACACTGCTTTCAGAAAGTTTTTTTTAAATACTGTAAAAATTGTGTGTTATTTTTTGAAGCTGTAATTTTAAAATTTTGTTTTTTGTGACGTTATCTATTTTGTGATGTTTTACTTTTTTATAATTTAAATTTTCGTAAATATGTACAAAGGCACTTCGGGTCTATGTGACTATTTTTTGTACATAAATGTATTTATGAATTATTTCGCAAAATGTTATTTGAGTTGTTTTATTACTGTTTTGTTAATATGTTTCCAAAACACACACACACACACACACACACACACACACACATATATATATATATATATATATATATATATATATATATATATATATATAGTGTATGTGTGTGTGTGTGTGTGTGTGTGTGTGTGTATATATATATATATATATATATATATATATATATATATATATATATATATATATATATATGATTATACACATTTTAAACTATATTGTTAATCTACACACTGTTTTGGAATAGCATGCTGAGCATGCTGAACATTATTACATCAGTAATGGGATATTAAGTCTACAAAAATGGGGAAATTTATGATACCTGTACATGGCACACACTGGTTTAATCTTTAAAGAATACAGACGTAACATGAATAATTAGCAGCTGGTTTCATGCTATATTTGCTGCTAATGCTAGCTTCAGAGCTGTTAATGCGCAGGCCTTTACACATGTGTTTACAGCTGCTGTATGGTGGATACTAGACTGATCTAAGGATATTCTAAGGAATCCTCACAATCCAAGTGCTTCTGAAAAGAACACCAGAAAAACAAACTGTTAAGTAGCATTTTGTAAATGAATGAATTTCAAAATGAGGAGACCAACCGTGTAAAGCCCATACTGAGCTGGTACCCTATAGTATACTTTGTGATTGAAAATGTTCTGTATGACTCCTATAGTAAAGATATGAATATGTGTATATGTTTCCTATGTAATTTCATTCACTCAAACACACATGGGTTTGCGTTACTCAGCTACGATTATACTACAGTTTACAGTCAAACTGGAGCAAACATGTATATTTATATTAAAATACATTTGCTAAAATCAATGGGCTGAATTCTAATATCTGGAGGGCCCAATTTTGGCCCTTTGGTCACCCTTCTCTTGATAATTCAATTTTACTATATGTATACTGTTAGGGAGTGCCTATTGTCTGGAATTTTTTTTTTTTTTTGGATTTATTCCTGCATTAAAAAAAAAAAAAAAAAAAAAAAGTTGTACCTGTTTACCATTTCAAAATGCAGTATATTGACATTAAACATGTTTATAGGTTGAATTGTGTTTATTGTATTTTATTAATGTAGATTATGTCAAAGAATACAGTTTGAGCATTCTTTTTCATACTTTGTTGCATTTGTCTGGTTATCTGTTTATGTTTGTATTTATCTTTATATATCTATTTGGTGCAGAAATAGTGTTAGCAAATTGTAACCAGAACCCTTCAAAACTGATTTGCCAGACCATAAACAGCACACAATGAGAGCCACAGTTTAACAAGCTGATATATTTGTACATTTTTTGGCACCCAGCTTTGTTTGCTTTTTTCTTCTTTACAGAATATTTGACCATAACTGTTTAGCACGTTTGTACATGTTCTGCTAAAATATGCGACATTCTGTTAAAGTATGTTGCTATTATTTCTTGGTACATTTTATTAAAGCCACAAAAAAGAAAATACTTGCCATTAACTACTGTTATTATTTGTATACAATTAATTTCCATTTGATAGTGTAATTTGCCAAAAGTATAAGGATAAAATCCCCCCAGTTAAAAGGACACCCATTGTCATACATATAGATTAAAAACAGACTACACAAAGACATGTTAACATAAATATCTTTAATTTGACCAGGTGAGACAATTTATCCTAAAAACTCTATGAAATTAGAACACAAATAAAGTTTGAATATAAACATATGTCTAAAATGTTAATGTTTCTATTTAATGTTATTGGGTTTTTTTTTGGTTATTTGGAACAAGGACAAGTCTGGAAAATTAGAAAGTCACATTTTACAGTTGGAAATACAACATGACCTAGGGAACACTAGTGTTCCCTTTTAGTTCATTTTTTATATTTTTCAATAGGCTTTAGGCTTTGCCCTAGAGGTTTGCTTGAGCATAAATTTAAAACATGACCCGAACCCGACCAAACAAATCTGAACCCGACCCAAGCCCTTTGAAATAATTGCATACCCGACCTGACCCGACCATCTCCACAAATATATTCCAAACATACTCTACTGAAACTAAATACCTTCCATGTAGAGCCTAGTTACAATTTCCAGTTAAAACATCTAATTTACTCTCAGCAACAGGCTTCTTCAAAACTTTGTTACCATAAATAGCCACACATTAATATGCGCTACAGAGATGAATTTCCTGTCTTTATGCTGAAATAAAACATTTAAGAGTACAGTACTATCAGAAATCATTGACTACTTCACAGAGTTCCTAGTACAGGCCCTGGTACTGTTCCGCCTTGATTACTGCAACTCCCACCACTGCTCCGCTCCCACGACTGGCTCCATATCACTGCTTGCTCCAATTCAAAACTCTTGTACTCGCCTATTGCTGTCTCGACCTTTCTGCTCCCTCTTATCTCCAGACTATCATTTCTCCCTATATCTCTTCTCACCTTCTCTGCTTCTCCACCACCGGCACATTAGCTGAACCCCCCCCCCCTGCCGCTCCCCTGCTTCCAAAGCTCACTCCTTCTCCACCCCTGCCCCTCAGTGGGGGAATGACCTACCCACAGATGTCAGGACTGCTCAGTCCCTGACCACCTTCTGGCGCCTCCTCAAGACACACCTGTCAGCATCTGTAAACCATCTGTAAACCTCTCAACTCTTGACTATGCTGGACTGTATGGCACCCAATTGTACCAGTACTTGCATCAGCTTGCACTTGCACTGCATTGCTCCATACCTTGCCATATTCTACTACTGCTCTTAATCAGAACTACTTCCTGTATCTTGTACTTGATTTTACTTGATTCATGTTTTTGGTAACTGCTCTTATTTGAAATCATTTTTATCCATCTATTGTACTTACTATGTGCTCTTAATGGACTTGACTCATATAAACAAATATTTTTACTATAAGTTTAACTGCTCTTAGTCGAACTTGCTCTTAAATGTAATTATTTACTGTATTCCTTATTTTGCTCTTATTTGAAGTTGATCTTATTTTCTACTGATTTTACAGCACTTTATAAGTGCTCTTTTCTGTAATAAGATATTCTATAATATGATATTTTGTAAAGTGACACTCAGTACTGTGATGTTTTGTAACAACTGTAAGTCACCCTGGATAACGGCATCTGCTAAGAAATAACTAATTAACTACAGCTTTACATTTGACCTATAATGTTACTTTGAACTACTGTACAAATACTTAAAACTTCCCTTTCCTTATATTCCACCTGAAAAAACCCAACAATGTCTTTCTCAGTCAGAACAGAAGAAATAAGCTGCATCTGTGGAGATGGGATTTTAAATTGCCATGAACATATTGGAGTTTTAAAAAGTTCTGTCTAGTGTGTAAAATTAAAATTTTGGAACGGCTGTTGTATGATTTTATGTAACAATGAGACTATAATTGTACTAATGTATTATTGTACTGCCTTATACGTTTCTTATTTTCAAATAAGAGTTTGTATTCCTTCTGAAATTTCTCAAGGACAAATGTGTTATAAGGCAAAAAATATATAGTGGTCTATTCAACTGACCTGATCTAAATAATGATAGATCTAAATAACGGTACTGTTTAGGTACAGTACAGTGGGGATCTTTGTGTACCAAAGTTTTATTAAGTATACTAAAAATGTGTTACTTAGCATTACAATATATTAACTAAATAACAGCATCCATGTTATTTCTATTTCTATGGCAACATCCAATGTAACTTTTCATATGAGGTGTTAAAATGTGTTTAAAAATGAAAAGTTAACATAGAATGTTTACAATAGTTTTTGGTTTGTGACGTGTCCTCCTAAGCTTATTGATTGAATAGCACCATAAAAGGGGGAAAATGTTGAGCATACAGCAGTATGTTTTGATTTAATTCACTGCTAGAGGTACATGTCATGTGCAACCAGGGACCTTCATTGTTCAGGACCAGAACACAGGACCAGGCACTGAAAATTGCATTCAATAATAAGGTGAATGCTTTCTGTTACTGTCACTCTGTCACTTGTCTTCCACTAGTGATCACCACAATCCTGCATCCCAGGTTGCATTTTTATTTGCAAAAGGTGTCCATTTCTGCTTTTCTATACAATCTTTATTTCTATTGAAAGTGTTTACCTAAACAATGTGGCCAGTCTGTAAGAAAAGGCACAGGAGACTTTATGCAAGTGACAACTCAATGTGCTTCAATGTGATTTTTATTTTGCCTCGGCCTTACTGCCAGTAATTTAATGACTGGCATATGTAGATAGTTTTTAATCCAGTGGCCTTTTCCACAGAGCGAGAATAGTTGTGTACTAATCTTTATTAGCATAACAAAGGAAGTTCTGGAGCAGTGGTTAATACAGCAAAGAGGTTGTTTAAGTCAAGCATCTGTTTCAACTCCATGGGCTGATTAATCTTGTCATAGATTTTTACTTTTCTCTTTAGGCACAGAGAAACAGAATTGCAGTGAACCGCCTTTGAACCTGTTGCTGTGTGTACTCTTACTTCTGCCTGGATTAGTCAATATAAAGTTGTTTTCTGCAACCAAGCCTCTGAATGGCAAGTTCAGTTTGAACAGATTGTGAGGAGTGGAGAACATGAGCCTGAGAAAAGGGATGTGGTTCCAGCTATGACCCCCCTCTTTGTTTCTACAGAGTAGTCACCTGTCACTGAGAACAATGGTCAACCTACCCCTTTTCAACTGCTTCAACCTGGCCCCTAGATCTCATCTGATTGGGTAAAATGTATACATAGGTTGTTGCCTGGGAAGTCTTGGAAAACGCAATAATTCAACACAGTTAAAATTTGACAAAGAAAGATCAGTGTGATGCTAGAGAGGAGTCAAGTTGAAGTTCTATCTATTAATTGGTCTATTAAGACCAAACTGGTCTAGAATTCCCTGCCAATGTTACTCACAAAACATTGGGTCATATCCTAAATATTCTAAAAACATTCAAGGGTTTACACTACTTTAATCAATCCTGTACACAAAAGGTAAATATAAATACATTCTAAACCAAAAGGTTTTAGTTACTGTAGCAGAGTGAAAGCCCTGCCGGTGCATGGGTATGTAGGTTTGTGGGTATATGGGGAATATTAGGTTGGCAAGGAGGGGTTTACCTTTCTCCCTGTCAGAACATGTGGGAATGTGGCTGGAGCTGACAATTGAATAAATGATTAACAGATTAATTAGGCTCCAGCCACAGGTGTATAAAATGGGTGTCCATGGGTGTTAGAAAGAGTAGTAAAATTGATGTTGGTGATAGAGGTGGAGGTCTGTGGTCTATACTGTATTGTCTGTTTTGTTCACATTTCGTGAGTTTTTATAAAACCTTTTGTTTTGGCCCTTGCACCGTTTATTTTTTCAAGAGTGTTTTGTTAAGTGTTCATACCGTGTTATTTTTGTTTATTGGTTTATTTACCCTTGCAGCTGTATGTGTCTGAGTCTCTGTCCCTGCCATTAGCACTCCACAGTTACCCATAACAAATGTTCTCTTGAGGTGGGATGTATGGAGTGCGCTTTATAGAAATCTGTGAACAAACTACAATTTAAAGAATGCACACAAAACTGTTATTTATGGAATTCAAATTAATTGCTTTAAGTTTCCAAAACATTTGTCACATTTATTTTAGTATTACTACTTATCATGTGGTCTGGTGTTTAAAGAAAAGGGCTTATAACCAGGAGGTCCCTGGTTCAAATCCCAGCTCAGCCATTGACTCTGTGTGATCCTGAGCAAGTCACTTAACCTCCTTATGCTCCATCTTTCAGGTGAGATGTTGTTGAAAATGAATCTCCAACTGGTGCATAGTTCACATATCCTAGTCCCATATCTTGTAAAGTGCTTTGTGATGGTGGTCCACTATGAAAGGCACTATATATATATATATATATAAAAATAAACATTATTAATTATATGGCAGTATTATATTATTTAGCTATTTATTAGCGGATGCCCTTATCCAGAGCAACTTACAATTGTTACACAATATCACAGTACAAAGTATTGCATTATAAAATATACCATTTCAAGTTATCACATTATAAAATATCACATTACAGAATATCATAATACAGATAAGAGTAGTTATGAAAGTACAATAAGATCAAATCTAAGTGTGGCAGTGTACCCCGCCCATGTGTAGATTTTGTGTTATATGTTGTGTATGGTTTGTCAATGTTGATGTATTTGTGCATGGGATACAAATGGGCCTGACTGGCATGAGTGATTTAAAATATATAGTTGTATTTAGGCACAGGGATTGCACAATCAATTCACGTGCAGATAAAGTATATAATAGTATGTGAGCACAGGGTTGCACAAATTAGTTCACATGCTGGGATTCAAGTGAATAATTAATTGGTAATTGAATCCCGGCACAGCGGTATATACTTTTTTTTACTCACCCGGGGTTGTGTGTTCAATGAGTGGAGAACGGGTGTGGAGAGAAGGAGAAAATAAAAAGCAAGAAAATAATAAGTAACAATTACTGTAATGTGCTGGAGGCACCAGCATGATACTTGTTTAGTGTTCGTCCTCTGTCTGTTTTGTTTGTCTATTTATTTTGGCCTCAAGTGTCATGTGTTATTTTTGTTTAACTGTTTTGTTTTTTTATTAAACACATTGAGCGCCGCAGCATCTCAGTTTCACCTGCCAGTACTGCCTGTCTGTGCACTCCATTCAGGCCTGACGTCACCTCTAGAGGCAGCCTGTTCACACTAAGTAAGAGAAAAATAAAAAATATAATATATAAGTATAAATAACTTTTTTTTCTTTCTTTTTTTTTTTTGTATTACAATTGCAACATTATAACAACAGTGCAACCAAAATATCACTTTTTATAAATTCTTTTTTGTGCTACAGATTTCAAAGCAGATGCAGACTCTCATCAATGCTAATGTATTTATTTAGTACATATCATTTTCAATCACATCATACAGGGTGATTGATGTGGTAAACTTACTTCCTATCTTCCACTGTTTTAGGCACTGGTTTGTATCACTGTTATATGCATTATTATCTATGAAGTGTGATTTATCAGAAGAATAAATCGGTTCCTTACAACCCCTTCTAACACCAATAAAGAAATAAATATTGTACCCTCATCTCATTCTCTGTAGCTAGCTGGCATCCATTTTGTAGCGCAAGCTGTGCTATGTATTAACGGGCCAAGCTGTCAAGCATGTTTCTTAGGGATTGCTGCCATCTGCCAGCGAAAAACAAAACTGCAGAGTATTATACAATACAGTCTTATTTAGTTAGTGGAGCACGTCAAAAAGATGTGTTAAACTTTGAAGACGCACATATAACCAGGGCTACAGGTTAACTTTTTAACGCAGTGTGAGGATTTGCTATCTGCCTAGAAAGTAGGTAGCAAAATGGTCTTATTCGGAAGCGGTTTATTCGACTAATAATTATGTATACATTACTTAAAAAAATAAACAACTACCTACTGTTAAATAGACTGAATATCCCAAACTATCACATAGTAGTATTTATTGAAACCACCTTGTGCGCAACTAAGTAATGGAACTAATGCAATTCCTTGTCGAAATGTATTTTGTTTTATGCTTGTTCTACAAGAATGTAACCATATCTGTCATCTAAGCATTTGATATGCCATCAATACGGTTAATTCATCAATTTGTTTGTTCATAAATACGCATACTTGGTATGCTCCCACCAAGTTTGTTTTCTTAAACAGTGACATTAGTTAGTATGCATGTAAATTATAGTTTGATTATATAAATATACACAGTAGTCCCGTATTATACCGCCCCCTTTATAACGCCACCCTCGCATACCTCCAGCTATTCTCTGTCACCAATATAAATACAGTGCTATTTTTACCCGTTAACACCACCCCGCTGTCTGCCATCCACCAACTTCCCAAGCCAAACAAACGTAAATATAAGTATTCTAGTTTCCCTCATTGTAGCGCCAGTGAAATAATCATGGCCAAATAAAACAACAAGTTATGCAGTTATATAATCTCTGACTCGCTTTCCTAATTCGTTGTTAACTGAACGTTTATGCCAATGTCATCGACACTCCCGCTCCCAAAGCAAAACAGCAAGTATAAAATAGCGAGTCGACCCTACATTTAACACCAGAGCAAAAGAAAAAAATCTGCATGTATGCATCTGAAAATAAGAGAGCAAGTCAGCAAGACATCGCAAATGTTTTCTCGCCTAAGTGAGAAATACTCTTAATCGAAGGACAATTGGCCAAAGGAGTTCCGGGTTAGCCAGCCAGGGACTGCCTGATCGAGGAGGTCCAGGAAACCTACCAGGCCATGGCAGATGCCGAAGCAACCTAATACAACCTGGTGAAGCAAGCCATTCTCTGCCACCTGAACATCATGGGGGAAACAAACAGGGTGCATGTAGCAGGGTGAGCAGCCCTGTACAGTTTGTTTATTTATTTTTAGAACGGGGTCTCCCCCTCCTTCCCTGTGTCATGTTATTTTGTGTTTGTATTATGATTTATTTCTTGTATTTGGGTATATTTAAATGATGGCAAAAACTGTGTTTATTTATTTATACATTGCTTTGACGGTGTAGCTGTGTTTTGTTGTTTATAAAACCTTGTATATACCGGATATGTGGGACTCAAACACAGACCTAGTGTGGGACCAGAAAAACAATTCCACACTGGTGCACATTTGGGGGCAGGTCCGGTCTATGAAGGTAAGGATGTTGAAGCCGCTGGGCGGTTAGTATATCCACATTTCATTATAAAAGGGTAATTGCTATATACGGTGAACCCTGCCACGGGCATATTGGTTGGAGGTCATGAGGCTTGCGCATGACATCCCCTTTTTGGGACACCTCGGGATTGCTAAAACTAAGGAATACATATATGTCAAAATATGTAGCCACATGCCCAGACTGCCAGCGAGTAGCGCGGGGTCAAGTGTACCCAGCCCCTTTGGTCCCACTGCCAATTATTTCCACTCCCTTTGAACGTATTGCAATGGACATTGTAGGCCCTTTGCTACCTTCTGATTCCGGGTATATGCATATATTAGTGGTGGTAGATTATGCAATGCGATACCCGGAAGCAATTCCATTGAGGTCTACAAATACATCTCCAATCACCAAAGGTCTAGTACAGATTATCGCTAGAGTAGGGATCCCAAAAGAGATATTGACTGAACATGGAATGAACTTGTCTCAAAGATTACAGGTATATAAAATTCAAAAAATATGTCCCATTCGATCCTTTGTTTATCATCCACAGACAGACGGTTTGGTGGAACGTTTCAATCAGATGCTCAATCAGATGCTGAGTCGATTTGTAATTCAAAAGCAAAAACATTGGGCTTCTTCCAAAAATGTAGTGACTCATGTGCTCCTACTCTGAGATTGCCTAGATTTGGTCAGTCGATTGGCACACGACAATTTAAAATCGGCTCAGCACCGACAAGAGCAACAGTACAATAAAAATGCACAAATTCGAACCTTTCTACCAGGAGATAAAGCGCTGCTGTTCCTTTGCATATCATAATCGAAACTGGGTGCTAAATGGCAGGGGCCATATGAGATGATTCAGGCTATAGGAAAGGTAAATTATGAAATTAAGCAGCCCAATCACTGTAATGAACGAGACATTTATGCTAATTTGTTAACGCCCTGGCAGGCAAGGGAGGCCTTATTTATAGCCCCAGGCTAAGTAGAGGATGATTTAGGCCCCTGTCTAGAGGCCCCTAGCACCAGAGACATTCCAGTGGGGGAACAGTTAGCAAAGAGAGCTGTGTAAGTTAACCCTTTGCTGTACAATGTCAGACCTTGTCCAACATCATCGAAAAACGTAAAGCACAGGTCTCTAGTCGTTTTTTCTCCGGAAAAAGCCGAGAAAACCATTCAATGGCCGAGTGAGACCAATAGGAGCCGAATGAAACCGAAAAAATAAAAAAGGGCAATAGCCTGAGCAGCTGCACCACGCAGACATAAGCAAAGGAGATAGCTGCTTCCACATCCAGCGCTCAAAGAATAGCACAGACATTTGCAAAGCTTTTTGAGATGTCATACTAATAAAATAATGACTTGGATTGTATTATTGAGGAGTTTGGTGGTAAAACTAGTGATCAGGAGAGGATTTATCAGTATGCACGTCTAAAAGAAGTATGTGAAAAATGCAGCGAACAAGAGGTGGGGCTTGGCTGGAGATGCAGTACTGATGTCGCTTAGCATTGCAATGCCCTATAAACCGGTTTTACTCTGAAAAAAAAATGTAAACAGTACATGTAAAATAAATGGACTGCAAAGGGTAAATTGAGGAGTTCAGTGATGTTTTCTGACTTGCCTGGTAGAACTAACCTTGCTGAATATGCTATTATCACTCCCCCAGGTGTCACAATGCGAGAGAGACTTTACTGTATCCCAGAAAGTCAACGAAGTGGTGTTAGAAAAGGGCAGGGCCCAAATTTGTGAGTTGTGGGTCACCAGGGGCAACCAAAATTGGTCTCAGCGATCAAATAATTTGCATTTGCCACTGGCGACTGTGCGAGTGGGCAGGTGAGATACAAAATAAGTTAGTTATATTATTAGTTTTGCCGATTTATTATTTTTTTCCCCACATAATATTATTAAGCATTATTTTTTGGGGTATTTTTTCAAATATTTACCTCAATATTCCATGTGGTTTTCTATGAATTCCATCTGTGTTTAGGCACTGTTCAGGATTCAGTTCAATATCCCAGTAGCGCAGTAAACAGCACGTAAAAAAACAAAATCTTAATAACTTACACGTATCGTATGTCCCTGTAACAGAAAGACAATGATTCTTGGTGGTAAATCTCCCTCCCAACCTATGAGGACACTAAGTAACAGGAACAGAGTACCCTGGACTGCTTGGCCTGACACTTTGTTCCTAGGGTTAAAGTCGTGATTTAGAAAAGGGGCAGAGCTTCGGTACATTAACTCATCAACCCGGAAGGGAAATAATGTGGCAGCCACGGATTGGAGGAGCTGCTGTTTTGGTTTATGGAAAAGAACCCAGAAGGACCTGTGTTTTGTGTGTCCATATTGTGAGTGTTTGTTTGTTTTGGCTAATTGTTGCTTGTTATCATTAGACAGCTAACACTATTGGGTTTTTTTTTTTTAACAAATATTATTTCAGTGTATGTTAGTTGTGTAGATTTCTGTAGGCCCTAACTTACTGCATTTAGTACTATGTCTTAAAATGTATTCGCAAAAGTAATATAATTTGACACCTGGTAGCCAATGTGTGGTTGCGATTCATGCTGTTTGTTCAGTTTTCATTGTGTTCATTCAAAGTTTATTCAAAGTCTGCTGTTGTTGTATAATGAACTACTGAAATCAAGCTGATCAATATCTGCATCCATTTGTTTTATTTTTACAACATGTCATTAAAACCATAGAGTAGCTGTTATTGCCGCTGATTGCAAACACTTAGATTTTTTTTTTGTTTCATGGACCACATTCACATCCTTCATAGGATGTGTACAAAACGGAGCTTACTTTGACATAGCAGAAAAAGGTAAATTACACAAGTGAATTCATACTGTATTTATGTTTTTTCAGGTATATTGATTTGTCACAGTGATTAAACAAGAATATATTTGGGCTGGCTTTACAGTGAATTGAGGAACACGTATTGACCAAGGGGGTGTCAAGTGACATCACTATTTAGTATTTTACCTGGCCCATATTTTTTTTTAAGGCGACCACATTTTAAAAGCTAGGAGCCAGGTGGCCATAAGGAATTTAGCCAACTCTGAGCCCTGAAAGGAGTACGGGCAGCGATTAAACTTGGGGTGATTGAACCTTCCAGGAGCGAGTGGTGCAGTCCAATTGTGGTAGCCACCAAAAAGGATGGCACCAACCGCTTCTGCGTTGATTTCCGTAAGGGAAACGCTATTGCAAAATTCAATGCCTACCCCATGCCTCGGGTCGACAAACTTCTCAAGAGACTGGGAACGATTGGGTTTATCTCCACTTTGGAACTGACAAAGGGATACTGGCAGATCTCCTTAACCCTCAGCTCTAGAGAGAAAACTGCATTTTCAACTCCTGAAGGGTTGTTTCACTTTATAACCATGCCGTTTGGGCTACATGGTGCATGCTGCCTTTCAGAGATTGATGGACCAGGTCTTACACCCACATTGTAAGTATGTGGCAGCGTATATTGACAATGCGGTTATCTACAGCTCCACCTAGCGAGAGCATCTGGTTAGGATCACGGTCTCTAAGGGTAACCCAGCTGACAGCCAACTTGAGGAAAAGCAGAAACTCAATATTTGGGATTTATAATGGGAAATGGACGGGTGAAACCCGTTGTCACCAAAGTCCAGGCTTTGATGAACGCAGCAAGCTCCAAAACCAAGTCGTAGGTGAGGTCTCTATTGGGGTTAGCCGGCTATACTGAAGATTCATCTCCAGGTATGCCACATTCTCTCAGGTGCATTCTTAGCCATTTTGGAGCACTTTCAGAAGCAAATTTGAACTTGATTTAGTAGAAAAAGAAATTCAGAAATGACTTCACTTACAACTTGTCATTTTATCAGTTGGCTCAACCTGATAAATCTCACATGAGGTTAGTTAACAAACTAAAATGTTTTTGAAATGTTACTGATCAAACCTTTTACATGTCCAATTCACATATTAATCTTATGAAACTTCAGCCGCAGAAATCATATACAATCTCTATTTAACTCAATCAGATATCATAAATACAGGATTCATATTGTTTTTCTGAGTTTGATATCGTTTTCTCTGTTGATAACTAATAACCAATTGTAAAAAATTAAATATTTTGTTTTAATTTTTCTTTTTTTTTTTTATTCAGGCAAGTTTTACACTACTAATTAATTAAGAACAACAACTTTTTAATGAAAAAAAAATCTAAAGTAAAAATGTGATTCTGTTATTTTGCAGTACCGCTGCTTCAGATTATTACAAGTGCTTAACAGCAGTGACATTTTATTTAGTTGTTCTGGAACTTAAACCCGCTCATGGCCCATAGCAACACGAACCTACTAACGTCCTTATTAAAAAGATACATAAATAACCATCTAATTATATTTCATTAATAGAGAACAAAACAAACTAAACTAACAATCACCTAGACTATATTTAATTAGTCATTTTTTTTAGTATCCAAAGCGCCCAGCATTTTCTGCAGCAGTCACACCATTGCTAACGTTAGCTGTTGTAAATAGTGCAGAGCAGACTATAGTGGGTCAAACCAATATTTGTGTAGGGGCCATTTTATTGTGGATGTTTATTTATTTATTTATTGTTAATACTGGACTTATGGTGTCTTATGAATGACTTTCCTTTCTTTTTTACATTTTAAACCGTTTATAGGGAAAACCATAACAAAACATATAATAATAATGTGTTTACACAGAGAAAAGATAGTAGAGCAGCTAAATTCATAGTTTGCCTCCACTGTGCTCTATGGGTTAGGTGCCTATGGTCTCAATCAAGTTACAGTTTAGCAGGAGAAAAATATACTAAAAGGTCACAAGTCATCAAGTACATGCGAAAACATTAGAGTCCCGTCCCCTGTCCCCCAGATTTTTTTGGCATTTCTATATGAATCGTAGGAATAGACCTGTAAGAGGCCATTTTGAAGGAATTCCACCTACGGACTCAGCACTTTCACCCATGCTGTATGTTTGTGCAAATAGGTTTTGAGGTTTAACTCACTTTAAATAATTAATTATTGGATCGGATACAGCATTTTGTGTTTTGATAGTTACAGAGTAATACATATTTAAAAAAAAAAACGTTATGTAAACTCTTTTTGAGGTGTTGCTATTTTGATGGTTATTTTTATAAAGTTTTAAGGTTGAATATTTCAGTCCAGGTTTGATAGCACTTACGAGATCCTAAAACACTCTTCATAACTAGTGTTTAAAACCAGAATAAACTGAATAAAAAAAAAAAAAGAAAAAATAAATAAAAAAACAATGTTGAAGTATTTTTATTTTTATTTTATTCCTAAATGCCGTCTGTTTACAATTATCAAAATTATAGATTGAACAACAAAGTCTAAACCTAAGAACCGTTTCTTTTCAAGGGGCCAGCAACCACTGACCTTAAAAAAAAAAAAATCGCTCTGTTGCGTTAATTCACACCACACAAATACAAAAATGTATTTAAAAAAAAAAAAAAAAAAAAAAAATTATGTACTTATTTTCTAAAATAAATAGTCATATAAAATTTAGAGACACACCCCTGCAGTGGAAAAATCAACATAACAAGGGTATGCACAAAACAAGACAAAACCACCTACACTGCAATAGTGCAGGGGCACACACAAATACAAAACGAACACAAACACAAGACAAAGATTTTTCATTAAAATTTTTCTCTCTCCCTTCCCTACAGTTCCTTTAAAAACAAATGGTAGAGAAAAAAAAAGAATAAAACAGAAATAACTAACAGGAAGAAATGGGAGAGAAACAGACAGAACAAACAGACAGACCGTGTGTTCTCGCTCCCCCACACTAAAGCACACGGCCTTCCTTGTTTGCCTGGCCCCTCCCCCACTCTGCACGCAGCAGAAATGGGGGTTTATATACTAATTTGATTTTTTAATAAAGAATAAAAACAGTTTGGTGTATAAAAATAAAACATATAAAAAGCAAAAACAAAATACCTTTCATGTAAAATGTTAATATGAATAATAAAACAAAGAAAATCCCTCCTGCACTTGCAGTGTGAAAAACTTTTCAACAAAAAAGGTGCACTACTACGACTAAAAAAGAAAAGATTTAGAAAATTAAAGGTTTAAAGAACTGTTTTTTTAAGTTTTAAATTGCTGAAGTGTGACCCCCTAGTGGTAGTCGTCGTAGTAGGGCGGTCGAACAGAGCATGACCCTGTGAACACAGTGTGTGCGTATCGTCAATTCAGCAGCTTTTGAAATCGATGCAAGACTATCACAGTAATCATCAATCTCAAAAGATATATATGTTTTAATATAACCTTTTGTCTGCTACACGTCTGTCTTAAAATATTTCGGGGTTTGTGTGGTTATATGTTTACAGAGCTCTAAAAACACTACAAACCGTAAAAGACAACAAAACCGTTATAATAATGTAGTACAGTAGTGTTATTATTATAAGTGGTAAATGTGAACGAGTAGGGTAGCATATACAGATTTACTACCAGTATTAAAAAAATGTACTGTACTAAACATTTTGATATCATTAACCTAAAGTGTTGGTATTTTAGTTCAGTTCATAGGGTATAAGAATCAGAATTGCTGAAGCTACGGTTCTGTACGAAAACTTGTATCTATTATATATGTATGTGTTAGCTTTATAATAAATACATATGCAGTCAAAATGTTTAGCAAATTATACACAGCAAATAGTACACAGTGTTTGAATGTTTTTATTTTTTGTATTTGTGTAAAGCTATCTCTTTTTTTTTTTTTTTTTATTGTATTATTATTTTTTTTTAATAAAAAATGTTGGTGGCAAAATGAGGCAGGCTGCACTTACAGTGCTTCAACACGACTTAAAAAGTTAGTGGAAACCCAGTTTAAGAAAGCTTTATGATATCTACAGTCATGCAAGGCCAAACTCAGACAGAAATATTTAAATATACCCTCTATATCTTAATATTAGTTAGGTTATTTGCATTTAGAAGGAGACTTTCTCACGCTAAAAGAAAACTATATGGAAACCCACACTACCCAAAAGTACTGACCAAATAGCATGAGAAAAAGGTGAGACTTATTTATGTTTTTCAATGGTAACTGCCACTATGATTATGGAAATTGTCAGGAATACAAAATTATTTTGGTGTGATCACCATACAAATCTTGTGTCACTCATAATTGAATCTGAATTGCTATCACTTATTATAAAGGGTTACTGTGTATTCAATATATCATTGTTTAAAAGATAAAAGCAAAGTGATATTATTGCAGCATGAATTCCATAACTGTGCATTGGCCCAGCTTGGCTTGGTTTGATGATGATTCACTGGCCAATAACCTTGTTGAGACTGTGAACCGAGTTTATTATTAACATCTGCTGTGTCTTCTCTACCCTACCCCATGGTGTGCTATTCTGTTCTGACACTGTGGATATTGTCAGGAGTTAAAAGTAGCTCTCAGGAGACCAGGCTTTTCTGAATCTCTCATGGTGAAAGTTCCCAGGAGAAGCTCTTGACAATCTAACAGGCTGACAGAAACACAAGGCGGGATGACAGCTAGAGACGCCTATGTCCATTAGGAGGCTTGGTCTCTATTTCTGATACCAGAGGGTTTTTAACTATTAGCTAAATAAATTATGGCAGTCCGTAAAGATCTTAAGACTTGTTAGCCTTATCTGAAAAATGATGGATATTTTATGGATATCCAGTTATAAATAAAAGTGTTATTCATTTGTCATATTTGTTTATTTGCCTGTTTTAGCTGAAAATAAAGTTATGATTGTGTCAGTCTTCTTTTCTAGTACATAAAATTAAATCTTGACTTTAATGTTACAAATATTGTGTTAATTAAAGATATTCCTGAGCTACCAGTAGAGCATATCTTAAATTACAGAAAGCTAATGTTAAAGGTTTCTGATTGTGGTAATAACTTCCTTTGCATCGTGGGAACAGGCCATGGCAGACAATGATGGAATTAACAATGGTGCATACAAAGACACCTTTGGGAGAAACTATATCTCACAGCATGTTGGGAAAAGTGAGAAATAGTAGCAGATGCTGTCAGGACTATAAGCAACAGATGCCTCCTGGCTAGTGTTCAGGCAGCACCAGCAGAACACACATTTGTGTGCAGGGTAAAAGGGAACATTTTGAAGGGACAAGAGGGTAGTGCACACAAATATTGAAGAGGAATTTAAAAACAACAGATGGTGCAAGCAGAATTTGATGAGATCAGGTTCAGGTATTTCTGTACATTTGTTTGCAGCAATAATTATCCCTCCGTTGAAGACTGAGTTTAATATGGTAATACTGTAAGAGGCCATTCTTTAGTTTATTTTAAGTGATGTATAATAACTAATTAATTGCTTAGCTTCCGTAATCCTGACAAAATGATACATCTTATGTAACTGATATTTGTGGAGTCATATATGCATTTTAAATTCAATTTTTTTTTTAAGTAGCTATTTAAAAGTAGCAATATACTGTGTGTGTGTGTATATATATATATATATATATATATATATATATATATATATATATATATATATATATATATATATATATATATAGATAGGTTTAACTGCAAATTTTAAAAATGAAAATAAAGAAAGGTGTTTTTTGGAAGTGCACAAAATGATGCTTAAATGATAAAAAAAAAAAAATAATCGCCTTGTCTGTCTCTTGCTGTTCTTCTCAAACTCTCGAGCGAGCTGTCCACCACCAGCTGGCATCCTTCTTCATCAAGCACTCTCTGCTTGACCCACTTCAATCCGGGTTCCGTCCTGCACATTCCATGGAAACCACACTCCTCTCTGTAACTGACTCTCTTCGGGCTGCCTCCCTCTCCTCCATTCTAATTCTCCTTGACCTCTGCCCTTGACACTGTCGATCATGCTATTCTCCTCTCCTCTTTGTCCTGGGAATCTCAGGCACTGCTCTTGTCTGGTTTTCTTCCTGTCTCTCTAACCATTCCTTCCATTTTCCTGGCATGGTTCTCTCTCTTCTCATCAACCCCTCCTCAACCCCTAACCTGGGACCTCTTCTCACACTACACCTGCTCTCATCTTTTGACTTATTCTACCACCTTTAAGCCAATGATGCCCAGATCTTCCTCTCCTTTCCCACCTTTGACTCTCACATCTCAGAATGTCTCTCTACCTCAACTTGGACACACTCTCACCACATAAAACACAACCTTTCTAAATCTGGCCTCCTCTATTTTCCTTTTGTTCCCTCTCTCTCCTCTGACCTCTCCATCTCAGTATCCTGTGACTATCACTCTTTCTCCTTCTGCTAAAAACCTATGTGTTCTTGACCTCTCCCTCTCCTTCTCTCAACACATCTGTTCCCTTACATGCACTTGCCACATCTTTCTTAGCAACATCTATCAAATCTGTCCTTTTCTCACTACTTATTTCACCTTGTATTCTCCAGATTGGACTACAGTAACTCTTTCTTTGCTATCTCCCCGCTTTGGCTAAGCGCCCTTTCAGCTCATTCAAATTTCTGCTTCTCGTCTTGTGTTCATTAACCTCACTACTCTAATGCTACTCTTCTGCTTTGCACCCTCTTCTGACTACCTATCTTTGCTTGCATTCAATTCAAGATCCTTGTTCTTGCCTACTGCTCTTTTTACCACACTTCGCACTCCTACCTCCAATCCCTCGTGTCTCCCTGCACCCCCCCTCCACTTCTCCGTTGCTGGCGCACTGGTCGTGCCTTCCTTTCACTCTCTATCCTCCTGTGTCCGCTACTTCTCTTCCATAGCCCCTCTGTGGTGGAACTAGCTACTGGAGAACTTCAGGACTTCTCCGTCTCTCACTGGCTTCCGCCACCTTCTCAAGACTCTCTTGCTTAGACTGCACTTTAGGATCTCTTGTGGTGCGTTTACACTGGCCGTTTTTAGGATGGCTTTGGATCGTCTCAGGTCTTTTATCTGCAGTGTAAACGCACATGGCCTATTCTCAGCTGTCCTAAAAACGACCAACTAAAGACGTGGCTCAGTGCCAGTTTAGGTCAGTCCGAAAGGAAGTGTAAACTCACCCAACTTTAGGATGGCACACTCACAATGTGAGTGCCGCTCGGCTCCTCCCCCAGGGAATCTAAACAGGAAGAAGCTGCAGTGCCATTGCAGCTTCACAAAAAGAGAAGAACGACTTGATGCATAAGCATCCTGAATATTTGAGTTTATTAACTGTTTATATTGAGGAGCATTTGTAAATAAGTTTTATTATTAAGTTGTTGTCAAAAGGGTACCTACCCCAAATATCTATACATTGTAAACTTTTGAATGTAACTTTTTTCCTTTGTTAAACGCGTGCAGATGCCAGTGGATGTCAAAGAAACAAAAGTCTAATATTTGAGTATATCGGTGAAAATTATTTTTAAAAAATGCTATTAAAAATAATTTTATACAAAAAACTATCCTGGACTGTGTTTTTCCCAGTTATTTTATTTTTAAACCACTTAGTTTCAAATACGATTTAGCACACCGCCTTTTTGTTGTGTTTTTGTTGTTATTTAAATAAATATTTTGATTGTACCAATGATTAGCTTAAAAACCCGCGGCGTGAACTGGGGAGAGCAAGAAAGCAGCGCTGTCATGGCGCTATGGGGCGAAACTCAAACCCAGAGTACACTCTAAGCAGAAACACAAAATAAATAGATATAATAGCGGCAGGTCTGGCGAAAGATCTGTGCAACCCCCTCTGCACTTTTTGATTATAGTTCTGATTATAACAGATTATAGATCTGTTACACAATTGCGTTTTACAAGTTATGTTCTATGTTTTAAATAAAGATTGTTTTAATAATTTGTGGTCCCTGTCATTTTGTTTTTAAAAAATTACAACCCATTTAGATAGTGTACTTATATAACAAATTATTATTATTATTATTATTATTATTATTATTATTATTATTATTATTATTATTATTCTCTTAGCAGTAGTCGTATTTGTAACAAGGCTAATTTGAAAAAATAAAATTGGTTAACTGCAATTGTATACAGTAAATGTTTTTTCTCTGGTATTCCTGTGGCTGATTAGCCTATTTTAACTAAAAATAAAGGACTTATTTACAATTATGTATATACAAGGTGCCATAATATTGGTGAAAAACAGAATAGATTTATTTTCAAAACAAAAGGGTCTTTATTTTTACAGTAGTAAACAGCTAATTTACTTATCTTACTCAATGTGAAATCCTTCATATAACAAATGGGTCAGGAACCGTTATGTTGTGTCAAACACTGTCTAAACAAATAACCATTTTTCTCATAGACTGCAAGACAAGTATATATATTTTTAAGATGAGTCACCGCAATATGAACATGACACTGTATTGTTTGTTTGTAATACCACTCTGCCTCTTCCGCCTTTGTGGAAAACTCGTCATCCCTTCAGTGGTCATTATGACGTCAAGAAGCACATATTGTAATTTAGACGGTATTCGCTTGCATTCGGACCTAAGCCAACCTAATTGTCGACATAACTTGTAATCCTAACTTGTTGCATCTTAGTTCATATTGTATTCTAGTAGTGTTATTGCACTTTCTGAAAACTATATAGCATTTAAATATTAACCTTGTATTGTAACCCTGTACTGACCTGTAACACCAGTAAGCCGACTTGGGTAAAGGTGTCTGCCTAATAAATAAATAATAATTTTTCTCAAGCATTTTTCAAATAAAATTAACTAGTGTAATACGGCAGGGAAGGGGTTAAGTTTTCCCTGCCCAAAAACATGTGAGAATGCATATTTGGGTGTTTAATGGTTTTATTGTTTAACTATTAGTTATCCCCTGCACCTGGTGTGTATTGTAAATGAGAGCCAGGTGCAGGGTATTTAAACGCAGCAGTCAGTCTGTTCAGGGCTGTAGTGGGAAGAACCCGGTTGTGAGCGTGTGCAACTGTAAAAAGGTATTGTTGTGAAACTGTGTGTTGTAGTTTGTGGATGGGGAAACAGCTTAGCTGTCCCCTGTTAGTCAGGGAAGATCGTGTGTATAGTTAGTGCTCGAAAAAGAGCTAGGTGTTTTGTTTGGATTTGTATGTTGTTTATTTGTTTGTGTTTATTAAAAATGCCCACAAGCACTGCAAACTTCCATTTGCGTCTCCTGGGTCTAAGTGTGTCCTGGGTCCCAGTAGCGGATCTCTGCCCATTGCTGCAGCCGCCTGTGCCCTGGTCGTCACTGCAGTCAGCCCAGTCATCCCGGTGGGGTCTCGTGTCGCGATTCGCGGTCCCTCCCTGGAAGCGCCAGAGGGACCAGCCCACCCTCAAGTCCGCCCGTGGAAGAGAACGAAAATTGACATTTGTGGACTTGAGGGTGGATGGTCTTTTAAGGGTGGAGGGAGGTGGCAGTTAAATGACCGGTGTCTTAGAAAGACAAGGGGAAGGATGTATAATACATCAGGGAAAGGGTTAAGTTTTCCCTGCCCAAAAAAATGTGAGAATGCACATTTGGGTGTTAAATGGTTTTATTGTTTAACTATTAGTTATCCCCTGCACCTGGTGTGCATTGTAAAGGAGAGCCAGGTGCAGGGTATTTAAATGCAGCAGCCAGTCTGTTCAGGGCTGTAGTGGGAAGAGCCTGGTTGTGAGTGTGTGCAACCGTATAAAGGCATTGTTGTGAAAATGTGTGTTGTAGTTTGTGGATGGGGAAACAGCTTAGCTGTCCCGTGATAGTCAGGGAACATCGTGTGTAGCTAGTGCTCGAAAAAGAGCAAGGTGTTTTGTTTGTATTTGTATTTTGTTTATTTGTTTGTGTTTATTAAAAGTGCACGCAAGCACATCTCCTGGGTCTACATTTTTAAAGGGGCAACAAATGGTGAAAGTTGCAGAGTCATTTCACACTAGGAATCATGTTACAATTGGGGTTCATTTCACATCTGCTCTGAAAATAAGATCGGCTGTGAGGTCATTTCCAGAGCTGTTAGGCAAATAGCCTCAGATATTCATATATTGAAATCTTTGAGTTATCTCTCAAGCATTTCCCTAAATGTATACACCCAGTGCAGCAAGTAATTGGTACACCTCAGAAAGGGCTTTGGGTATGGGGGAAATTAGTTGCAATTTCAGTGCATGTCAATGACAGTCATCCCCAGACCCAGCTGAAAATTCAAGCGACTTTTTAGGGAATGCTTTGCGGCAGCAGTTTTTTTCGCAGTTCAGCCTGATGAATATGTAAATAATAACGTTCCTTCATAAATTCGTAAAAAGGAGGTGAAGATGAAGGTTCTCAAATATTATAATGTACTAAAGCTGACGGCAATTGCGACACTTACAATTGCATCGATTTAAGAACTTTTGAAAGTATGTTTTAAACAGCAGGGTGTACTTACAAGCCTTGAAAACACATTTCTGCGACATTTCTGGTGTCCCCAACATGTTGGGAGCAATATACTGAACACATGTGCTGCTAACCCCTCCAGCTCATTCTGAGCATCTGTATATGAATTGGAAACCCACCTATTCGATTAATGTGCAGGTGGTTTATAATTGTGCACAATTTAGCACTGCACCCCTGACTAACTTAAATAAACTGACACTATACATTTAGCTTATAGGCTTCTCATGATAATATGAATTACTGGTATAATGCAAAATTTGTTGCTGGTCCTTTGAAATGCATAACGTGAATTGTGTCCTCCTGTAAGTATCATAACTTGTCAGTACGGCACCATGATCTATTCTGTGTCAATTGTCTAGGCTACTAAGTAGGCCAAGTTAATAATAATAATAATAATAATAATAATAATAATAATAATAATAATAATAATAAATAATAATAATAATAATAATAATAATAATAATAATAATTTAAGAAATGCTAAAATCATTTAGTTTCAATTTAAAATCATATTTTATTCATATTGTACACCAATGTGTACAATGCAGCAGTGTTACCAGTAGCCTACAGGCTAAAGTAAAAAGGAAGTGCACTAGGTATTCATACTGTACAGATTTATATATTTTTATAATGTAATGTGTAGCCTACCCAAAACACATTAGTGTTATTTCAGCACAATGATTTAGACGTTTTAAAATACACTGAGCGCTATAAATGTATGTGTGAGCGATTTTATTGTATGTCGGACAAATATCCGGTTTATCGAGGGGCTACTGTATGATTATGAAAAGCTTTTTGACAGAAACACATTTTCATTTATTTGGGGGTGAAGGAGGGGCCCCCACTGTAGAATCTGATGGGATTGAACTGTCTTTCATTATTTATTCAATGCGATGCTAGAGATCTCGTTAAGATGACTCAACAAATATTTAAATTAGTGTATTGCGGCTCTCTCTATTAACATTTTATCTTAGTACATATGATAAAATATATACTGTTGCAACAGAAATACACATTGCAGTATGTTTGCACTGTGACTGGCCCATCTTAGTACATCTACCCCTGATAGTTCCTTAAATCAATTAGATGTCTACTATAAGTCAATTTTAATGTGCAAAGAATGTTGAAAGATTTTTTTATTGTTGTTTTTCAACATGCATTAAACAATAGATACATAGATAGATATGCTATCATTATCCTTAGCTTATACTGTTTGTTTGCAACATAGTGTACAACAGGAGCATTCTTATAATATGGTTATGGATTGAAAGATATGTGGATTTCTTTGTCTAGTGCAACTTGCAGATCTTTTGCCAGGAACACTCTAGGGTTCTTCTCATCGGCTCCAACCCTCCTGGAATGAGAGACTGGTATAGACACTGTGGCTGCTTTATGTCCCAATGGCCAGATGGCTAGCACTCACATTGATATGATATCCAACATTGCTATGCTTCTGCCCTGGAAACTGCAGTTCTGTACTGGCATCTCACACTGATATGACAGACGTACCAGGCCGTCTCTCTCTTCTGAAAACTGTGGAAATAACCAGACACACAGTTTTGATACAAAGTGAATATGAGTAGTGAAAAAAAATGCACACCACCCATAAAAGGCTCACAAGGCAATGCAAAGTGTTAAAGTGAAATGCTTACTTGCATGAAATGTTTTAGTAGTTAAGAAACTTGTGGAGGACAAAAAATGATTTTTAACCTAAATCTGGCAACAAGCAATATATCAATTGCTAATATAGACAATATTAGTAAATATTTTACTTTTAGATCATCAGCACATTCTCATTATGCCAAATAAGAAAGGGATATGTTTGGCTATAAACACAGTGATAATGCCACACATTACAATAGTTTATCTTTCATCATTCAAGAGTATTTAACACCGAACTTAGAACAATCTTTTCAAAGCCAAGTGAAAGTAATAACCACAGCTTTTTGGATCAAGATATTTTGCAATAAATACACTTCCTAGGTCCATTTTATCATGAATTGAATTATTAACAAGTTGCACTCGACAGTATTAAGGGTTTCAGAATGAAGGTTCAATACACTTTTTAATACACGGCACGTAATATGTTAATAATGGCAACCTCACTGGTATATGTTGCACAACAAAAATATGAATGTTTTATTTATTTATTTTCTAGCCAGGAATACATTTGCAAAAAATAATAAATAAATTGCATTTATAAGTGTGAGGAATGTTCATTAATTTTACCTTATCCATCAAAAAAGCTCTTATAGCTTAGCTTCTGTTATTGATATATTCAGATTTCATTTTTCTTGATGAAGGTTATTGTTGGCTTTCAATCTTATGAGAAAAGGGGTGTGTGGTTATGGTGTAGATTATAATAGTAAAATGTGTGTGTGTGTGTGCATGTGAGTGAATGTGAATGCATGTGTGTATTGTTTGTGTGTTGTGTGTGTGAATGTGTGTGTATTGTGTGAGTGAATGTGAATTCATGTCTGTGTGAATGTGAATGTGTTTGTGCGTGTGTGTGTGAATGTGAATGCATGTGTGTTGTGTGCGTGAGTGAACGTGAATGCGTGTGTGTTGTGTGTGTGAGTGAACGGGAATGCGTGTGTATTGTGTGTGGGTACGATGTAAAACAGTTCCAATTATCAGCTATCAGTGGCTTCATTTACTCCCTGGCTTTTTGATCAGCATGTCCATTACTGGAGACGATGCCAGGAGAGCAGATGCATTTCTACAAGCAGTGGACAATGAAACAGAAAGCGGAATGTTCCATATTTTATCCAATTAAAATGTCTAATTAATAGAGAGGGGAAAAACAGCCACCTGAAACAACCATCAGAAGTGCAGGATCTGAGGGGCTAGGGTTCAATTCAATGTGCATTTTGCAAAATGAACCTTCATTGAGCGATGGTATTTCTGTCATGGCTAATGTACAAAAAGGCATTCAGCCAACAAACTAGAAAATAGCTATATTTGTCTTTACAAGTTTGTTTGTTAAATAAATAAATGTCCTGAACTAATAAGCAATGTGAAAATGTTTAGTTATTTTACTTTTTAGGAAAAAAGCTGCCACAGTTATGTTTTATATTTATTTGGTCAAAATTGCAAAGAATAGTGGTGCCATAATTCAAATGTAATCCTAAAATGATTTTACTGTGCAACTTTTGCTTTTTGATATATAAGGTCTGGAGTACATACAGTATGTATACACTTAGGGTACACATTAGAGTTCTGCTTATTCCTAGAGAACTGATTCTTCAATTGTGACAAACCTTCACACTGGTTATATAAAGTCATCATTTTGGATTTATTGAGACATTTTGTCTGTCTTTCTGTATGTCAGATTAGAAATGTCTAAATATCCAGAAAACCTCTTGAAGCATTTACTTGAAATCTGACTCTCTTAAGCACAAATTATTGTATATCATAATATAGGGTTATCTGGAGGATGTCTGTCTATTGGACAGACTTTCTGTCTGTATGTCACGCTTATATTTTGAAATATAGATTAAGAACTAATAAGCCAAAAATTTGCTAAGGGTCTTTTTAAGTACATATTAATAACTGTATCATAATCAGACCGACTGTCTCTGTCTATGATACTATACATTTTTGCCTACATTATCTTAAGAACAGCTTCTCTTTAGGACTGTCCTATTATTCTACAGTCAAGATATGTTTTCTATCTTTTATTTCTTTCTTTATTTGAATATAGGTAAAGAACCACAAACAGGCATACAGCTATGTAACTCAGATTGGCATTGAATCGTAACAGCTAAATTGGCAGTACCCCATCCCTAAGCTTAATGTTGGCAGACATTTCACCTCAAGTACTTATCTACACGTTGGTGTAAATAATGAATACCAAAGTGACCCTGTAACAGGGCGAGATCTGTGCTGGCTGTCTGATGCATGTATGATCCTGCAGGAGGAGCTCGGGAGTCCTGTATAGTCCACCTGTCAATCATGGCAGTGATATGGAGAAGTTGGGTGTGTGGTCTCTCCATCTCTCTCTGTGTAGTCGGAAGGCAGGCCTTGAGGGGTCCTCGACCTATAAAGATAATGCTCTGCTATTCCTCAGGTCAGCCCATCTAGGAAGAACAGCAGGAGCTCTGGTCAACAATTGCGACACAGACCATAATAAACCGCCACCGTCTCGAGCAAAGGAAACAGACAGGCAAGCCATCCTGAGGAAGACCGCCTGAACGGAAATTATTATTATTATTATTATTATTATTATTATTATTATTATTATTTATTGCTAAGCAGTGGCCCCAAGGGGGGAGCTAAGTAGTTAGCGGGGAAATACTTGGCAACCCCACAGTATATAGAAGTAGAATAGCAATGTACAGGCTGAAGACTTCAACAAGCAACAGTGCAACAGTGGGGGATGCAGCAAAAGCAGCAACTTTTATTTGTAGTTTTGTTATTGTGTCTCTTTATCCATTTTGCTTTTGCCTTTTGTTTGTAGTAGTATTATTTTGACGCAACTGTGTGTGGGTGTGTGTGTGTGCGCGCCTTCAGTAACTCCTTTACCATCGCTGGTATTGGAGTAAGCCCCCAGCACAGTGCCACCTTGTGGCAAAATTAATAAAGTACACCCCTGAGGGGGGGTTTGAAACTCAACTTTTTGTGTTGTGTCCATTGAATTCCCCACACCCTCCACAGACCCTGATGTTACAGTTAAAATGTTTGCATATATCTGGATAAGCTCTTATCCAATTGTCATGAAACTTGGAATTAACAGTATTTAACTTCAGTTCTAGAGAGTATTGGATTCTGGAGATATATGGAGATGTCTGTGTGTTCATCTATCCACCTATATGTCACACTTATATATTTAGCATATATCAGGAGAATTGCCTACCAAATTGTGATTAAACATTTCATTGCTATTTCTTATATATTCTATACTATTTTGTACATACTGGTAAAATATGTCATGATCTTTTCATCATACTGATAGCCCTAATTTTAAAAATACAGCCGTGGCAGCTAGGGGATGTATTTTACACACATATTTGTTTCTATAGTAACTTGACAGATTTTTTAATTACAAGAACTGTGGCAGAGCAAAGCTCTGCCCTTTTTAAATTGACAGGGATGGGGTTAATTTCCCCTACCTGCCTGGGTTTATTATGTTCAGGTGGCTGGGGTTGATTAGTTGATTAGGTTAATTAATGATCAATCAACGCCCAGCCACCTGACATAAAAGGAGGCCTCTGCTTCTCATTTGGGAGGAGAGAGCTAGGGAAGCAGGTTGGTGTTTTGTTGGTTGTGATTTTTTCAATTTTCTAAATCCAGTGAAGGCATTGCCCAGCCTGGAAACCTTTATTTTGTACATTTTTTTTGTGTGTTTCCATCCCTTTGTTTTGGCCCTTGTGCCTTTTTATTTTTGTATCGATTTATAATAAAAATATATTTTTTTGAACTGCAGTCTGTCTCTGGGCCTCTATCCACTTGCCAGCCTGCCACAGTTGGTGGTAGCAGTGGGATAGTGCCACCTAGCGTCTCAGAGCAGTATTTTTATATATTTTTTTTTTAATTTTTGGGATAATTGGGATAAAAAAATGGGAAAGAAGAGCAGACAGCGGCAAAGGCAGGACAAGCAGCAGCTGAAGAAATATAAGCTGCTGCAGCCACCGCTGGAGGACCCAGCCAGCCTCTTCCCTTGGTGTTCCTGGTGCAGGAAGGAGGACCATCGTTGGCGGTCCTGTCCAGATGTGCCACTTGCAAACTGGTGTGACAAGTGTGAGGAGGACTGCCACAACTGGGCAGGATGCCCCTACAACCAGGCCCAGGAAGAGGTGCAGTATTCACCCCGGGCATCAGGGGCCACCCCACTACCTCCAGCACCACCACCGTCCCAGGAGATCTGGGACAGGTTGATACACCCTGAGGCAGACCTCATCCACAATCTCCCCATAGTTATCAACACACTGTGGCGTCGAGATGGGGAGAGGTGGGAACAGTGGGAGGAACACCACCACCCAGCGTCCTTCCCAGAGGTTGCCCTCATGGTGGTTAGAGGGAGGAGCCGCCGCCCCGAGAGCCAGAGAGGGGTGAGCCGCCCAGAGCCAGAGAGGGAGGAGGAGCCGCCGCCCCCAGAGCCAGAGAGGGAGGAGGAGCCGCCGTCCCCAGAGCCAGAGAGGGAGGAGGAGCCGCCGCCGCTCCCAGAGCCAGAGAGGGAGGAGCCGCCGCCGCTCCCAGAGCCAGAGAGGGAGGAGGAGCCGCCGCCGCTCCCAGAGCCAGAGAGGGAGGAGGAGCCGTCGCCACTCCCAGAGCCAGAGAGGGAAGAGGAGACGCCGCCGCTCCCAGAGCCAGAGAGGGAGGAGCCGACGCCGCTCCCAGAGCCAGAGAGGGAGGAGGAGCCGCCGCCGCTCCCAGAGCCAGAGAGGGAGGAGGAGCCGCCGCCACTCCCAGAGCCAGAGAGGGAGGAGCTATGGTCCAAGGATGCCTGCTTTGCACTGCCCAGGGATACCACGCCCGCTCCGCTCAGGGATGACACATTTGCATCGCCTGAGGTTGCCTGGTGCTTCGCATCGCCTGGGGTTGCCTGCTGCTCCGTATCGCCTGGGACTGCTGGTGTCTCCTTTTTGTTTTCTAGGGTTGCCGAGGGTCCGCTGCCGCCTCCGCCACCAGAGGGAGCCGGGCTGCCGTCGCCGTACTACCTTGGAGATCCGGGGCCCCCTCAACAAAAGAAGGCTTGGGGGCTCCGACATCTCTGTTTCCTGAGTCGCCAGGGGGTTGCAATGGTGAACCCGGATACAAATAACAATTGGGCATTCCAAATTGGGGAGTAAAAAAACAGGGTAAAACATTGGCGACAACTACATTTTAAAATATAAATAAATAAAAATAAAATGTACGTATTGTAACTTAATTAAAAATGACCAGTACATGACACGTGCATCTGGGTTGTTTGTGTGTCGTTTATTTGTGCACATCTGATGACAAGTGCTGTTTATGAAAATACATGTTCTGTTATTTCTTGCATGGGTGGCTGATCTCTGTTAGGCTGAACATCTGGGTCCTCCAAAGCTGATATTTATCTTCTGTTCCTCTGCAAAATGTGTGGGACATTTCAAATTTTTTGCTATATTGTGTACGTATTTTAGTCTTCTGTTCTCTTTTTTTAGGCAACCAAAGTGGTTCTTAACCATACCAAACGTACTACGTTATATTTTGCTTTGTGATTTTCTATGTGCCTCATTATATCTTTCCTCAGCTTTTGTTGTAGGACCAGTCACTGGAGTCAGAACCCACTTCTTTAAAGGATAGCCACTGTCACCTGCAACAGATAACATACAACACATTGCATTGTTAATTTACAGATACATAATTCTAAGTAATTAAATATTACAAAATGCTAATGATGTAACGTACCAAGTAGAAAGCAATCCATGATTTCTCCGCTCTCAAACTTTCTCACTCGGTTGTAAAATGAAAGAATCGTGACACGCTCGGAGGAAAGTAGCAAATATATTTGTGATATGGCAGTGAGCATCACAGATGCAGTGGACATTTATGCAGTAGAATTTTTTCCTGTTTCTAAAAACAGCTTCAGACTCTACAGCAGGTTTTATTGCTACATGCGTACAATCAATTAGTCCAATTATCTGAGGCATTCCTGCATCTTGATAAAAATCTAATGTAATTTGCTGTTGCTCAGCCACTGATAGTGGTAATCCAATAAAAGCAGGAGCTCTTTTTATCAAGGCTTCAGTTACATGATTTAAGAGTAAGGAGCGGGGTTCTGAAAAATATGCGTTACACGTCCACACATGTTGCTACAACTGTTTAAATAGCATACCTGTCATGTTTCTTTTCTGACAACTTTTTACACTTATAACTTAAAAGTCTGTTCCAAAGCTCTTTTCAAAATTACCGCTCTAGTGCACAGGAGTTTGAGATCTATCCTCTAAATCAACGTTTCTGATTGGCTTTTGTTTTGTTTTACCCGAACAGCCCTGAACAGCGCCGCCTCTCCCCGCTCACCACACACTGCAAGCAGTTTGAGTGACAAGTTTCGAAACAAATGTGTTTGGTGGGAAGGTGAGTGGAAGTGAACAGTCTGTATAAAAATCATATTTGTTATAAAAGTAATTTGTTTACTACAAACCCTGTCAGGAAGGTAACATGTTTGTTTAAATCACAAATACCTTATACTGTTTAAGCAGAGACAGCTTTAAAAATAATAATGATAAATAGAAAATGTATTTCAGCCTGTAGGCTTTTTTTTTCTTTCTTCCTAAGCCACGCGCACCCTGACAGACTAGTGTTACAAATATATTGTAGAAAAGGTTTAGTAATAGCAGTCTTTTAATACTTGATTTTGGTTCAGTAGATTAAATGCAATAATTTCTTTACTGAGTTTTTCCAAACTAACATGTAAAAGTGTGGCTGTTTTGCTTAAAGGGTACATAAGGACCTTTTTATTTTATTGTGTTACATGTTCCCATGTGTTGCTACAACTGTTTACGTAAGGTGTGTGATTTGTTTTAATTAATTAATTTTTTTAAACATTTTAACCACTTTTTTTAACTCAAGATGGCTTCGCAGCACCCACATGGACCTCTCAAAACTACATTTCCCATCATCCTCCTGCTCACTGGTAAATCCATCTCAGTTACATATGTGAGCAGCAGAATGATGGGAAAAGTAGTTGTAAGATTTAATATCATGGGGGGAAACACATCGAGTGCACTTCAAGGAGTACCAGAGGCCACAGGATATCTGCCCCAGGATGGTTGACCAATGTTTGGGCAACCACATGGTACACTGGCTCACCCCAACCCAGAAGACAGGGGTACAGATTGGTGAGGCAATGGTCACCAAGCAGTTTTGCCATGTGGTCAGCTCTGAAACACAAGCGTGGATAAGCGCCACAACCTGGCCACCGTGGAAGAGGCAGTCAAACTGGTGGAGGACTTCCAGGACTCCCTGATCTCCTCAAAGACCAGCCTACTGACCTCTCCCTCTACACGTAACAACAGAGGATCGGCTCCCTCCTCTACGTCACTTACACCAGTGACAGGACCAAGACCTCCCAGACCCCAATGGGCAACCAAACCTCCCCATCATGGAGGCAAAGGTTAGCCCCCAGCTGGAGAAGATATGCTGCCCCTGCGTTCTTGTCAACAGCAGTACAAATATGTAGATCCAGTTCCCTCTGCCCCTCCTGTCTGTTTTAGATACCATCACAGTGGACACATCACCTAGTTATGGCCATCGGCAATGGAGTGTGACAAGGCGATCAAAGGGGCGGATCTGAGCAATACAGATAGTCCCTTCACCATAGACATAACACGAATATGAACAAACAAGATAGCTGCTTCCACATCCCGCGCTCAAAGATTATCATAGCCAAGATGTTTTAAGATGTTACAGTAATAAAATAATGACTTGGATTGCATTATTGAGGAGTTTGGTAATAAAACGAGTGATCAGAAGATGATTTACCAGTATGCATAACTATGAAGAGGTATGTGATAAATACAGCAAACAAGGGGTGGGGCGGAGCTGGAGATGCAGTACTGAGTGATATGCAGTGCCTTTTACACCTGTTTTACTTTGAATAAAATGACTTTTAAAAAGCGTGTGTGAAAATAAATTGGACCTGACGTGCCTGACAGGTGCTGAATAAATGGACCGCAAAGGGTTAAGAAAAGTGAAACCCCACACATTAATGGACACAAGGTGCGAGCAGACCTTAATTTGGACACCACAAGGTCATGGTAACCACAAGGTCAGATTCCTATCTCTTGTATCCATGGAGACATGGCGACATACCCCATTCTAAAAGTATATTTATCTTTAGGGGTGGTGGAAAGGCTATCACACCCAATAATTCTGGGCTGAGACTGGCCAAACTATAAAGAATTGGTGAAATTAATGGCAGTCCCGGCCACACACATAAACGTGGCAGAAAAAAAGAAAAGGGGAAATGATTGGTGATATTTTTCCCTTACAATCTGAATTGTTTTCCCCCATTTTTCATCCTAGAAAAACAAAAAAGAGAAACATGGGAGGGAGTATCAATGAGATGAGGTTGGGGTCTGGTGGGAGAAAGCTCAGCTGGTATCGAATGCCCATCAAAGCTGGCACATGACATCCCTTTTGCAGGACACTTGGGAGTCGATAAAACTAGGGAATGCATATTGGCCCGATTTTACTGGGTAGGACTTCATAAGGAAGTGCTGAAATATGTAGACACATGCCCAGACTACCAGTGAGTGGTGCCGGGTCGAGTGCGTCCAGCCCCTTTGGGCATTGTAGGCCCTTTGCTACCTTCTGACTCCAGGTATATGCATATATTAGTAGTGGTAGATTATGCAACGTGATACCTGGAGGCAGTTCCATTGAGGTCCACTAGCGGAGCTGCAGTAGCCAAAGAACAAATACGCATTATGTCGAGATTAGGGATGCCCAAAGAGATATTGACTGATCATGGAACAAACTTCCTGTCTCAAACGTTGCAGCAAGTGTACAAAAACATTAAAAAATATGTCCCATCAGACGGATGGTTTGGTGGAATGTTTTAATCAGATCCTAAAGCAGATGCTGAGACAATTTGTGAACTAAGAGCAAAAACATTGGGCAATGCTTCTTCCCTAACTCCTTTTTTACAGTGAAAGAGGTGCTGCAGAGTTTGACAGGGCTGTCCCCCTTCAAGCTCTTCTACGGCCAACAGCCTCGTGGGATCCTTGATTTGTTGAGAGAGTGGTGGAAAGAGCACAAAGGCTTGTCCAAAAATGTAGTGCAGAATGTGCTCCTACTCCGAGAGTACAACCAAAATGCACGCATTCAAACTTTTCGGCCAGGAGACAAAGTACTGTTGCTCCTTCCCACGTCGGAATCGAAACTATGTGCTAAATGGCAGGGGCCATATGAGGTGATTCGGGCTATAGGAAAGGTAAATTATGAAATTAAGCAGCCCGATCAGCATAATGAAAGTGAAATTTATTATATCAATTTATTGCCCTGGCTGGTAAGGGAGGCCTAAGGATGATTTAGGACCCTGTATCGAGGCTCCCAGAGACATTCCAATGGGGGAACAGTTACTTCCAGATCAGACAAAAGAACTGTGTAAGTTAATTGAGGATTTCAATTATATTTTATCTGACTTACCCGGTAGAACTGACCTTGTTGAATATGCTATTATCACTCCCCCAGGTATCACGGTTCAAGAGAGACCTTACCGGATCGCGGAATGCTGACAGGGTGGTGTTAGCAAAGAGGTGCGGGAGATGCTCGAACTTGGGGTGATTGAACTTTCCAGGAGCAAGTGGTGCAGACTGATTGTGATAGTTACCAAAAAGGACGGCACCAACCGCTTCTGCAGTGATTTCCGCAAGGTAAACGCTATTGTCAAGTTCGATGCCTACCCCATGCCTCGGGTCGACGAGCTTCTCGACAGACTGGGAACGGCAAGGTTCATCTCAACTTTGGACCTGATGAAGGGATACTGGCAGATCCCATTAACCCGCAATTCACAAGAACAAAATCCATCTTATAATGATGCCGTTTGGGCTACATGGTACGCCCGCTGCCTTTCAGAGACTGATGGACCAGGCCTTACACCCACATCGTGAGTATGCAGCAGCGTATATTGACGATGTGGTTATCTACAGCGCCTCCTGGCGAGAGCATCTGGCTAGGATCATGGCTGTCCTAGTCTCTAAGGGTAGCTTGGCTGACAGCCAACTTCAGTAAATGTGAATTTACCACAGTAGAGACTCAGTATTTGGGATTTATTATGGGATATTTACTGGTGAAACAAGTAGCCTCCAATGTCCCGGTTTTGATGAACACAGCAATCCCCAAAACCAAGTCCCAGGTGAGGTCTCTATTGGGGTTGGTCGGTTATTACTGAAGATTTATCCCTGAGTATGTCACAGTGGTCAGCCCCTTAGTAAACCTCACTAGAAAGTGTGCTCCAAATTTGATTAAATGGTCAGGAGAATGTCAGTGGGCGTTTGATACTATTAAAGAGAGACTCTGCTAGGCCCATACCCTTATTACACCAAATTTTAACAAAGAGTTCATCCTCCACACTGCCTTCTCTATTTAAGATTAGCAGTACAGTCCAGTTCAAGAAACCAAAGTATAATTCTCTCACTATGACCTGAAAACTGAAAGTGTAAAAATGAAAGCATTAATTAATTATCCAGGCAAAACAGTGTTAGTGATGCTTAAATCTATGTATGTAGGTGATACATTCGCTGTGTTCTAAATTCACTGCCAAAAAACTGTAAAAGCAGAGAATTGTTAAAATAACACCCAAATACAGTACAAACAGACAGCAGGTAAACTAATCCAAACTGTTTGGCAAATTCATATCCACCATGCCAATTGAGGGTTTTCACCCACAGGAGCCCAGCGCCATACTAGAGGTCAAAACAGCAATGGCAGCTGATGCACATTTGTTATCTTCCAAACTACAGTGTGAGTTATTTGCCACAGAAACCACTTCTCCCCTTCAGTGTCAGGAATTGAAAAGATATACAGATGAGTGCCAGATTTTAGGAGTTTGTGATCCCTATTGTGCTCCGCCTGTGCTTTTTACAGCACAAAGAGAGCCATGAACTCCCTGACCTCGACTTTGGAGATATCTGGATCTATTTAGTTGAGACCCCCTCTCCCTACACAGCTTCCCAGATGAAGGCATATAGAAGTACCAATAGTTATAAGTATTTCATCTCAGGATGGGTAAACAACCTGATTGTCTCACATTTAGACAAGAAGTTCTATGCTATCAAGGTCAAGGTAGGGAATGTTATTGTTAGGAACACTAGCTAGGTAGCTCAAACAAAACGACAAAACATGATTTTTACCCATAAAAAGATGAAAACAGACAGCAAGTACAGTTATTCTGTTTACTCGTTTTTCTTTCAATATTGAAATACAGATTAATATTTGCACAATGCAGATATTCAGCTATGAAAACTCAGCAATTTATAATGATAAACAGCCTGTGATTCTAGTTCTCTACCGTCAATATGGAACACTTGCTGTGACAAAACAAGTAATGTCTTGTGGCAAAGTGGTTAACAGTGTGCAGGTGCAGGTTATCAATGAACAGACACAATTATAATCCAGGTGCAAAGTTGTTTAATGGATTTGTATGTCCAGTGCCTGACGGCAAAACAAACAGTAAAAAATAAATGATGCTAAGTAGTACAGCAGCGTGTATTACTTAAATTGTAATCCCCAGGTTTGTCCCGAAATAATAGTACTGTTCTTTATACACCCACACAAAACACAAGTCAGTTAGTGAGTGAATTAGTTCTCCTGGTGCAAATGCAGTTTGTTTGTGATACAAGTGCAGTGCTGTTCCAGGTTTGTGCTGGCCCTTGGTGACAGCTCCGGAACATGTTAGCTGTCTACTAATAACAAGACACAATTAGGGACAAACAAACAAACACTCACGATACGTTTAAAC
Organism: Polyodon spathula; assembly: GCF_017654505.1. NCBI lineage: Eukaryota > Metazoa > Chordata > Actinopteri > Acipenseriformes > Polyodontidae > Polyodon > Polyodon spathula. The sequence goes on along the minus strand of NC_054538.1, from coordinate 51,028,482 downwards.
AACTCACCGGTCCTTCCAGGTTGTTCTCTAACCAAATCAAAGGAACAGATTACGTCGCTTCATCCTCTATTGATACCATCACACATAACCCCTTGGTAAAGGATTGCAGCCGCTCCTCCAATCCGCGGTTGCCACATCGTTTCCCTTCCGGGTCGATGAGTTAGTGCACCAAAGCTCCTCCCTCTTTCTAGATGACTGACTTACTTTTAACCCTAGGAATGAAGTGTCAGGCTAAACAGTCCAGGGTACTCTGTTCCCATTACTTAGTGTCCTCACAGTTCGGAAGGGAGATTTACCACCAAGAATGTCTTTCTGTCACATATCTTTACTAATTAAAATCTTGAAATTACACTATTAAAAACAACTAATGACGGCCGATTCAAATTGAAATCCACAGATTATTATTATTATTATTATTATTATTATTATTATTATTATTATTATTATTATCGTCCCACACTTAAATTTCTACCGCAACAAAGTGATGTGTTTATGTGTATGACACAATACACATACTGTGTTATTATTATTATTATTATTATTATTATTATTATTATTATTATTATTGTACCCCTGCCACAGGCAGCGCGTATAACAGGCTTGGGGAAGCTAAGCCTCCCTAAAATAAATGGGCCAGAAAATGTTCTGACCAACACAAAAATTATTTGTGAGAGCAGATCGATTTTTATTCCCGCAAGCGAGCAAAGCAGGTCTAATGAGCATACTTCTCCTTTATCTACTGCGCAACCGCCAGACCGCTAGGGCAGCTGGGATATCAAAATCAACACTGAAGTACAGATACAGAATTGAGTTGCATTTCAATATAATTCAATGCTTGGCTGGTTTAACGTCCATTCTTCCCGCCGATCTGAGCACCTCATACCTCTGCAGGAGGCAGCTAGTGAAAACTCTGAATCCTTTTCGCTCATTCCCTTGCCTGGAACAGGCAACAATTTCTACATTTATTATTCTTAACAATTTCTACATTTATTCGAATTGCTGTTATCTATACAAACAGCTTGATCCTAATCTGAATTTACTGAACTTGTGGCAAAATATTTTCGTAGCATACTGTCTGTTTTCATGCACCACCGTTTTGTGAGAATTTGGTAACTGATGCTACAGTCAGAACATACTTCCATCGACTGTTTGAACAAATGTCACTTTTCAGATCATTGTTTGTGGTGCCAGATTAGGAATGAAAGTGAGAGGGGTCTTTTGAACTTTGAAAAAGTGTCTGCAAGGAAAGCAGAAAACCACATCTGCCCGTTTACTGTACACTAAATATGAAAATGTATTTTAAAATTCTGATGAAAATGAATGGTTTTGCTTACCAAAGTCAGTTTTCAGATGCACAGGAAAACAAACCTGTGACTGCCCTGTTGCAGTATCACCAAGGTCCAAAATACAGGATTTAGTTGCATTTCAGTGTCATTCGAGGAGACAATGCTTGGCTGGTTAAACATCCATTCTACCCGTCGATCTGAGGCCCATATGGATAGTCAAAAGTTTACGGTAAGAGTGCAGTTATATTTTTTGCAAATATAACTTATGAAATACATTTAATGCCAGTTAATTATTTTAATTAGTAAGTATGTATTTAGAAGCTTAATAGTCAATATTAATAATTGATTTAAATTGGTGTGAAGTGATGGAAATGGTGTTTGAAATTGGTGTAGGTACTGTAGGACTGCGGAACAGGTTAACGGATTTAAAGGTTTTAAAAAACAGTGCAGCTTCCTATCCTTACTGTTTTTCTAATTAATTAGGTGATTAATTTGTTGCTAATCAGAAGATGGTCACCTGCATAAAAGCCTGCAGCTCTCTGCACTCAATGTTCAGAGGAGGAATGAAAGAGCAAGAGCGTGAGCGAAATTTAAAATAAAACGACGTATAGCATCAGTGAAGGTCATTGCCTGACCTGTATTATTTGTGTTCGTGACTTTGGTTTGTTAATTATTTTATTTTGCTCTGTGAGCAGTATTTTTTGTTCAAATATTTTCTTCATTTTTGTCTTTAATAAACAGCACACGGCGCGTCTTTTTGCCCTGCAGTACCTTGTACCTGTTATTCTTCCTGCTTCTGGCCTGGTGTCACAACAAATGGAGAGCCTGTCACAGAGGTATAACATGTTTTAAAGTCCAAACTAGTGCTATGTTAAACTTCATTTATCTGTCCACCTTATGTTGGAAAAAAAACAATGTGAAATATATATGTAGCTTCCCTGAGTGGTATCGAGGGCAGGAGAAAAGCCCTGCACAAGTGTTTGTTTTTAGAACCCAGCCAATGTGTATAATTTGTATTTGTTTTGTATTATTATGATTTATTTTATTTAGAAGTATGACAGCAAAGCCCTGTGTTTATTTATTATTTGGCAGCATGGCACAAAACCTTGTGCTGAAGGTGACCATCTCCCGAGTTAATTAAGTGATTAATTTCTTACTAAACGGGAGATGGTCACCAATATATAATCCTGCAGCTCTCTCTGTACCGAGGGGTGTTCAGGAAGGAGGAATGAGCAGGGGAGGGTTGAAAACAAAACCGAAAGTAAAAAGTAAGGAAAGTAAACAAATGCTACTAGTGCTGGGAAGCACCAGCACAGTACTTGCTTTGTGTTTGAGACTTCTTTTTGTTTTTGTCTGAGAGCAAGTTTTTTTATTTAACCGTTTTATTAATTTTTGTGTTAATAAAAATAGTCCAGCAGTGTGCTTTGCACCCGAGTACCTACCTGTGTGTTTTTAGTTCCTGCTTCTGGCCTGATGACACCAACCTCAGCCATCTTGTCACAGCACTGTAATATCATTTAAAAATAAACACATGATAACTGCTGACTGAAAAATAAGAAACAAATAAAGGTACCTTGAAAGAATCTTATAACTACTGTATGTGAAGCCTAATGTAGATTCAATATTGCACTTACTGCAGTACAGAAAACATGAAACCATGTGTATTGGTGTTGCTGCCAGCAATTTTAAAAGGGTTTCCAGAAAGACAATATGGAAAGACCACTAATGAGTTTAATCTGTGAGCAACTTCTACGGAGCTAGGTCAAATCTAGCTTTTGAGAGGTTAAATTATTATAATTTAAAATACAGTACAAAGTTAAATATATTGATTGACATTTGTTGAAGTACAGTACTCTATCAATTAAAATACTGTACACATGTAATATTAGAAATACAATTTGAAACACTTTGTAAACATTTATTTTCATAATATTGATAAATCGATGTTTAACTGTGCTTAGGGATATTATTACTGCCTTGCATGGATTTGAAATGGCTTTTGTCATACTTTGGCAATACAAGTTTATAGTAAGGGAAGTTTTACGTTTTGCATTCTTCAAGTGTCAGATTTTCATAACTGCTTAAGAGATGCATTTTTATCAAATCCGCAGGCCTACATCAAAAACAACCTAGTTCTGAACTTTTGATGACTGACAGAGATATGTAAATTCAAAAATAAAAATAGATTAATTCTCAAAATAAACAGGTCTTATTATCAGAACTCAAAACTCTTTAGTTTTGTTAGCATACATACTGAATGGTTTGCTATTGAGTTGGTAAATTAGAAATAATTGTTAATAGGTGAATATTTAAGCTGGCAAAATGTTCTATAGCCAAAGAGCCTATTCATCCCGGGTCTTTGTCCGAAAGAAGAAGAGCAGTGAAACCAAAAATGTTCTCTTCCAAGCAATTCAATTTCATTCAAGAACAGATGAATTAATCTTAATCAAAATGATAATATAAAATCAATCAATGATACTGCTAAATACTGCTACAAATATATGCTTCATACTTGCAACTACTAATGCTAACATGGTCCAATTGTGAAATATGCTGCAGTAGGCATACTGTGTGCTTTAATTTGTCGGTTTTTAGATTTAATTTGTACAAGAGTGAGCATGAGTCAGAGGTCAGGCCGTTGGAGAGCAGACCTGCTGACAGGTTGACTGTCCATGGGGGGCTAATGAGAACACTCCACAAAGTGAACGGAACAAAGGCAGACAGATTACGCTGCACCATTTGTTGACTGGAATCAATAACATCAGGCAGTTGTACTCACATTTTTAGTACAATTGTTGTTCATGCTGGCAAAGAAACCCTTCAAAAAAAGTTAAATGCTTACTTCATCTTAGAGGGAGCACATTTTACTGATTTAATGTCACATCACTGCAGTTAGTTTATCTTTCTTGGATGAGAACCAAGACTGACTTGTTGGAACCTTTGATGCATTCAAAGTGTTTTGGTTGATAATGAGGGCCTATAACTTTTTTTGCTTTAATTATCTGGTTTATTCAGATATGCACATAAAAGCAATATCTTAGACACAATTAAGTTAATTGCAGCGTACCAGTGTTTAGTCCACATCAAGTAGACTCAAATGCAGACTAGAAAATCAATACTAACTTAATCCTGATTGCAGCGTACGAAGCAGAACATCTCTCTAACTGGTTTAACTGATCAGAACAAGTGGAATAAGTTAGACCGATAATGAGGACTAACCTATAGCTACGACCAAAAGAGATAACATTTTGCAGGGGTTTTTTTGGATTAATGATGTTAAATAAAAGATCAAGATTATGTTCATGTAGTTTTATTTATTTATTTATTTATTTATTTTTGTCTCAACCCTATTCTAGGTGATACAAAATGTTTGGCCATGGCTGTATAAATCCTTCTTTACTAATCTGATATGTGGAATTCTGTGTCAAATACATACATAAAGCAATCCCTGTGCAAAAAGAAATACACATTTTGTATCATATCAAACTTATTTAAGTAAAAAAGTTAAGTAAGTTTTTGTGCACATTTCCAACTGGCAGATCATACTTGCATTTAAAATGCTGACACTGCTGCATAGGCACAGAAAAGTTTAATTGTGTGATAATGGACCATTAATGTGTTTTAACTATAAACAACATTGTATTGCATTAAATTGAAAACCATATCAAAGGTACATAAATGTAGGGCATTATATACAGTGCACGCTTGGGGGGACATCCGCGGATAAATGAAGTGTCATTGCGTGTGAATAGAATGCATGAATAAAATACAGAAACTAGTACTGTAAACCAAATTAGTGTTTACTAGTGTTTATATTACAAAGACAGAATAATGTTTCTATATATACACACACACACACTACCTCTTCAGAGTCTCAGGTTTTGCTAGATGCAATAAAAAGGAGAAGTACAGGAAGCCAAGTACTGGCACGTAGCTGTAATGGTAAACACAGCTCAGCTGTCTTGTGTTTTCAGGTATGTGACTGAAAGGTCCTGAATGAATGGTTGTTGGGTGAAAATGTGTTACATTTACAAAAAAAATAAATAAAAATGCTGCCACTATAAGATCGTTACCTTTCTTAAAAAGGCGGACAGATTAATCAACTAATGCCCATAGATTAACCAATTGAAATTTTTAATTGAGTGACAGCCCTAATTTTATTTAAAGAGAATTATCTAATAGATATATATATTATATATAATAATATATATATATATATATATATATATATATATATATATATATATGAACAGGCTGGTCATAGTTTGGGTTTGTGCCCATTTAAAAATGTGACCCAGAGAAGAAAACTTTGTTTTTAGCGCTTACGCACACTTTAATTCAAAACACAAATCAAACAAACAAAAACAAACAAACACCTAGCTCCCTCAGAGCACTCACTAAACATATGTAGATCCCTGACTGATGTGCAGGACAGCTAAGCTGTTTACCTAACATATAACACCAAAGCAAAACACTTTAATACACTTGTTTATAAAACCAAACATAGGTTTCAAACAGACCTTAACGACTTTCAGTCAGGCTCTACCCTTCACAGCAGCAGCCACCTCGAGCAGACTAGAGCTTCCCTTTTATATCCTGCACCTGGCTCTAATTTTCAATAATTGCCAGGTGCAGGTGATAATTAACAAATTAACAATTAAATTAAACAATTAGCTTGACAAGGAGGCTTTTTGATCCCATCCCCGCCATAAAACAAACATCCTTATGCTTTGCAGGCCCCCTGTCCTGCTACATCCATTACATATCTCCCCCCTTGTCTTTTCAAGACACAGGGCATACCAAGGCCACCGCCCCTAAAACACAATCACCCACCCTCAAGTCCACAAATTTTAATTTTCGCCCCTTCCTGGGGGGGTGCTTGAGGTTGGGTCAATCCCTCCGGCGTCTTTTAGACTGGAGTGCAGGCCGGCAACCAGGAGAAAGCAATGACTGGCAGAGGTGTGCGACTGCTGAACCGCATAGCGATGTCTGGAGCTTCAGGGGGAACAAAAGTGAGGGAAAGGGGGAGCACATGCGACGTCTGACCCTCATGTCGTGACGTCTGCAAGTCCAGGCGGAGCGAAGTAGGGGACCAGGCCAGCAACTGTGCCTGGCAATGCTGCGACCCGGGAGTTAGGACCAGCGGCAGGAGGTCTGGGCATTCCGGCAGGGGAACTACAACATCAGGGCAAGGGACCGCACCATCTGGCGCCGGACTGGTTTTCAGGGGTGGTGGTCGGGGTTGTGGTGGTGGTATATTCTTCACTTCCTCCCCCTTCTTTGTTGCTTCTCCCTTAGGCGCTGGAGACAGCAGGGCTTCTCCCTCAGGCGCTGGAGACAGCGGGGCTTCTCCCTCAGGTTCTGGAGACAGCGACGGCTCCAGTGTTGACCTCACCCACCTCTCGAACATCAACTCCAGCTTTGTTGGCTCTTGAAGTCCCCATTCCCTTCTCCACTGCCTATTGCTCTCCTCTTGAGCAGCATTATTTCTTTTAATTTTATCCAGCAGTTCCTTTAACTGGATCCATATTTTTGTGTTCCTTTTTCTTTTTGAGTCAACAGGGGCATTCCAGGGTTCTGACACCATATGTGAACAGGCTGGCTGTAGTTCGGGTTCGTGCCCCTTTAAAAATGTGACCCAGAGAAGAAAACTTTGTTTTTAGCACTTAAGCACACTTTAATTCAAAACACAAATCAAACAAACAAAAACCTATCTCCCTCGGAGCACTCACTAAACATATGCAGGTCCCTGACTAACGCACAGGACAGCTAAGCTGTTTACCTGACTGAGACAGGGTCTTGCTCGTGTCACGTGTGTGGGTCGCCACTGTTCAAGCACAGAGAAACAGACGTGGTGTTGATGTTGAAAACGCCAGCACAGGCCCGCAGGTTTTACTAACAAACAGAAAACGAAAGTAAAATAAAGGTGGTCATGTGACATTACCAGCGATGGTAACGCACAGAGGACTAATACAGTAAACTGTACAAAAATGCAAAATAAAACACAGTACAACGAAATATTAATCAAAGGTGCCGTAAAAAAGGCAGGCCTTGTAGCAGCTCCACCAGCTGGTCGCGGTCCATCCCGAATCTGACACCACGTGTGGCAAAGTGGCTTGTAAGGGGAACAGGTGTAGCAGTGATGCGGTGCAGGAGTGATGAACAGACAATGGTGATTAAGTGATTATTGTGCCATTTCCAGGTCTGGCAACCGTCAAATAATAAATCCCTGGCAGTACACAATAATGTGTAAAGCGCGGGGAGGGAGAATAACACAACACAGTCCTGAACAGAAAACAAAGGCACGGTCACCAGTCCTGGGTGAATCCAAATGTGCAGGTGTTCTGTGCAGTGATGCTCCAGATAGTGCTTTCACGGTGACAGCTCCGGAGGTGTGCGTTAACTGTCTAGTGGTGCGACAAAGACAGACAATTACAGACAGACAGAAATAACACACAACACATAACACTTATTTCTCTTATTTTCTGAGAGCTCCTCTCTCAGTCCTTCTCTCCTAGCGTTAACCCAAACGAAGGAAAAGATCAGTGTTACCCTGGCCCCTATATGTAATCCCGCATGATATCTAGGTAAACGGTTGCAGCTGCCTTATTACTTGCAGCTTCCCCTTCTTTACCTTTCAAGTCAATACGGTCTTACAACAGAGTCTCACTTCTTTCGAGGCTGACCCACTTCCCGGTCCCGGAAACGAACTGAGGCCAGCCCTTCCAGATACTTCTCCTCCCGTTCTTTAGCACCCTCACAGGTCGGGAGGGAGATTTATGACCAGAACTCATTGTATTTCTGTCACACGGACATATAACACCAAAGCAAAACACTTTAATACACTTGTTTATAAAACCAAACGTAGGTTTCAAACAGACCTTAACGATTTTCAGTCAGGCTCTACACTCCACAGCAGCAGCAGCAGCCTTGAGCAGACTGGAGCTTTCCTTTTATATCCTGCACCTGGCTCTAATTTTCAATAATTGCCAGGTGCAGGTGATAATTAACAAATTAACAATTAAATTAAACAATTAGCTTGGCAAGGAGGCTTTTTGACCCCATCCCTGCCATAAAACAAATATCCTTGTGCTTTGCAGGGCCCCTGTCCTGCTACATTCGTTACTATATATATATATATATATATATATTGGGACATGTTTATATTATATAGACCAAACAGTAGGGTTTTCATGTTGTTTGTTCATGATTTACTAATATTGTGTTTGGATCGTCGTTCCTAATAATCATTTCCATATACTGCTCGAGAACGCTGGCAGGAGATTTTTTGGTAATATAACGAGTTGCGACAGTGGGGCAAGCACCTGTGGTGCCTTTGTTTACCCGTCAACCCCCCCCTGTGTGTGCCTTTGTTTTACAGCAAGATGTTACAATATGTAACACGTTAAAGTAGAATACTATGTCCCAGGAGTAAAAAATAAGTTGTTGTAGGCCTTACTTTACCCCAGTGAATTAACTACAAAAAAATGATGCCAAATAGCAGTTCAAGTTAAACGTTGTTTTGTTTATTCCCGAAATAAATAGTACATAAAGTTGACACCGCATTTTATTTATTTATTACTTTTTTTCCTTTCATTTCTTGCCATTGCAATTTCTTTGCAGTAAACAGCGGCCAGAGACTTTTTCATAAACTAATAATAATAACATGAGGTTTACTTGTGTCTTTTTGTAGCTGAACTCGGCACTGTTTAGGCTTGGCATTTCTATCCCATGAGATTCTGACTCGCTCTAAAGCAGCACAATGCATTTTTGACCAAGGTGGGCTTCCATAGAGGTCACTATGCGCGCACATAATCTGGTTTGTTCACTTTTACACGTTTGTTTACGTGGATATGTGAGAATAAAATAAGTTTTAATAAAACTTTGATTGCATTGAAACTACTGTCTGCTTCATCTGTGTGCACCCTCATGCACACAAGTGGTACCAGAAGTGGGGTGAGTCACACAACGAACCCAGAAGCAAGCAAACATGCTTCCAGCAAGCCCCAATGCCAGGGAGGACATCCTGAGGATGGAGGGAGTGGACGGATCAGCGGCAGGGGCGATAGATGAACTCACCGTGATGGTACAGCATTTGCTGGCAGCCATCCAGCAATAGCAGCTACAGTTCCAGGTTGTCCTGAAGACCATGGGATCTCATCAACACTGGACCCAGTCAGGTATTACCCAAAATGACACCAGAAGACGATATGGAGAGCTACCTGAAGGGTCTTTGAGCGGACCGCTGAGCTGGAGAGCGACTATTCTAGCTCCGTTCCTCTGCGGTAAGGCCCAGAAAGCCTATTTTGACCTGGATAGAGAAGCAGATGCCAACTATCCCAGGTTAAAGATGGAGATCCTGGCCAGACACCACCTTGCGAAGAAGTGGTTGCACCCAGAGCTCAACTCATCGGGATGGGTCGTTAAATTAATGGTGATGGACAGGTTTGTCTGGAGCCAACTCATTGCAGCAAGGGACCAAGTGTGGGAAGTCCACCTCAGTACCTTGGATGCCACCATAGCCTTGCTTCAACGCTATACAGTGGCACAGGCTTTGATGTGGACGGACCGCTAGATCTAGGAAAAAACAACGACAGCTGCAAACAAACAACCCAGCAACCCCTTCAGCTGGGAAGATCTCGCTGCAGATCCCCCTCAGACTACCGGGAAGCTATCAGCTGCTTCCAGTGTGGTGCTACAGGACATATCGCCAGGCAGTAGGAGAGGCGGACCTGAAAGAATGGACATCGATCTCAGCCAGAGCGTCCTGTGTCTCCAAACCAGCTCGGTGAGTACCAATCCCTTTATTGATTCAGTGAGGTTGGAGGGTCAAGATGCGGTTGCTTTGATAGACTCTGGTAATACCAGTGGAGAAGTATCCTCAGGACAGTAAGGATGTGTGTGTGTATTCATGGATATATTAAACCCTACCCCTCAGTAGTACTTGGGGTGGAGATAGCTGACAGTGATAGAGAAAGAATGAATCTTGGTTATAAATCTCCCTCCGACCTGTGTAAAGGGAACAGTGTGACCCTGACTGGACGGTTTGGCAATTAATTCCAGGAAAAAGTGGAAGTTGGCCATCTAGAAAGGGGTCGGAGCCACAGTACACCAAGTCATCGCCCCATACGGGAGGTGATGTGGCAATTGCGGATTAGAGGAAAATTTATTGCACTCGATAACCAAGGGGGCATGGCTGAAGGTACAAAAGGGGATGTGGCAAAGCGAACAGCTTCTTTGTGATGGTGCAAGAGAACCGCTGAAGGACTGTCGAGTAACTGTGAGTGTTTTGTGTTTCGTGTTTGTTTGTTTGCTGTTCTAATTGTACTCGTTTGTACTTGTTAGACGGCTAACACGTTAGCACTCACTCTGGACTTGTGATTGTGTTTGTGTTCTGTGTGTGTTTATACTGTGTGTATTATTTCGGGATTGAACCCTGAGGTTTCACTGTGCAGTTCCCATTGCTGCGTATTACCAGTGATTATTATTTACGGTCACCAAATGACCCGTATTATAAAACAATAAAGGATTGTTTGGACCGGGAACTTTATTGCCTGTCATCTGTTTAAGTATCGCATCACCTCTACACCTGTGCACTGCAAACCACTTTGCCACGCCCACAGATGATTCAGATAACACCCAGATAGACCTGTGGTCAGTGTACTTAATGGGCAAACAGGCCACAGGTGTGATTAGGCAGGGCATCAGGATTATCACAGTATTAGATATAATTAGCCTCAATTCACCCACACCTGTAGCCTGTAACCGTTCAAGTCCTGGGTGATCAGGACCACTTTAAAAGAGTCTTTGCAACCATTCAGTTCTGTCTTCCGACCTGCAAGCAGCCAGGGATTATCTATGCCCCAAACTTGAAAAGACTAACAGTGAAAAGCTGGTGCGGTTATGTGCCTGATATCCCCATTCCTTTGCCAGTGCTGTTAGACCAAAAGGTGGAGATAGGCTTTGCTTATTTCCCCAGGACTATGGGACTAAAACAACCCTTGGCTAAAGGACATTCAACCTGGTGGAAAGCCAGGTGAAGAATACTTACTCACCGGCTGGATATGGTTGGCAGTCCAGTTGGTTTACATCTGTAAGAGATTGGTGCTCTCTTTGGGTTCTTTTCCAGCACATGAACTGACCAGCATGTAGGAAACTTTGTTTTTAGGCGTGGATGCGCTATTTATTTTTAAACACACAAACCAAAAATGAAAACCTAAGTCTCTCTGGAATACTTCATAAACAAACAGGAACAATCTAAATACAGGACAGCAAAGCTGTTTTCCTTTCAAAACAGTAACACACTATTTTCTTTTTTTTTTTTAATAACAAACACGAAATCCTATGCTTACGATTCTGAAGGTCATGTCACACAGACGCTTTTCACACAACAGACCTCAGTACTGATTAACTGCATGATTTTTATACTCTGCAGCTGGCTGTAATTTACAATGATGGCCAGCTGCAGGTAATGATGGGTCAAGCAATTAACTACTAACACACTTTAAACAATAACAAAGAACCTATTACACACTATTTACAAAATTTGTACACATGTTACACACCCTGACTCACATATCGTTTTTGTTTTGTGAGTCTTATTTGAACTGTTTATTTTCTTTTCACATTGCAAACAGGACTGTCTTTTCTGTTTAACAGTGGGCCTTTTCTTTTGTGGAGTTTAATAAAACTTTGATTGTATTGGAAACTACTGTCTGCTTGTGTGCAGGTGTAGTGCTGATGCAGCACAGTTCCACAGTTAATGAAAGCTTTAATTTTGCTTTATAAATAATAAGGCTGGCAATACACACCAATCTGTAGTTGCCCAGCCAAAACCCCACAGGGATTTCAGTCCCGAAATAATAACAACAATAATCCTGTGACACTTACACAAAACACGATCACTCCTGGATATTTAGCCGTCTATAATGACAAGTAACAATAGTTAATAGACAGACAAGACAACACGAAACACTCATGGTTATTTTACACTCCTCTAGTGGTCCTTGCAAACCATAACAGAGGAACAGATCGCGTCATCACATCCCCTGATATACCCTCAGTCTCGCCCCCTTCAGTACAGAGTGAAATTGCTTTTCTTCCAATCAATGATTGCTACATCGCCTGCTGCATTAAGGAGATGACTTCTGGTATTGTGACTCCGCCCCCTTTCTGGATTGCCGATTTTCAACTTACCCTGGAATGAATTGCCAAACCATCCAGTCCGGGGCACACTGTTCCTGTTATATAGCTCCCTCACAGGTCGGTTGGGAGATTGTTGATTCGGATTAGTTTGCTCTCTGTCACGCTGCTTCATCTGTGTGCACCCACATGCTAACTCTTATGGATCTGACTGCCCAAACATGAACGACACAAGAAATGTACGAAATAAAGTTTAAATAAATAAGGTTTTCAGATGTACTAGTTATTTCAGGGGAAAAATGCAGCTGTCTCTGCAAAATATTTTAAGCAGTAAATGCATAGGACAAGCAAGCATACTAAGTCTTATCCTTCACAGTACTAAGTTAATCTACTTGAACAGAATCATCACAAATCTGAATTGTTATGCAATTCAGTACTGCAATCAAGATCTTGTTAGTCTGATTTAGCAGATGAACCACCTATCATGATTACCTTCTGGAATGCTGCAATTGGGATTAGCATGTATGCTAACTTGAGTCCAATCAAGTGGACTAAACCTGCTTAATCCACTAGTCAACATATTTATTTGACACATGCCTTTATCCAAGAAGACTTGCAGGTATTACAGGGCAGAACAGGGTTACAATGCAAGATACAGTATAGTTTGCAGTAAATGCAATAATAATAGAATACAATATGAAATAGGATGTAACAAGTTAAGATTACAACAAGTTATATCTACAGTGACATAGTAGTGCAATAATAAATTAGCTGAGGATCGAGTAACATGGTACTCGGGTCAGGCAATTCCAGTGCATAATAAGAGGGGGGCCTTGAGGAGGCAGTGAGAGAGCTGGTTCCACCACAGAGGGGCTAAGGAAAAGAAGGAGCGGGCACTACAGGATGGAAAGTGGAGGGAAGGCATGACCAGTCGGCCAGTAGAGAAGGAGTGGAAAAGGTGAGAGGGGGGGTAGGGAGACACGAGGGATTGGAGGCAGGAAGGGTCAGTGTGGTGAAAAGAGCGGTAGGCAAGAAGAAGGGTCTTAGAGATAGGTAGCCAGTGGAGGGTATGAAGCAGAGGTGTAGCATGCGAGTAGCAAGGTTTGGAGAAAACAAGACAAGCAGCAGAATTTAGAATCAGCGGATAATTGACACAGGGATTCCAGCAAGGAAAGAGTTACAGTAGTTAAGTCTGGAGAGTACAAGAGCCTGAACCAGGAGTTGGGTGAAATAAGTAGTGAGAAAGGGACAGATTCGGTAGAAGAGGCAAGTGTGTGTCAAGGAGGAGATATATTAAGTAAGGAGAGTGAGGGGTTAAGAACACCTAGGTTTTTAGCAGAAGGAGAGCGAGTGATAGTCACAGGACACTGAAATGGAGAGGTCAGAGGAGGGAGAGGAAGAAGAAGAAAAGCAGAGGTCAGGTTTAGAGATGTTGAGTTTCAGGTGGTGACAGTGAGTCCAAGTTGAGACAGCAGAGAGTGCTCAGTGAGGAAGAAAGCCAGTTGGCTGTGAATAGCTCGCTCGAGAGTTTTAGAGAGGAACGGGAGAAGAGAGACCAGGTGATAGTTCTGGGCAGAGTAAGGGCCAGGTTTCTTGAGAATGGGGGTGATGTGAGTAGTTTTGAAGGCAGAGGGAAAGGAGCCAGAGAGCAGAGAAGAGTTAAAATGAAGACCGTGGGCAATGGATTGGAAGAAGTGAGTAGGAATGGGATCCAGGGCGCAAATAGTTGGCCTGAAATCCAGGAGTAAGGAGGAGAGGTCCAAGTCAGGTAAAGGTGTGATAGTTGAGAATGAGGGATGGGGGATGGGGGAGTAGGGAGGAGGGATGTGTTCAGGTGGGGAGGGGGAAGGAGGAGAACATGGTCTGAAGAATAGCTTCTGAATGTTGTCTACTTTGGAGCAGAAGGAGGCAAAGTCATCATGTGTAAAGGAGTTGGATGGGAGTTTGAGGAGGGAGGAAAAAGGAGGTGAAAAAAGTTGGTGGGGAGTTGTTGGTGGAGGACAGGATGAGAGATTGATGTTAGGAAGAGTTTGGCAACCGTGAGGTCTGTCAAAAAACAGGAGAGGAGGGAACAGTAGTGGTCTAAATTGGAGGGTAGCTTGGAGCTCTTCCATCTCCACTCTGCAGTGCGCAGCTAATAATGAGATGAGCGGCGTGTAGAGAATAACCAGGGCTGGGGAGGGTAGGAGCAAGCAGAGCAGGAGTCAAGAGTTGTGGTGAGAGAAGAAGAGTTATAGTGAGTCAAAGCTGGGACAATGAGTCAATCGGGGGAAGAAGTGAGAGCAGAGAAAGTAAAAGTGGTTGGAGAAAGGGAGTGGAGATTGTGGCAAAAGAGAGAAGGGATAGAGTAGGATGGGAGAGGGTAGAAGAAGATGAAAGGAGATCAAAAAGTGGTTGAGTTGGAAAAGGAGGAGAGCAGTTTCTGGAGAAAACCAGGTCCAGCTGTTGGCAAGCTTTGTGAGTAGGAGGAGATGGGGGGAGAATTGGAAGAGGAAGAATCAAAGAGGGAAGTCGCTGGCAGAATGAGTTGAGTTGGAGAGATGGATGTTAAATTCGCCTAAGAAAATGATAGGAATAGAGGTGGTGATAGAAGAGAGGAAGAAGTCAAGCTCATCAAGGAAGTGAGCAGGGGCACCAGGGGGCGATAAAGAACAATAAGAAGCAGATGACAGGGAGAAAGCAATTCAACGGCATGAAATTATGAGACTAGTATGAGACGGTAAATTGGAAGGGAAGAATCTAAAAGTCTCCAGAAAAAACATAAAATAGATATGTACAGCATGGTTATATTTACAAAATATGATATCTTAGTATCATGAAAAAATATAAGCATGACCTACATCTACAGTTGTTGTATGCAAGATTCTAATAAAGTATCCTCTCACTTATTGTTCATTTGTTTATTCAGGTAAGTCGCAGCATCTCCCAAGCCACCACTCCCCCCCCCCCCCCCCCCCCCCCCTCCCCCCCCCCCCCCCCCCCCCCCCCCCCCCCCCCCCCCCCCACCCCCCCCCCCCCCCCCCCCCCACCCCCCCCCCCCCCCCCCCCCCCCCCCCCCCCCCCCCCCCCACCCCCCCCCCACCCCCCCCCCCCCCCCCACACCCCCCTCCCCCGTCCCCATCAATGTATTTTTTAACTGGGATAAGCACTCCTGTATTTATTATAGCCTGAGCTAAGTGACAGTTTACTATACAACTCTGACTCTAAGTTAGCCACAATGGCCTAGCATCAGTTTCATAACCTCATAAACCTTGGAATAGTATAACATGGATTGGGACTCTTGTGTAAACATAAAATGCATCAATTTATATAATCCAACATATATCTGATTTAACTACTTGAGACTTTTGTAGTTAATGGAAGTGCAAAATGGCTAAGATTAATGGAATTAATTTGCTTTCTACAATTTCTTTTAGCAGATCTCTGATATTCAATATTCGAAAATATGTCATGTGTGACATAATGTGACATGTATGTATGTTTGCCTCAACTACACCAGTCACCAAGGATATACAACCCTACAGGGGATAATACAGCTTTAATTACAGTTCTGTCTGTTGTTTATGTTGGGCTTGACTTATTTTTTTTTTGTATTAAAAATACTCTTCTCCTCAATTACTGTGTATAAGAATACCACCCAGTTACATTACCCTTCAATTCAGTTAAAAAAACAACATAAATGCACTTGCTTTTTAATAGATACCTTTTCACAGTACTGCATTCAGGCGGCTTTTGAAGTATTCCAATTAATCAGAAGCAACAAAGTTGGTAACCCATCCCTTACATCCACCTTGTACTTTCCTGAATTTGTCTCCACTTGTCTTCCAAAAGTGTTATCTGGCCCTGGCTAAGTGTAAAATAAAGTTTGGAATATTAAAAGTGGTCTTGCTAAGGCTTTATTTATAGTATATACTTTTTTATTGTATAACCAATCATGTGATGGGTCCACTACACTCAAAGGGCTTTTTTTTTTTGTAGTGGCTCTGTTCTTGGTCATTACCAGCCATTTGGTATTTGTTTCCTATAGTTTTGTAGCTCGCATTCAACACTTTAAAGATTTCATTCAAGTAAGCAGGCTGGCAATCTGTTTTGAATATTTGGAACTTACAATAAAAAGTGAGTTTTAAATGTCTTAATGGAAGGCATTTTCTTTTTTTCAAGACAACTAATGCAATAGTTAAGGTTTTATGGTATCTAATTTTGAGTTTCCTGAAAATCTTAAAGTGACCAGAAATAAGAAGTCCAGAATCGACATGCCAACAACAGTGACTTGTTTTGAAACCCTGTCACATGTGGAAACTTTTATTTTATTTTATATCTTTTACTTTTTGTCCAAGATGTTAAATGGATACTGGAGTCTTTTTTTTATTTTCTAACCCTTTTTGTCCAGATGTCACATGGATACTGGGGTCTTTATTTTTTTATTTTTTTTTATCTTTGATCAGTCTTTGTGTTTTAAAAAAAACTGACTGTTCTTAGAAGCTGAGTGAAGATTAATACACATAGACATTCTGTTACTGTAACATACTGAAAGCTGCCATAATTTCATAAAACAACAAAAGAATGTCAGAGGCTGGCAGGAAGGGAGTGTAACAGTGGTAGGTCAGGGTGATCAACAGACAAAATGTATGGTATGACAAATTCAGATTACTTTCCTTAGAACCACAGTAATGTTTCCAGTTTATACTTATAAAGTAAATATTGCACAATCCCGTAAGAGCTACAAAACTCTGTTAGTTGATATGGACAGTTTGTCATATATTTTCTTATTGTAAAAGGCTGACGTGAGCTTCACATAGGAAGTGCACTAAGACCTAAAGGTACCCACCCACAAAATACTTTGACTCAACCTATCTGAAAGAAGCAAAAAAAATATAATCAACTGTACATAAACAGTAATTCACAAATACAACATCATAGCAGGCATTGTGTGTTATTGTGCCACATGTGTTTGTTTCCTAGTTGCTCCCAGAACTCACATCAGAAACCTATATTTTTCTTTTGACTAAACAATATTCATCCAACTAAATCACACCAATTATATATAATAATGCAACGCAATATAACCTTTTAATTCTACTGACTCTGGGTACTGTTCAGCCTCTTTCATACTGGCACTCTGGGTCACAATTTAGTTATTTATTTATTTACATTTTTATAGCGTCTTTAGCCAAGGCGCTTTACAAGTTTAAACAAAACGGTAGAATCAAGAAAAAAGGATGAAAATATAATGTAAGTTTATTGGATTAGTTGCTTAAATGAAAGCAGAGGGCCAGAGGCTAGGTCAGGGTCAGGCAAGCAGGGTCATAACAGGAGGTCAGGGGCCAGGGGTAGCAGCAGAATGGGCTAGGGAGAAGAGATGAGCGTTCTGAGGGAGGAGCGGAAACTACGCAGTGTGGGTGACTGTTTATGATAAGTGAGAGTCTATTCCAATAAAAGGGAGCAAGAAGGAGAAAAGGAACGGAAACGGGATTGGGCACAGGGCGAGGATGGGACAGAGAGGAACAGTAGTGACTGGGAGCGTAAGGGACATGGGGGAACATAGTAGATGATCAGTGCAGCCAGATAAGGTGGGGCGAGACCATGGAGAGATTTAGAAGGGTAAAGAATTTGAATAGGCAACAATAATAGGCAGGGAGCCAGAGTAGCTGGAGGAGGAGAGGGGAGGTATGGAAGGAGTAGGGGAGGTTGAATATGATACGGGCAGAGGCGTTTTGAATTTGTTGCAATGTTGTAAAAGCGTAAGAGGGAAGGCCAAGGAGGAGGGAGTTACAGTCGTCAAGGAGGGTGAAAATGAGAGACCCTCATTATCCTTCATAATGTGAAACCACGTACCTGGGTCGCACCCAGGTTGACCCTAGTCCCAGCGATCCACCTCAGGATGTGGGTCGACATTTGACCTGGGTTTGAGCGAGACAAAATACATGATGGCCATGTGTGAGCCGATGCAATAAAAAACAGCCACGTCTGTGTGAAATTTTAATTTCCGTAAGGAACATTTATGTTTAGCCATATTTATGTTGATTTGAGACACAGGTGAGCCAGAATGTGGCAAGGATGCAAAAACATTTGCTGTAATCAACATTTGGGCTGACGGCTGACGGTTCAATCCATATAAGCTTGGATGGAAGCATCCATAACAAGCTGCTTCCGGGGCATTAATACCCGCATTGTGTACTGTCACCCAGGTCAACCCTGCTTTATCAAAAGCAATGTAAAATCGCGTACCTGACCTGCATGACACCGGGTTGAACCAGCTAGGTTCTAACATGGGTAGAGCATGCCAGTGTGAAAGGGGCTTTAGAAAGCACCACATTAGAAGTGTTTTGCCAGCTTGCAAATCAGATTCTGTAATTACATTCCCAGCATACAAATCTGACTTGACTTCATTCAGTATTTTATTTTCAAGCACATGGAAACTGTGAAGGGAGAAGACTTTCAATGTTTTATATCGCATTTAAAAAAAATCTAGATAAAAGGTCACCTCTCAATTATTGTACATAGCTTGCTTTGCTGCCCAGAACACAGTTTACTGGCCTGCTTGATATGTGCCTGAGTACACTGATTACAACACACACTGAGTCACTAGACAGCAGTTGTGTGTGGGTGGGAGGAGACTTCTTGTTGAAGTAATTTTATAGGATGAGGGGGTCAGATATGTATCCACAGAGCAGGGATAATGCAGTAACAATGTGAGCTTCCCTCCAGCTTCCTGAAGTGAAATTTTTTTTTTTTTCTTTTTTACTAAACCCATATAAAGTCCATATAGACTCTACACAATTAAGTTTGTTTTACAAAAAAAAACTATCAACCTGATCTGGAAAATACAAAATTTTATATATTTTAATATTTTTAACATAAATTATAATATTCAAAAAAACAATAGTTTAATATATTGTAAATATATCTAGCCAAGAAAACAACATCAACTACATTCTAAACATATATGAACGACAATGTATGTGCGGTATATTTCTAAATGTATTTTTTATATTTGTTTCAGCACATTGTCTGGCATTTTAAAACTAGGTGGCAAAGAAACATTCTCTTGACACTGACACTGACCCCAAACCTTGCTGAAGTTTAGTGAATAGAAAAACACGTGGTAATAAAATATGTGATGAAACTGATGGGGAAAAGGTGACATTTGTTTTGGTCAATAAACCTTCATCAGGAAATACCCATGGAGAGACTGCAGACAAGTTAAAGCGCTAGTAAAAAAAACACATATTTTGTAGATGACTGTTCTCTAAGCACAATGCAATTAGATTGTTTAGTCAATATTTCCATTTAATTTGAGTGGATTATCTACATATTACTAATGTAATTTCAGGGTGATTACTTAATCTAGACTGTAGTAGCCTTTACTTTTACATTTAACATTTAGCTGCCAAAAAAACATAGTCATTGTTGTCTGTAGATACTAATAAAGCTTTTATTGTTTAATGACACAAGCTCCTTGTAACTTTGCTTGCACTTACTGGATCTCATTCTACATTGACTTTAACAGCTATAAACATCCAACAGCCAATTTAGTTTGTGACCCAACCGTGCCACAACTTTCCCATATGTCAGTAACATACATACCCTTGTAAATATAAATCTAGAGATATGAGTATTATGCAAAATCATATCACAATGACCTACAATCACAGTATGTAGTGTACATGTAAAAATGTAAGTGTAACATACAAATGTATGTAGTGTTCTCGGTTAACGCAGGTAGGGGCCTCACACGGGGTGAGGCAATCCACACACAGGCGGAGGGCGGGCACGAACCCAGGATCTCTCGTCCAAAAGCATAGCACCGATACCACCTCCACTTTGCAAGGAGGGTATATCGCCTCATGTCCCTGTGTGTGATTACGTCACCTACCAGCCCTGCTGCTGCTTTCCCCTGTGCACGCTACACTCTCCCCTGTATTTACAGAACAACAGACAATCGTTTCCATATCTCCAGATTTGGATACACTAAAAAATGTCTTTATGTTTCTTCACATATAGGTTGCTCTCTAGAGTTACCTCCGCTGTGTGCCTGTCATTGGGGGATATGCATCCCGTGCTGGGGGATCATCTTTTTTTTCATGTGAAACTAAAAAGCTTGTTTCAGTTTCAGACAACAAACTTTTTTTGTATGTATCACCTTATGATGGAAGCCTATTGTTATTGTTAAGATTATTTTATTATTATTATTATTATTATTATTATTATTATTAGTCGTAGTAGTCTTAGCAGTAGTAGTATTATTATTATTTTTTTTTTTTTTCTTCCCAAAACTTTAATCTGCTTTAATCTGCTGCTGCTGCTGTGTGACTGATCAGGTTCTGACTTGGCAGGTAACAAGCTAGATACATTGACTATCAGATGCTGAAAATTTTTTTGCTGCTGCATCCTTGCTATTGGCACCGTGACGTATTTTTTGATAAAACCTTTCGAAATCTTCTTCTTGGGAACCGGTGAAGCGATTGATCTGAAATTTGGCATAGATCATCAGCATCCAAACCCGCATCAACTTTGTGAAGCAGAAGTTGCTGTGATAAAGTTTCATGTCAAAATGGCTGCCACAAACCTTTTCGAAATGCTCCTCTAACAACAAACTACTGCTGTTTGAAAACTGTTTGTCCAACAAACTCCAAACTTGGTAGTTAAGGTCCCAGTAACAATGGAATACAAATATGTCAAAATGGTTATATTTTGTACGTTTACATCTGAAATTTAAACCTGCATCAGTTGACAAACCATTTACTTGACTAACTCCAAACTTCACTAGCATCTTCCCTGATAATGTATCAATACAACTGACTTTTAAGAAACTTGCGTTAAACAAGATGGCTGCCTGACGCATTTAAAAAAAAAAAAAAAAATTATTATTCTTATTATTATTATTATTTAGATTTACCAGACAAAATCTTCTTTGGAACAGTTGAAGTTGCTGATTTTAAACGTGGCACATTGAGAACTAAACACACTTAGACGGGTACTGATACTGGGGCTTGGGAGCTGTAAAACTGACTGGCAGTTCTAGTTATTATTATTATTAATATTATTATTATTATTATTTTTAGATTTACCAGACACATTGTTAAATAATTGATAAGAATAGTTAAACCATTTACACATAGGCTATTTTAATGGTTATTTAAATAGCCATCCTCTCACCGTTTAAATAGCCATCCTTTTTTTAAGCAGCTGGTTAATTTCTGTACACTCCTGCATGTATAATTTGTGGCTAATTCGTTTACCTTGCCATATTGTGTTATATAAGTGTTGCTACTTTTATATTGAGTTCATTATTTTTATTGTTGTTGTTATTAATAATATATTAAATCATTAAAAATAAATAACATTTCGGCATTTTTTATTTATTTATTGTTTTACTCTCAAATCTGGGCAGAACTGAACAGCTTTGAAATTACCATATTAGACACACACACACATGTAGATTCATGTTGAATATATAAACTAAATAAAAATGCCTGGTATACTGAGGAATAAGCACGTATGACTATGTTAATCGCTTTATAAAAATAATGTTCTTGATTTATTTTATTTTGTTTTCACTGCAAGTGCCATAAACTAAAATCAGTTAGTTACATTATTTTGACAAAGGTATTTAGAGTATGTTGCGCTATAGAAAGTGGCTGAAACCTGGGACTTTTTAAAGATTATGAGCGAAATGTCAGGACACTGGGACTGGGGCTGTCCCAGCTAAACCGGGACCTCACCCTATTATTACGATATATAATTTTAGAGGCATCACAGTGATAAAAACATCCAGTTTAAGAACTTATATAAATTAGGCATGTCTTTCATATATAGCAGCACACACTGATTAAAACTTGGATTCCCTTTTTTTCTGTGAAAAGGTATGTGGCAGAATTAGCTTTGTGTGCCACTGCAGGGAAGTCTCCTGCACAGCAAGCAATGCTAGGCCTGTGTGGGTGGCTGCCAAGAGCTGTCAGAAATGTCAGGAACTTACTCTTTATGTTTTTGCTAATTATTTACAAAATTCGGAGGAGAAGGAAATGGAGTATGCACTAGCTGGGTAGGACGGGTTGCTTGGTTTGCAAATACAAAAACAGCAGGAAGGATTTCAGAGATCACTATATCCTATGTTAAGCTACAGTAAAGTCATTAGAGTTTCTTCTGCTATCAACTCCAGTGTAAACAATAGCCGGGTTTCCATGCAGCTTAGAAAGTTGTCTATCTCTCCCCACAGTCATTATATATGTGATGTAGCACGCACATACCACGCTCTATAGGAAGTGGGCATTTAAAGGGTGGGTAAATCACCTTCTAACCATAAAAAGCCGTACAATATCCGGAAGTCGTACATTATGCTTACGAGACTTCAGCAGTGAAAATCCCATTTGTGACATAACCTCAAACTTTCTACTATAAGTGAACTCACGGTGCCCTGGGCACAGACTAGATAAATTGACTTTTTGTTGAGAAGCTTCGGATGTAGTTAAGAGGCTGTTGCATTTCTACCGCATTTTCTTTTTCCTGCAGTTTCTCAACATTACCAACTCCACGGGCCGTCTTGCTCCTCGTTGTTTTTTTCAGCCACTTCACAGCTGTCTTGTAGGGGTTTGTCTTTTTTTTTTTTTTTTTTGTAAAAACAAGCTAAACTTGGGATTTTGTTGTACTAAAGCTGCTTCTTTTAAACTTTTTTCTTCCCCCACTTGAGTAGCGACGGTTGGTAGCCAAATCCATGATTTACTAATTAATATATCAGCTTAAAATACACAAGCACACAATGGTAGTACATTAATTTACATAGCTTCACTAAAAACAGGCAGGTCGTCTATGAAAAAACACTTAAGCCATTTTCAAGAGAGGTGGATGTCAAGTGTTATTAAATAAAAATTATTAACAGTATTTACTAGTCTTATAGTGATGTTCATGTACAACATTCTAAGGCTCTGTAAATAAAACAAATGGAAGATGAAATATGTAAGATCATAATTATGGGGCTCCTAGTTTCCTGGGGGCCCTGGGCCTGGGCCCTGTAGGCCCTGAGTGAAGGTTATACCACGCTTCTTTGGCCAAACAGGTAAAAATAAGCATACAGTAAGAGGGGTTTAAAGACCTCTTCATTAGTGTTTTTTGTATTTTTTTACATGACACATTGTGACAGAGAGAGAAGAGATTTGAGCTGTAAATCTCCCTCCCAATCAGAAAGGGCACTGTTCAAGGTTGGTGGTAAGCTTCCCCATAGATGGGCTGACTCGAAGGTTGGCGGAAACTGTAGGTCGGCCATCTTGGAGGAAACGCATAGCTGCAAGTGCTCTGAACGACTCCATTGTGATCAGCTGTGGGACAGGCAGAGATTGGATAAACCATGGCACCAGGCTGATCGCAGGGAGGAGTTTGGTAGTATAAAGGGGGTGCAGCTACATGATTACGGCCCCTTACGCTGACATGTGATCAGGAAGCTGAAGCTTGTGTTTTTTATTGTTTTGTGCCGTAGTTGCAGAGGATTGAGGAGCCAGGTAGACCCAGCATCACCACCCTGGTAGAGGGGTAGATTTGTTGTTTGTATCCAAGTCTGTACATTGGCTATATTCAGTACACCACTCACCACATTACACACATTTATTCACTGTTTCAGATTATTGTCTTTGTGCTTTATAGCTGAAGAGTAAGTAGTGGGATTCCAAAAAATATAACATTACTCCTCCCCAGATGTTGCTACAATTGTTTAAATAAGGTACCTCTAATTTATCTTTTCATTGTTAACATCCTGGCATCTTTTTACACTTATAACTTTAAAGTTTGTTTCAAAGCTCTTTTCAAAATGGCTGCTTTAGTACAACGATTATTACCCACATTGTCAAACAGGTAACCCAGCAATAATGATCCAAACCGTGGTACAGAACTGAAAAGCCAGAGCACTTGTTGATATGTTTGATTTTTTTTTTAAAATCACTCTTCCTGTAGATTTAGACCAGTGCTGCACAACCTTTTTATATGCTGCCCCCTTTTCTTAGCATACAGTTTGTTATACCCCCGCACCCCCACCCCAAAACACATTCAAAAGTGAAAACTTTATATTTTAACAGGTCATTTTTTCCAGATTTAATGTAAGTCAATTTAGCTAAATACATATATGTTAACAAACACATTCTTAAAAGTTTTGAAATTTGTATTTCAGATGTCATTTAAAAATGTTGAAAACACGTATCACAAATTCAACATTTAAAATCAGTCTATAAATCTATATTAGCTGATGTGTTAAATCTGAAAAACATTGTTGAGCAATGAAATCTGAAAAATAAATCTGTGTTTTTACAGAAAAAAGAAAAAAATGGAGCTGACCTGGCAGTATCAGTAGGAGAGATTTCATCTTGAAGCTAGCCACAGCGCTTTGGCAGAAACATTTTGATTGGAAAACTGCAAAGCAGCAAGCTGCTACAGCTCAGCCTGGATTTAGTGCTGCACATGTGACACGGTGACAAATGCAAGAGAAAACATATGTTAATTTAGTTTTAAGTTAAAAAATACTTTCATTTTTACAGTTGTGTAGGTACATATAGCTGTTTACACTCTAGTTTTTTTAATGTTTATTTTATTATAGTTTTAAATTTTTTTGAAGTGGTGCTTTATATGTGGTAAAGAAAAATAGAAAATAAACCCTTTTATGTTTATATGTCACTTGAAGAAAACTTTAGAGTTGTATCCGACAGTTTGTTTTTCATTTTAATACTGATGTTGTTTAAAATGTGATCGTCATAATGACTGTATGATAAACTGAAAGCTTTCCAGAAGAAACTTCACATTTGAATTGAGAATGGAGTCAAAGACATCTTTCCACTTCTTTCAGAATACCTGAAAATTATCTCAGACTCTCCAAAATTGCATCAAGAATTGAAAGGTTGTGCAAATCAACTCAAGGACATCCTTCTCACTGATAGTAGCATGGAAACCAAGTAATATTGTGCGATATCTGTAGTCACACAAGGCCAAATTAGAAGTCAGACAGAAACATTTAAATATACCCTTCCATATTTTAATATGAATTAGGTTATTTGCATTTGGAAGGAAAATGTATCTGGCTAAAAGAAAACTACATGGAAACACACACTGACTGAAAGTACTACCAAAATAAAATGAGAAGTGAGTATTATAATAATGAAGACAATTGGGGCATTTCTAAGGTCATACTAAAGGTTAAAATGAATACTGGGAATAATAACTTTTAAATTTATTTTATTACGCTCCTTTTAAAGTTGCTTACCTGTCTCAGCCGTAAGCATCACCGACTGAGACAGTAAAGGTGATGACGTAACATTATTCGATATAGTGAGAGACAACAACTGCAGGCTTTTGCATTTCCCGATTTTTAAACATTTTTCAATTAATTTTCAATAAACTCAATAATGGAATCACTCTCTAAAGGAACTGGCAATGCTCTTAACAATGGGTTGTTGGGTCATGTTTTGAATGAGGTGGTTAACACGCTTTATCACTCTAACTGTTTTTGTTTTAATGGGACCTTGAACAGAACCATCCAGAACCAAATTGGGTTGGGCACTGGTAGGTACGACTGAAGAAACTGTGTCAGGAAGAAAAGATGGAGCACTATCAGGGACAGTTCCAGACACAATCTCGGGAATCACTAATGGAATGCTGTTTGAATTATCTGAAACACTACCACAACTTGACTGAGCATCACTGGATATAGACTGTTCATAAAGCATCACAGCTGAATCACTTCTCATATCCTGAGATTCTCGGTTTGCTGAATTTCCTGCATCATGTAGTACCCATGAACTTGTGCGATCTTCTGGATCTTCACTTTCCAGCATACTAATGATGTTATCAGATTGAATCTCACTGACTGAATACCAGTCCCTATCAATGTCCCTTCCAGAAGAACGATCTTCACTGGGTAATCCAACAGGCAGAAAGCTGACCTCCAGTAATAGATTTCTATGTATATCCTTAATATTTCCAGTGTCATCTTTAATCTTGTAGATGTGAGTCTGGGGATTTCAATCAACCACAATGTAAAGTACAGCCTCCCATTTGTCTGCTAACCTCCGGTGACCCCTCTCTCCCTTATTGGCTAGAAGTACCCTATCTCCTACACTGAGAAAGGCCTTGCGTGTTCTCTTTTAATATTCTTGGTACATGGCCGAACATGAGGTAAAATGGAGCATATCCAGTTGTTTCATGTATTGTGGAATTATAGGCAAATGTCAAAGTTTGTATTTGTTGCGGCCACTGGTGTTTGGTCCTCAGCGGTATTGTCCGGAGCATGTTTACTAAAGTTCAATTGAAACTTTCAGTTCCACCATTACCCATGGGATGGTAGGCTGTAGTACAAGACTTGGCAACACCCGACAATCTGAGCAGCTCCACTATTAGTTCACTTTGAAAGTTGGCTCCCTGGTCTGAGTGTATTCTCTCAGGGAATCCATACACACAAAACACATGATCACACAGCTTTCTTGCCACCTGCTTTGCAGTTTGATTTGCACAAGGAAACACATGAGCCAGCTTTGTAAAATGGTCCGTTACAATCAGGACATCCACAGATTGCTGCCTACTATCTTTTGCTGACCAGAAGTCTAGACACACTAACTCCTTTGGGGCTGAAGTCTTGATGCTCTCTAGGGGTGCATGTGCTGCTGGTTCTGATGTTTTTCCTAGCACACATCGTTGACAACACCTAACATACTCCTTGATATCCTCTTCCATGCCTGGCCAGAAGAAACTTTGCCTGACAAGATGTAAAGTTCTGATCTATCCTTGGTGTCCAGCCAAATCGTGGATGCCAGACATAGCTCTCTCCCTTAATGCTGTTGGGAGTATATACTGACATCTCTTCTTTCTACTCAAGGGGTGCTTAGTTATCCTGTACAGAACACTATCATGAATTTCAAGTTTTTCCCACTGTTTAAATAACAGCAGAACTTTTGTGTCTGCCATGCCTTTCAAGCCTGGAGGGTCTTCTTTTCTGACTCACAAATGGTATTACTATTGAAATTATAGGATCTTGTTGTTGATGACTCTACAGTTCCTGTTATAAAAGGACAGGTAAATATTTTGTCCAAGGGACAATAGATGTTGAACATGCTGGTCCAAACCAATGTCTCTGGATTGTGCAGCATTCTCTCACTCTGTTTGAGCCTCACAAATGGCTTTAACCACTGTGCCACTAAATGAACATGGATACTGGACTTGTAAGACCTCCTCCGAAGGGTGTTCATAGGCCTGCTTAATTGCCTGTTGAGACTGACTCTTCCATCGGAATGTATCTTGTACAGTCTCCCCTTCAACATCTTCAGCTTCAGCTAACAAACTACCATATGGTTCTTGAAGTAGCCTCTGACTGACAGGTCTGGCAAATGGATCATGACTCAAAGTACCAGCCACAATGTTCTTTCTTCCTGGGATGTGTTTCAGGTCAGAATTGTAAGGAGCGAGTTTGGCAATCCAACGTTGCTCACAAGCGTTAAGCTTTGGTTTTTCATAACATAAGTAAGCGAGTTGTTATCAGTCCATACAGTAAAGATGTGGCCTTTCAGCCAGTGGCTGAACTTTTCACAGACACTCCATTTTATAGCCAAAAACTCTGTGAGTAGTGTACCTCTACTGTGCTCCACTCAGTGTCAGCAAATACTCTAGGTGGTGCTCTATCTTCTCCATCTGGTATCTTGGAAAGCACAGCTCCAAGTCCATCTAAAGAAGCATCTACTGAAAGGAGAAAAGGCTTTTGTCAATCTGGATGTGCCAAGACTATACAATTCAATAGATCATCTTTAAATTTTAAGAAGGCTGCATCACATTCTGGTGTCCAATTGGAAGCTGTTAGTTTTCTGAACGCACCCAGCCTCTTTCTGTCCTTGGCTGTTTTACCGCTCCACTTTTGTCCTGCAGTGAGTGCAAACAGTGGCCTGGCAACAGATGAACAATCAGGGATAAAATGCTGGTAATAGAATACCATACCAAGAAAGGACTTAATTCGGCATACAGAGGGGGTACAGCCGTCTTTCTCCATCAAGTCCTGCTTCTTCATGCTTGAGATTACTTCTACCCTCGCCTCCACAGACACTCCATTACAGTCATGATATGACCTAGAAACTTTACTGTTCTTTGTAACAAGCAGAACTTCTTTGGAGCAAGCTTTAAATTATTCTCTCTTAAGTGATAAAAGACTACTCTCAACCGCTTCAGAGCCTCCTCTTCCGTTGGTGCAAATACTAATACAATATCTAAATAACACAATAGACTAGAAAAGTTCAAGTCTCAAAAAATGCTCAGCATCATCCTCATGAATGAAGCAAGACTGTTGCATAAACCCTGGGGCATCCTACTGTATTTATGGAGACCTAGCGGGGTGGTGAAAGCAGTATACTTTTATCCTCTTCATGCATGGGGATATTGTAGAACCCTGATGTGAGATCCATTGTGCTGAAGAAAGTGTTGCCGCCTAAGGCGTCTTTTATTGTCCATGCATTCAACCACCTAAAATCTGTGCAAATGCAAAGGCCTCCATCTTTTTTCCACACCATAACCAGGGGTGAAGCAAACTCGCTGACAGACTTTGTAATTATTCCCTTCTCTTCCATTTCATTCAAACTTGCCTTAGTTTCTGATAATGGGCTAGTGGTACCCTTCTATATGGGAGGTGAAATGGACGGTCATCAATCAGATGAACGCGGTGAACAAAATCTTTGACTTCTCCACAACCCATTGAATTTTTAGAAAAAAATATCTTGGTACTCTGACAGTAGCTGCACTAACTTTTCTTTAGAAATATAACTAATTTGAGGTGTCAATGTCAATCTCTTCTAAACCTAAGCTTAGTAATTTCTGCTTAAAGTCAGTATCGTCAATTTGATTGTCTGATAAACATTCCACGTTGATAGCTTCTACTCTATGATTCACTGCCTGAAAGATATTCGTCCTCTGTAGAAAGACAAGGAGACACATCAGCCAGCTTGCCGTTCCTTTTCAAGGTGATTGGTTCATCTGATGGGTTGGCAATCTTCATGGGGACCCACCTGTCTCCCCACATTGGTGTAATTACTCTTCCCACAAGCATATTCTGGGGCATGGATTTGGAAGTGCTGGGTTCTACCATTACAGTACTCCCAGGGGAATTGATGATATTGTTAGGTAATCTTCCCCAAAATAGATGTTCCTGTCTTGGAAAGATGGTGACTGCCTGAATCAGTTTAACAGTACCTAACTTATTTGATATCTCTTTTCCTCTCCATCGAGTCAGACTGGACATCATGTTCACAATCAGGGGAAGGCTGTTGACCTTTGTTGGATATCAGCCTCCAATAATAATCACTGCTCTTCATTCGATGCATTAAACACTTAATAACATTAGACCCCACAATGAAATCATCATGCTGACCCGGCACTACTAACGTTGGAACAACAAAGTTAAAACCATACAATTGCAGCTCCAAATCGTAAACGCACTTCGGGCGTGCCTATTGACCTCCACAGCCAATTAAAACTACTTGCCCTACAGACTGCTTTGTATCAGGAAGGATACCTGTCATTAACAACTTCTGTTCTCCGTCCTCATTAAGAGTGCATCCCATCGAACCTGAATCAAGCATATCCCTAAGTTGAACTTGGCCGTTGACAATGACCGGTACATAAAACAGTTCGCTAAAGGTTTGCACTTTCTGTGAACCCTGAATTATTATTTTGTGTGCTGCTGGTGCTGCAATACATGAGTTGGAATAGAGGACCTCTAAATCATCACCAACGACGGTTTGTTGCCCTGCACCCACACGTCCCCTCTCCATGTGCGGGTTCTCTAGTTTAGCACCGTTAAACTGTGGGTCAGAATATCTGTGTCTTTGTTTATGGCAGTTTCTTTTCCAGTGACCAGGCAAAAAACATGCCATGCAAATTCTGTCAACAGTGAGAAAGTGTGGAGAGGTCTGAGGCACCGCAAACTTTATAATCCCTTCTGGGATAAGAGTGTGGATGATTAAACTGTGGCTGTGGCGTCATTGTGGCTTATGTCTTTTGCTTAAGGACATGATCTAATAAATGTATTAAATTCTGCATGGAGGCACCTTCAGTTACCTGGACATTGTTGACAGTTCCTTGTACCTGAGATGAGGTAGCAGTATATTCACTGGTGGTGTCTTGGGAAGAGACTACCTGTGCCTGAGCATTGGCATTTTTTATCATTATTGGCTTTGGAGATTTGATAGGTGCATGTGTCTTATTTTCCCTCTGGTATTCATCAAGCCATTCTTGAATCTCACTGGCAGTCCACTTCTCTGCTAACTTAAATTTTAACACCCCTGAAAGAGCTGGATCAGGACAATATTTGACAAACATCATTGCAACCTCTTGATTTAGATCCCCAATGTTGCGGCACTGTCTTCTCAAGCACTCGTCTGCTTTACTCATCTACTGCTTTATTCAGGCGAATCCAGTAATCCACTACACTCTCAGTAGGTGTTGGTTGTAAAAGTCATAAAGTGGCATACAGGAATAAGCTAGTTAACTACAATTTTGTTGTAGGATGTCAAAAATTTATTTGGGGTTCTGTTTGGGTCTGAGTGAGGGATCGCTACATAATTTAATCTTTACTATATCTCTTGCCTTTCCCATTAATCTAGGACATATTTCCCCTGACTGTTCATGGACAGGAAATCCCATTATTCTTAAATACAGTTCCATAAGCTCCTCCCATTCATAAACAGAATATTTGTCAGGACCATTCCCCTGAACAAATTGAGGTTATTTAGTACCAGACTGCACTACCAACCTCACACCAGAAAGGTTTAATTCAGTGTGCTGTTGTTGAACCCCCATACTATGTGAACCTGTGGGATTGGCATCACCTGATCTTCGATTATTCTGTAATTGGGTCGTAATACCTTATTATACAATTAGCTCAGGAAATTGGTCAAGCTAAGATATTCCTTGATACTTTAAACATGTTGTTGTACGTGATTTCAATTTGTTTTGTTTTTAATGTTGAACAGCTTCGCTCAGTTTGACTGTACAGATACTTGGGAAGGACTTGTATTTGTTAACAAAGGATCATTTGAATTTACCCACTACTCTCTGTGTGGTCTGTGCAATACTGTTGCAAAATCTACCCTTACCAATACCAGCATATCTTTCTTGGTATACATAATTATCATTACTTAAGATTGGAGACATTACTGATTCACTATGTTCATTATTAGCCTTTTTAATTATTGAGAGGAATGGTAGTTTGCACAAAAAAATAATAATAATAAAAAAAATACTATTGTTTGAACTTGCAACATGACACATAAAATGTGTTAATTTTATTAAGCTTACATCCATGCCTGACCAGCTTTCGTTGAAAACCTGAAGGTTCTGCTTGATTTTAGAAATGCTCTATTTCCTGTTTGAAAATATCTGGTTTCCTGTTTGGTAGAATGTAGTTCCTCATTTAATTAATAATAAATAAAGGAATCATTTATTTGGTAAAAAAAAAAAAAAAATGATTTAAACATATACAACTTTGTCAAACATCAAGCGAATAGGCATCATTGGAAAGGTGCTGGGGCCCAACATTCACAAAATTGTTACTTCTAAATTGGCTTCTTTTTTTGACTGCTCCATATTATTGCACCTCTTTACATTGAAATGCTCATTCCCTTATCATCGGGGTTGTAACCATAATAAAGATGCTGAGACACATATGTGCCAAGGAAAGTTCTCAACACAGACTGAAGTGTTCTTGGTTATCCTTACAAGCATGGACAACAGGCAGGTAAGGCACAGGTGGATCAGAGCACACATAGACAGACAGCCCATACATACAAGACTACGTGAAAGAGCATGAAGCAACATATATCCAACAATGAAGACGATGAACAAGACCAATAATGGCAACGAGTACAACAGATAATGAGAATGCAAGGCATTGCAGATTTGTAAAGCATTAGATCTCTTGATAAAAGGTAATATCCATGTCCTTTGCATTTCTTGGCCATGGTTTGATTTCAATGAGTGCATCATTTGCATGCACCCATTTTCCAGTAGCACCCACAGCAAGAAGAGACACATAGTGTCCTGAAGTAACACCCTGTCCTTGGTGTATGATAATGGAAGATAACTGGTCATTCTTGTTGTCCACAGTAATTTTGCTCTTCTGCACAGCAGTAAAGTTGGCATTATGTTGCTTTGTAACGGTCCTGTCTGGTTTGGACTGCAATTATTCTTCCTGCTGACTGAATAAGTTCACGTTTCATGATTGTACAAGTTTTGCATTGCCTACAGTTGCTACCAAGAATTGTTGCCCATTTGTCATTTCTATAAATGAGTTCTTCCAAACACATGGCATCTCTACCAGCAGGTACATGTAGAGGGTAAACATGCAACACCTGTCGGTTTGATGAGCAGCAGTTACATCTAGTACAGAGAAAGTCATGACTTATTGTGACTGAAACCATGCGAGATACTTCAGGACTCATTTCAGACAATTTAGTGAGAAACGCTGCAAAATCTTGCTGCTCTCCTCTATTGAAGGGTTCTCCGAAGAAGTGACAAATATCCACAGTAGTTAGAGATGCAGTGGCTGGCAAGTGATCATAGTTGTGAACAAAGCTCCTGATAGCCTTTTGTTGACTGTGTTATAATGAATCCTTCAGAGGCTGCAAGTGAAGAAGGAACTGCAAAGTTGCGTTTGCAGAGCATGAGGTGAAATTCGGGTTGCTCAAGCCTCTGAATGGATATGTAACTGCAAGTGTTCTCTTAGAAGATTGAGGCTTTTGCTGTTCCTAAACATTAGTGATGGCTCGGTGAATGAAATGCACTCAATCTTTTACCTTGTGTCCCTTGTGTGTGTTGGTCTCCTTCAAGCTTATCAACTTAGGGCAATAAATCCCCTCCCTTGAGGTGCCTTAATGTAGGTGGGGTCAGAAAGCTGATAAGGTGGACACCGCTTAAGGATTTAACTCTGGAAACTGCAACAAAACTTTGTCCATATGAGGAAATGGAGTTACCAAGATTCATCCTACTGTTTTTAGAGTCTTACCCTGGCATTTGTGAATGGTGACTGAATGAGCATCAATGACTGGGAACTTCTCTCAAACAATGTAGACTCTATCCAATGTAGACGTAAACGTTCAAAGGTATGGGTGACTCCATTGTTCAATGAGATGGTTATGGTTTTGACCATACTTGTGTTTTCCAGATAGTAGGAAACAGCTTGAAGCTTACCTATTGCCCCATTGATGAGACCAGTGGTAATGTCAATGATCTTGCAAAGTACCAGTTTGCAGCCAGTTTGACTCATATAACAGTCCAGCTGTACGACTGCAGTCAGCCTTGTAGGCATTCTTTTATTTCTCTGGAAGTTACAAGGGCAGTCCACATTCCATAAGATAAATGTCCTCTCCAGACATACGATCAAGCACAGCAATCTGGATCTGGTTACAGGCATACAGTAGGCATGACACAGGTTGAGCCCTTGAGATGAAATAGCTAGGTGGCTATTTTTTCTAATTAGTAGTGGAAGAAAACCACTTCAGCAAGTACAGTAGAATCTGCCAGAATTGACTGATGCTGTATCTACTATAGATACCAATGAGAGCAAAAGAAATACAAAAGAAAAACAAGGGAAGCGCAGATATTTTCAAGAAAGCTGGGAGTCTTTGTATATTGATTTTATATTTTTAAACACTGCAATAACAGTTCTGCTTGTGAAGCATCCACACTATAATTTGAAGGATGATACAAATTACGGCTGATTTATTTGCACTGTGCAGGACCTTATTTTCCCCCATTGGTGCTTGAGCCCCGCAGCATTCACAGAATTGCCGCCAGTGCACCTATCACTATGTAACACAATTTTTGTTCCTGGGTAGTAAGTGTTATTTCCTAATTGCTTATGCCTCAAAAGTATAGAAAATGGCTATTATTCCCCACAAACTTTGCTTTTGTGACCAGGACAGTGATATTTCAAAATATCACTGTAAATACAGTATAATTGTAAATCTCGAAAAACTACTCATTTACAGTATAATTGTAAATCTCGAAAAACTACTCATTTACAGTATAATTTTAAATCTTGAAAAACTACTCACTTCTAAATCTTTTGTAGTCATATTTGTATTACTTTAGTATAAATACATGTTAATTTGGATTCATATGTTGTTTTTTTCTGACTTTATGTGAACGAAAAGACACACATTTTCCCATTTTCCCATTGGAAATAGTGATATTTTGAAATATCACTGTCCTGGTCACAAAAGCAAAGTTTGTGGGGAATAATAGCCATGTTCTATACTTTTGAGGCATAAGCAATTAGGAAATAACACTTACTACCCAGGAACAAATTATTTTTTTGTTTTTTGTTACACAGTGTTATCAGTGATTAAAGGCTGATTTTCAAACAAACTCATTATTGCTTACCAATACTGTATTGGTATAAGAAAAGTGTGTTTTTAAAAAAGCAATTTCAGCTTTCAATGACTTAAAATATGCTGAAGACAATGTAAACAACACCAAGCTACAGACAGGGAGTCCCAAGCTTTAAATGTGTTACTGTTTATAAATAAGAACTCAACTTTATTATGAATATTGTTTTACTATGTTTTTTTTTGGTAATTGTTTTGGTAATTGTTTGTTTATTAGTTTTAAAATGTTTAGTAAAACGTGACCTATTGTTTGACCTCATTAGTACAACCAGCCCCCTTTGCTAACGACATCTTCAGTCAGGGTCATAACCAAGTATAAATCTCAACATTTTTATAAAATCACTTTACAATTATTTCTAAAGATGCAACATGTTTCAGTAAATTCAAATGATAAGCTTCACATCCCATTCCGATTGAGTGACCGTTTTCTAAGCATTATTTGTGAATCTTTATTCAACATTGCTACACCCCATTAGAAAACTGACTTCCCTGCATTTTTTTAAATTATTCATCATTTAATCGTAAAATCACAATTAAATACGCTACTATACTCCTCCTGGGCGCTGCCATAATAGGGTCACACGACTGTGATACTGCACACCAATTGGCTCAGTTGTTATGTCAGATTTTGCTAAAATTAGAAGCCTGGCGTGTACTGAGTTATGGAAAGAAACGATCATTTGAGTTGTATTTAATGTGCTGTATATAGTGTTTTGAGGACAAAGGACACTGAACATCAGAAAGCAGGCACTGTGAGATGAATAGCTTATACCGCGTTTTGCATCTAAACTCTTCATATATACAGTGCCTATAGAAAGTCTATACCCCCTTGAACTGTTTTCACATTTTGTTGTGTGCATGCATTTAAATGAGGATTTTTTTCCACTTATCTACACACCATACTCCACACTGTCAAAGGGGGAAAACTTTTTTATTTAGAAAAAAAATTATATATTAAAAATACAGAACTGAAAGATCATAATTGAACAAGTCTCCACCCCCTTGAGCTAATACTTGGTGGAAGCACCTTTGGCAAAAAAATTTTGACCATTATTCTTTAAAAAAAACTGTTCAAGTTCCTTGGAGAGTGTTGATGGACAGCAATCTTCAAGTCATGCCACAATTTTTTGAAATTTACCTTTTTGCTCTTTAGCCACTCTAGTGTAGTTTTGGCTGTTCTCTTTGGGTCGTTGTCATGTGAACTTCCGTCCCAGTTTCAGCTTTCTTGCTGAGGGCAGCAGGTTTTCCTAAAGGACTTCTCTGTACTTTACTCCATTCATTTTCCCTTCTATACTGACAAGTGCCCCAGACCTTCCTGATGAAAAACATCCCCATAACATGATGGTGCCATCACCATGCTTCACAGTGGGGATGGTGTTCTTTGGGTGATGCACTGTTTTGGGTTTGCACCAAACATAATGCTTTGCATTTAGGCCAAAAAGTTTCATTTTAGTTTTGCCAGACCACAAACTTTTTGCCACATGGCTACAGAATCTCCTGAGTATTTTTTTGCATACTTTAAAAGGGATGCAAGGTAGGCTTTTTTGAGTAATGGCTTCCTTCTTGCCACCCTACCATACAGGCCAGATTTGTGGAGTGCTTGGGATATTGTTGTCACATGCACACTTTGACCAGTCTTCGTCATAAAAGCCTGTAGCTCTTACAAAGTTTCTACCTAATAAATTATTCCTTTATTTATTTTTAATTAAACAACTACAGTTTATCAGAGATCAGAGATTTAGACAAGGAAGCTACATGCCATTCTTGTGTACAATTCCATTCTATGGTATCTACTAAACAGGAAACTGGATATTTCCAAACAGGATATAGAGCATTTCTAGAATCAAGCAGAACCTTCAAGTTTTCAGCGAAAGCTGATCAGGCAAACTGTCTGATGTAAGCTTAAAAATGTACGCAT
Organism: Polyodon spathula; assembly: GCF_017654505.1. Taxonomy (NCBI): domain Eukaryota; kingdom Metazoa; phylum Chordata; class Actinopteri; order Acipenseriformes; family Polyodontidae; genus Polyodon; species Polyodon spathula. The sequence goes on along the minus strand of NC_054538.1, from coordinate 50,991,742 downwards.
TTCAACAACAGTGCAGTGGCACAGCAGGCTAAGGCTGTGTGCTCTTCAAGGACGTCATGTTGCAAGTTCAAACAACGGTAATTTTTTAAATATTATTATTATTTTGGTGCGATATGTGCTGTTTTAACACACACACACACTCCAACAGCACGGCTCCTTACAGGTTGCTATCCCAGGACAGAGAGAGTGAGCAAGGGAAAAGACGCTGCTTAAATAGGGCTGAGCCCCGCCCCTGCAATCAGCGAGCTCGGTGTTCTGTTGAGGTGTTCTATTGAAGGTGAAATATTACTTCTTTTTAATTTAGAGTGACCAATTTTTTTATTTATTTTGCCCCAATTTGGAAAGTCCAGTTTTTTTTTCTCCTCCTGCAGCGAGTCCCCACACAGCACAGACGTTCTGAGGGTGTGTGAGCGTCCTCTGATCTCACAAGTTAAAGCCAGAATTGCTTTTACACCGAGCAATCCAGAGCAGAGGTGGGTGGGCTACCGATCCCGGAGAAAAGAGATAAGCCCTGCCTCTTATCCACTCTGAATGTGCTCTGTGTCTGGCCAGTAGGGTTCACTGTTACGCGATGAGGAGAAGAAATCCCTGCCGGTTTCTCATCTCGCACCCTGGCAGCGTCAGAGCCAAGGTGATGCCCCCCTCGGGGGTCACCAACAGAGTTCAGCCTCTTTGCACAGCCTGGACACAAACTGGCACCGTCCAAGCTATGTGACTCATCCAGCGCTCCCAGTGGCAGCGATTTAACTGGATGAGACATTCGGGGACCCCTAAATTTAAATATTTTAGGTCCACCCAATGTTAAATATCCCGCCAGCGACCTGTCCCTTTAACTCTTTTTACTCAGGCATAGTGAGACACAGCCCTTGGAAAGAGGATATTCAGACCTTTAAAACAAGTATTTACAGTAGATGACCATATTAGGAGGACCTTGAATGTCAGTGTTTTGGAATGTTGCTGCTCCGCTGAAGACAGACCTACCTCGGTGTAGCAAACAAACCTATAAATATATATTGCGGATCAGATGCACAAGACCAGAGCTGTTTATGGTTATGTTGCCCTGGTTGCCACCTTGCTGGCTATTCAAGCCACAGTGAACAGCTCCATTTTGTGCCACATGATCAGGGTCGGTGGGACGAATAATTTGAATTGTTTTTTTTTTCTTTTTGTTTTCTTTTGCACATTTTCAATGAATTAGTTTTTTGGTTGCTTTTGGTCCCTGTTGTATATATGGCCATAATTCCTTTATTTTTTCAATGTTCCCTACATGTTGATGTTTCATTGTGCATGGTCAGCTAAAATATTTTTCACAAGCAATAAATTATTATTTTTTTTTATTGTGGCATCACTTTTTCTGTGGTTTATGTTATTTGTATTGAACAGGGTTGAAGCAACAGTTACAAATATTGATGCCCGTCTCAGCTCCCTGGAAACAAACTGCACTAACCTGTTGGCCGAAAATGAGAAACTAAGAGCAAAAATGGATGACCTGGAGAATTGTTCGAGGCAGGACAACCTCCGTGTCATTGGGATTCCAGAGGGCTTGGAGAAGGGTAATCCAACTGAGTTTATGTTCCAATTCTTCTTGGAATCTTTGGCCCGCTGGGCCTGGAATACCCACTCTCTGGAAAGAGCCCATTGCATGTCCGGAGCGGAGTCAGGGGAGGGTGAACATCAGAGAACCATGATCTTAAAGGTCAACAGGTTCCGGGTAAAAGTGCGGATTCTCTGTTTGGTGAGGCAACAGGAAAAACTCACTTTCCGAGGAAGTCAAGTTCACATTTTCCCAGATTTGTGTGGATAACATGAAATGGAGAGTCAACAACATAAAAAATCATCTGAGGGGCGCTGGGGTCCGTTATGGTTTGCTTTATCCAGCCTCTAAACTCTGTATATCCTTCAATGGGACAGACCAGGTATTCCTAATGCCACAAGCTGCAGAAAAAAATATCTGCAAAGGAAATACAACCACAGTTTAAACAGCTATGTTTTTAATAGTATTTGATGGAACTAAAAGTTCACAATAAGTAGCTGTGAATTATCGATTTAGAGGTGTGTTTGAGTGCTGATGTTTTATCTATATATACAACCCCCGCAATGTATGTTACATGTTATATATATATACACATATATATATATATATATATATATATATATATATATATATATATATATATATATATATATATATATATATACATATATATATATATATATATATATATATATATATATATATATATATATATGATATTCAGAAAACACATATATATAATTATATCGTTACGAATTTATAATGTACCGCAATGCTTAATATTGAAGAGGTGCTGACCACTATAAGATAATTGTGTGTAGTGAAGGTAGAGTCTCTATGGTAATACAAAAGTAAAAAAGTAATTGAGCCAACCATTCAGTTTGAATGGCTTACCAAAAGAGTTTCTGTAAGGTTACTCTGACTCTCACCATTTTTCTTCAGAAGGATTTAATACTTAACTGCTGCGCATTTGTATTCATCCAAAAAATCTCTGTTTAAAAACATCTCTGTTTTTAAACAAATCTATTTGTTTAAAAACATGGACATAAGACAGACAAACAAACAGCGTGTTTTGACACTAACGTATCTTCATCAGGTTCACTGTAATTGTGAATTAGAGGTTGGTTTAGCATTTATACTAATCAATTTAGCAATTAGTTAAACATCTTAGGTGTGTCAAAAATTAGATAATTTATTTAGTCAATAAAACATGGAGCAATCATTATATAAAAAAGATCTAAAACATCAATCAGCAAATGCAATATTAACAGGTTAATTGCACTTGGAACAATCAAATGACAAGTCATCTTTAATAATTTAAGCAATTTTACAAGTATGCCAATCAGTTAGGCAATCAATCAGTTATCTTGTGTATTAGTTAATCTAATTATTGCATAAGTAATTAAAAAAACCTTATATGAAGAGTATACTATTATTTAATTAAACAAATTCGATATTAACAGGTTCATTATCCCAAACTTCATAAAGATAACTTGTCATTTGTATGGTCCATCAATCCTGTGTGGCTTACAACCATCAATGTAGAAATGGAATACTGACATTAGCAACAGTAACATTAGCAGCAGATCACCAAATAAAAGAACAATTAACATTATCAGTAATCATACTAAAACTCAATTCATTTTATGAATTGTGACAGAGAGCGAATGAATCCTAGTCAATAATCTCCCTCCCAACCAGTGAGGGCGCTGTATAACAATGTGCCTGATCTTTATAAACAACGTCTAATGTTACAAAGTGAATTAAATAACAAACGAAAAACAAAATGGTGTGAGGGAAGGAGTGCAGGGGTGAAATCCAAAACAAACCGTGATGACTCGTCTTTAATTTGTCTTCGTGGTGACCATACATAAACAAAAAAAAGACAAAAGAAATGTTAGTATTTCAAAAAAAACCCGCTGCACAAAACCAGTCTCTCCCTTCACCCGTTACTCCTCCTACTTTTACTTTCGGACCAACCCCGAACACAGTAGTACGTTCCCTTTAGTATGTAATGTCCCGCCTCTGTAGTCAGTGGAACACCAATCCCCAACCGACACGTGTCCTTATCCTTCACTTGACTCCAGTGGCTGGAAGTTACATACTCGTACTTCCGCCCCTCACCAAGGTGCCGCCCCTCAAAAGATGACTTTTGCCATGGTCACGAGATCTTGGTAAGGGAAGTCCCGAGTTGGTTTGATGCCATCTACTGTCGGGAGGCTGAATCACAGACCGAAACCCCTTTGACTCATCACATATCCCACCCCTCAGAGTGGAGCCGAAGGAACACTCGGAAACCTCTAACCCTTCCCTTTTACCTCCCTCCCGGGAAAAAAAATCAGCATTTTGATGTAACTTACCCGCACGATACCTTATTTGAAAGGCGAAGGGTTGGAGCGCCAGGTACCACCGCGTAATCCTAGCGTTTGAATCCTTCATCGTGTCTAACCACTTTAAAGAAGCGTGATCTGTGATGAGTACAAAGGGTCGTCCCAGAAGATAGTATTTTAAAGATTCCACTGCCCATTTCACTGCCAGGCATTCTTTCTCCACTACCGAATACCTCTGTTCTCTGGGCAGTAACTTCCGACTGATGTATAGTATCGGGTGTTCTATACCATCTCTCTCCTGGGACAGAACCGCCCCCAGACCAGTCTGCGATGCATCTGTCTGCAGGACGAACTCTCGGCTGAAATCCGGGCTTATTAATGCTGGGGCCTGACTCAAATTAGTTTTAATAGATTCAAAGGCTGTCTGACACTCTGCACTCCACTTAACTTTATTTGGAGCGTTCTTTTTAGTGAGATCAGTGAGAGGGGCGGCTATAGTGGAAAAGTGTGGAATAAAGCGGCGGTAATAACCAGCCAACCCTAACAGTGATCTCACCTGGGTTTTCGTGGTAGGTACCGGTGAATCCAACAAAGCCTGGACTTTTGAAACCAACGGTTTCACTCTACCCTTACCCATTATGAAACCTAAATATTTAGTTTCTTCTTTTCCAATAGCGCACTTTGCCATGTTCGCTGTGAGCCCCGCCCTCCTCAGAGACTGTAAGACGGCTTCTAATCTAGTCAAATGTTCTCTCCAGGAAGAACTATAAATGACTACATCATCGATATACGCAGCTGCATACTCTCGATGAGGTTGTAAAACCCTGTCCATTAGTCTCTGAAAAGTAGCAGGCGCTCCATGAAGTCCGAACGGCATAGTACAAAATTGAAAAAGACCCTCTGGGGTTGAAAATGCCGTTTTCTCACGAGAGGCTTTCGTTAATGGAATTTGCCAATATCCTTTCGTCAGATCCAGAGTTGAAATAAACCGAGCTTGCCCCAGTTTGTCTAAGAGTTCATCTACTCGAGGCATGGGATATGCATCAAACTTGGAGATAGCATTCACCCTCCTAAAATCGATACATAATCGTAGTGACCCATCTGGCTTGTCTATTGGTACTATTGGGCTACACCACTCACTTCGGGAAGGTTCAATTACCCCAAGTTTCAACATACACTCCACCTCCCTTCGAACAGAATCTCTCCGACTCTCTGGAATGCGATACGGTCTCTGTCTAACTCTTAGACCTGGCGGAGTGATAATAGCATGTTCGATCAAATGCGTTCTTCCAGGCACGTTAGAAAACACATCACTGAACATTTTAATTAGATTGCTTACCTCTTCACGCTGATCAGGAGTTAATTGTTCCCCCATCGGGACCTCAATTGCTGACTCTGACTCAATTGAGGGTCCAAAATCCTCTCCCTCCTGTACAGGAGATATAAAATGGACTTCCCGTTCTTTCCACGGTTTCAGGAGATTAACATGATAAATTTGACTTTCTTTCCGACGCCCAGGCTGTCGGATCTCATAATTGACTTTACCAATTGCTCGAATAACCTGAAAGGGACCCTGCCATTTAGCAAACAACTTAGATTCCGATGAGGGCAACAATAACAACACTTTATCTCCAGGTCGAAAGTTCCGAATTCTTGCATTTTTATTGTAGCTTTGTTGCTGCTTCTGCTGTGCCGCTTTGAGATTGTCATGTGCCAATCGACCGACTAATTCTAAGCGATCGCGTAACTGCAACACGTATTTTACTACATTTTTAGACTCCTTTGACTGTTCTTCCCAGCCTTCTCTTATGAGATCCAAGATACCCCGCGGCTGCCGACCGTACAAGAGCTCAAACGGGGAAAACCCCGTTGAGGATTGTGGTACCTCGCGAACTGCAAAGAGCAAGTAGGGAAGCAGTTTAGCCCAATTGCGTTTTTCTTGATCTACAAAGCGGCGCAACATATTTTTCAAAGTCTGATTAAATCGTTCAACAAGCCCATCCGTTTGTGGATGAAAAACTGAGGTTCTAATTGAACGAATTTTCAATAATTTATATAGTTGCTGAATACAGTCTGACATAAAATTAGTGCCCTGATCAGTGAGAATTTCTTTCGGGATTCCCACCCTAGAGAATATTTTTACCAATTCATTCGCTACAGCTATTGCATTCATAGAGCGTAAGGGAACAGCTTCTGGATATCTCGTTGCGTAGTCCACTACTACTAAAATATACCGATATCCTGACTCTGTTCCCTCCAGAGGGCCTACTAAATCTACACCAATCCTTTCAAACGGAACCCCAATAATTGGAAGTGGAACCAGAGGTGCGGGGCGAACTGACTTAGGGGCAGCTAATTGACATTCAGGACACTCCGATACATACTTCCGCACCAGACCATAAACCCCAGGCCAAAAAAACCGGGCCAGAATTCGTTCCTGAGTCTTTTCAGTTCCCAAATGACCTGAAAATGGAATGTCATGCGCCAATCTCATGATTTCTGACTGAAAAGGCCTAGGAACCAATAACTGTTTTACGAGCTGTCCCGTCCCGGGAGCCCGGGTTATTCTATATAATAAGTGCCCAGATACAGAAAAATGCGGAAATACCACCGGTTGTCCTTCCTGCATATCCTTCCCCTCGATATATCTAACCCGTTTCCAAGCATACTGTAACGTGGGATCATTTTGTTGTTCATATCCCAAGTCAATATCTCGGTCCCAATGGTTAGGTACACAGAGAGGAGTGTCTTTTATTACATGACCTTCCACCTCAGTAACCTCGCAGCCCCGGTTACACTGAATACCTACTCCCTTTCCTTGCCGTTTCAACGATTGGTTTACTTTTGTGTCAGACCCCTCCCCTTGTCGTCTCAGAGTTCCCTCATATTTTTCCACCCGACGCTCTCTTTTTGTTTTTCTTGGGCGGATTTTAGGGTTAAACAGGTCGGATTGCAACGGAAAAATCTCGCCAATTGTTTTCTCCTGTTGCTTTAATTGTCCCCTGGTAGAAACTAAGACCATTTCCCGACCTAAAATACGATCAAAAAACGGCCAGTCTCTTCCCAGGAGAACAGGGTATGGTAAACATTGCGCTACAGCCACTTTAACGCAAGCTGAATAATCACCTACAATAAGTCTAACTTTAGTGGTGGGATAAACCCGAGTTTCTCCATGAATACAGGAGATAGCCACTTTACCCTGTGGCTCCCAGGCTACCCCATCCAAGAGAGCTTGCCGAATCAATGTTTGTGCACACCCAGAGTCCGCAAATGCGTAAGTACTCTTTCCCCCGACCTGTACTCTTAACTGATAAGGGCCCTCCCGACATTCCCCAGTGTTCCTACCTGTTACTGCTGACCAGGATCTTGTCGCCAGGTCCACCTTTATTACTGGACAATTCCTGGCAATGTGTCCAGGCTCATTACATTGGTAGCACACTTGGTTAGGAGGCATCAACGGAGTTAATCTGTCCTGCGAGTCCGCGACCGGCAGGTTAGGGGGATTCTCTCTCGCCCAGGATGGGGCTAACCTCGACCTCCATGGTCTGAAGGTCCGGTTACCCCCTCTGGGCTTCATTGGTTGGTTGGTCCGAGTTAGTTTAGGGGCAGGAGTGGGGTCTGACCCGGCACCTTCGTTTGCGTCTTCGTAGGCCTCCGCCAGGAGGAGGGCATCCTCGAGAGTGGTAGGTCTATTCCTCTTAATCCACTCTCGATTCCCTGGCGGTAGTATAGACGCAAACTGTTCTATAACTATTTTCTGCACCAGTTCTTGGGGTGTATGTTCTTCTGGCCGCAGCCACCGGGTGCACTGATCTAAAAGATATTGTCCCGCAACCCGGGGCCGCATCCCCTTGGACAGCTGGTATTCCCGAAAACGGCGCCGGTATGTTTCCTCCGTGATCCCGAGGCGTGAGAGAATGGCTTCTTTAACTTTAACATAGTCCCCTGCATTCGTGGCCGTCAGGGCTCGATACGCTGCCTGAGCTTCCCCTGTCAGGCAGGGTGCCAATTTCATGGCCCAGTGTTCCCTAGGCCACTCTGCAGCCTCTGCCACTCTCTCAAACGTAATCAAGAAAGCCTCGGGATCATCTTCCGAGGTCATCTTCTGAAGATTAGGCTGAGCTGCAAACATCCGGGCAACCGCTCTCTCTGATGTTGATATTGATAGTTTTTCTACCAGCTGTCCCAAGAACTGGGCGAGCTGTTCCAGGTGCCGTGTCTCTCTCTCCTCTCGCTTCTCCTCCTGCTCCCTAAACATTGTCAAAACTGTAGCTGGATCCATTTTCACTTCTGACACCACGTGTGAGGCGAGAGTGTATTAAATGGAATGTCCAGACAGTAATTTATGTGTACAGAAATAAAATAATTTATTTTTATTTTCTATACACAACAAAAAGGATTAAATAACAAACGAAAAACAAAATGGTGTGAGGGAAGGAGTGCAGGGGTGAAATCCAAAACAAACTGATGACTCGTCTTTAATTTGTCTTCGTGGTGATCATAAACAAAAAAAAAGACAAAAGAAATGTTAGTATTTCAAAAAAACCCGCTGCACAAAACCAGTCTCTCCCTTCACCCGTTACTCCTCCTACTTTTACTTTCGGACCAACCCCGAACACAGTAGTACGTTCCCTTTAGTATGTAATGTCCCGCCTCTGTAGTCAGTGGAACACCAATCCCCAACCGACACGTGTCCTTATCCTTCACTTGACTCCAGTGGCTGGAAGTTACATACTCGTACTTCCGCCCCTCACCAAGGTGCCGCCCCTCAAAAGATGACTTTTGCCATGGTCACGAGATCTTGGTAAGGGAAGTCCCGAGTTGGTTTGATGCCACCTACTGTCGGGAGGCTGAATCACAGACCGAAACACAGTATGTGAAGCATATATTATACTTATAATAAAAAAGAACAAAGACACCGTGGACTGTCACTCATATCGTCCCATTTCCCTCCTAAACGTGGATGTCAACATCCTTGCCAAGGGTCTCGCCAATCGTCTTGAGTCAGTTCTTCCCTCTGTACTCTCATCTGATCAGACAAGGCTTATTCAGAGAATGCACTCATTTCTTCCTCTTCTCCACTTCCAGTGGTCTTTGTCTCTCTTGATGCAGAGAAGAATTTTGACTGTGTTGAGTGGGACTACCTTTTTGCTACTCCACAGTTTCGTTTTGGTCCAAATTTTATCTTGTGGGTTAAGCTATTATACTACTCTCCACTGGCCCCTGTACAGACTAATAATATTCTCTCAGAACATTTTCCACTTGGTCATGGCACCAGGCAGGGTTGACCACTCTCTCTACTTCTTTTTGCTCTTGCAATTGAACCCCTCTGTATCTCCCTGCATAGCAACTGTGATATTCAGGGGATAGTTTGAGCAGGGTGGGAACAAAAGGTTTCCCTGTATGCAGACGACCTTCTATTATACGCTTCTGACCCTGCCTCCCTCACGTCCTCTCCACCCTAGAACAGTTTGGAAAATGTTCAGGCTATAAACTAAACTTACACAAAAGTGAACTTTTCCCAGTTAATCCTGCAGCAGTGCATATGTACTTTACGTTCAAAATAGCCTGTGAAAGCTTTACCTATTTGAGTTTATCAGTCAACTGATCCTTTATAAAAAGTCTTTAAGACGAACTTTCCTTCTCTGTTAGAGTGTATTAAATTTGACTTGATATGTTGGTCCATGCTGCCTCTGTTGGTGATGGGTCGGGTCAATTCTATCAAAATTAGTATACGTTCCAAATGTCTATACCTTTTTCAGTGTATCCCAGTCTTTTTTTTTTCTAAAGCTTTTTTTATTACTTTATTTCCAAATGTATTTGAAATGTAAAAAGCCCTGGAATCCAGGGACATTATCTTCAGAGATTGAGGCCAAGCGCAAGTCTGGGTCTTCCTAACTTCCAACTGTACCACTGGGCAGAAACATCTCTAATATGTTGTGTTGGTTACAATGCCACCACCAGCATGAAAGGCCGGAATGGTTATATTTAGAAAAAGCCTCTTGTAAAGCATCATTTGTGTCTGCTCTATTATGTATCCCCCTTCCCCATTCTCCTACTCAGTACAGCACCAACCCACTGTCTTCGAACCTGGATTAAATTTCGAAGGTGCTTCGCTCTGCCATCACTTCCAATGTCTGCACCAACCCAATCATTTATTTCCACTCTCCTCCTTGTTCCCATCTCCCCCTAAATCCCATGTTAATCCTTTGCTTAATTTAAAACTTGGTCGTAGAGGAATCATATAAAACATGCATGACATTATCCTCTTTGCATTGCCCATCCCTATTAAAAACTGCAAGGGAGCAGGATATACGCCTTAAGTGCACAGATGAAGTTCTTGGTAGAATACACTACTCATCAATTTGCGCCCAACATGGGCTAAACCATTCAAAACCATACACCGGTTACATCTGTCAAAAGCCAGACTGGCTAATACCCGGGTGTGGACCCCACCTGTGACAGGTACAAACAAGAACCTGCTTCACTCATACATATGTATTGGGCCATTTTGGTCTTCTGTTTTTGAGACACTGTCTACAGTTCTGGGAGTACCCACTGATCTTTCCCCACTAACAGCTTTCTTTGGAGTTGCTGAATTGTTTACTTTGCATGGCGAATCCAAGAGTTTTATGACAATATAATTGGTCTATGTCCAGTTTGGCCACTGTGGTGTCCCAGGTATCTTGCCTCTTTAGCGTATCCTTATAATCTGTGTATCATACAGTTGAGGGCATTTTTGCACCCAAAGTGCAGATAACGTCACACAACAACACTTCAATTGAATGGTCTAGATGGAAATTTGCTGTGCAGTATTATTAAAAAATCGCTCTGGTTTCTATCCTGCACGGTTTTCCGTCGTGCCACTTTTCCATTCCACACTCAGTGTAATTGCACCCATTCAAAACAATAGATTACATTTTTTTTGCCTTACGGTTTACCGCTTTCCGCTACCGTGCCCAGTATAATCAGACTTTTGGGGGGTCCACGGAAAAATTCTTCAAAGCATGGCAACTTTTTCTGCTGTATGTTGACCAACTCAGTCTGAATCCAATCCCATAGCCTTACAATCCATTGTAAAAAGAAAGGAGGATCATATGCAATCAGTCTCAATGCATGCTTACAATGTTTTTGCTTGGGGGGGGGGGTCACCTGGTAGAAGGGCAGCTATGTGGTGCGCAGGGGGAGTCATACAGCACAGGTTTGCATCCTGGCTGTGTCAGTAGGCAGGAGACTCCGCAGGGAGCATCGCATTGGCTCTGGCGCTCCTGTGGGTTAAGGTGGAAAAACCACTCATCACACTACAGTAAACTCTGCTGGCCAGGTGCCGAGTGAGCTCAAATACAGAAAGAGGAAACAGTAATGCAAATATTGCATCTATTTAAAATTAATAGGAAAAATGGTTGTGAAAGCTGTCCGTCTGTTTTTATACTTGGCAACAGTACTAATAAATGTATTGTTGGGATGTATTGGGTGACTTATTTTTTGGGGTTTAAGAACGGGTGATGTAATGTATTATTGTACAGTTACAGTGCCTATAGAAAGTCTACACCCCCTCCATATAGCCTGGAATTAAAATGCATTAAAATTGTGCTGTTTTTTTTCATTTATCTATACATCCTACCCCACAACTTCCAAATGAAAAAAAATATTCTAGAAATTTGTAGAAAATTAATTAAAAATAAAAACTGAAATAGCTTGATTGGATAAGTGTCCACCCCCTTTTAATAACAATCTTAATTTAGCTCAGGTGTAACCAATCGTCTTCAAAATCACACACCAAGTTAGTGGCCTCCATCTGTGTTAAATTATAGTGATTCACATGATTTCAGGATAAATTCAGCAGTTCCTGTAGGTTCCCTCTGCTGAGTAGTGCATTTCAAAGCAAAGACTCAACTATGAGTACCAAGGCGCTTTCAAAGAACTCAGGGACAAAGTTGTTGAAAGGCACAAATCAGGGAATGGGTATAAAAAAATATCAAATACCTTGAATAGCCCTTGGAGCACGTTCAAGACGATTATTAAGAAGTAGAAGGTGTATGGCACCACCAAGACCCTGCCTAGATCAGACAGACTGATAAGAGGGGCTACAAAGAAGCCAATGGCAACTTTGCAAGAGCAACAGGCTTTTATGGCCAAGACTGGTCAAAGTGTGCATGCTACAACAATATCCCAAGCACTCCACAAAGGAAGCCATTACTCAAGAAAGCCCACCTTGAATCCCATTGAAGTATGCAAATAACACTCAGGAGATTCTGTAGCCATGTGGCAAAAAGTTTTGTTTTCTGACAAAACTAATATGGAACTTTTTGGCCTAAATGCAAAGCGTTATGTTTGGCGCAAACCCAACACAGTGCATCACCCAAAGAACACCATCCCTACTGTGAAGCATGATGATGGCAGCATCATGTTATGGGGATGTTTCTCAACGGCAGGGACTGGGGCACTTGTCAGGATAGAAGGGAAAATTAATGGAGCAAAGTACAGAGAAGTCCTTGAGGAAAACCTGCTGCCCTCAGCAAGAAAGCTGAAACTGGGTCGGAAGTTCACCTTTCATCATGACAACGACCCAAAGCACACAGCTAAAGCTATACTGGAGTGGCTAAGGAACAAAAGTGTAAATGTCCTTGAGTGGCCCAGTCAGAGCCCCAATCCAATGGAAAATTTGTGGCATGACTTGAAGATTGCTGTCCATCAACGCTCCCCAAGGAACTTGACAGAGCTTGAACAGTTTTGTAAAGAAAAAAAAAAAAATATATATATATATAGAGAGCGAGAGCTTCAGTCCCTCCCCTATCCATTGATGTGTGTTTCAAGCACTTTATTAATCGTGTTTACTTGATCGCGGTCCTAGAAGCCCACTTCAGTATAATCGTGGTCCCGGTCACGATCCCCATCCGTCCAGGAAGTCGTTTTCAATTTCGACAATAATAAATAGAGCAGGAATTAAGCCATTGGGCACCTGTATTTTGTGTATAAAAGATCTAAAAATAGCATTTTATTCTGCACCACATTTCTTTTGCTGGGAAATCTGTGGCTATTTGAACAGCATAGAATAGTTGTAGTGTTTAGAAAAAAAACATTACGTGTTGTTGTTGTCAGGGATGTTAATAAGTAATGATGAGACTATTGATTTCTGTGTCCAAAAGTAATGTGTTACATTTAATTTATTATTACTTTAATATTACCTTTGCCAACATTGTTTGTAATAGAACCCACACACTAGATAATATAAATAGTATGAAACTTTTTGCATTTGTGTTTAACTGGTGAATATAAAATGGCTTGGATAAATTAAGTGGTGTGACTGGCTGAACAGGATCACATGATTGTGCAGTAATAATTGTTTTACAAAATGAGTTGGGAGATATCTGTGACCTGATTGGCTGATAGGCATTCCAAGCCATTGAATTATTATAGTCCAACCAATGGATAAAAACAAGTCCCAGCAACTAAGACTTTTTACAAACAGATATTACTGCGCAGATATTAAGGGTCTGGGGATGGTCTGACACGCCTTAGATTACTGTTAATAAATAAACTGAGATAGTAATGCTTTCTCTTCTTCAGCCAGTCTTTACTAATCACAAATGCTATAGCATTTACAAAAATACATCTTTTCATTCATTTTGATTATTTTTCTTTTACATAAACATTCATTTATATCATTCATTCTAATTCGTTGTACGCAATGTGCTATCACCATTTTGTTTAATTTCAGAAGAATTCATATCTCCATTCACTAGTCAACATGAATCCCCTGTAATACAAAATAAATCTATCAAATTCAAAGTGTAAGACTTCAAAATATATGTTAGATTAGCGTATGTTACCAGTAATAGCAGTTTCATATTATTCACATTTCATATAAGAACTTTGTTCTTTGTGACGCACGTGGTAAACCTTCATAATCAAAATACTTTCTTTACTCTCTTTTTTTTTCTATAGTTAAACTAACCAAAGTCATAACTGGTAATGTCAACAGCGATTTATCATTATTCTACTTTTACTATTTTTAGCTATTATTAAGTTTATTTTAACCAATACTGACCTGTTAATAAAGAAACCGAGACGATATGCTTTCTCCTCCTCAGCTGGAGTCTTCACTAATGAAGAGAAGGTTTGAGTTCTCAATTATCTTAGACCCAGTGACTAACTGCACTGCCACCTACTGTATACTAGTGATAAACAGGCTAGTAGTTTTAATAGCACAAACTTTAAGTGAAGGGTGCGAAACCAAATCTCTGACAAATCTATCTGTCACATAGAGCGTTTAAGAACGTTTAACATTTTTATTTTTTAATTGGCTGTCATTTTTTCCCCAATAAAAACTAAATAATAATGCAATGTCAGATTTCCTCCATGTAAATTTTAACTTGTTTCGTGTCACCAATGTCCACACATTCCTAGAGGATGTAGACCGCAACAGCTGGGTAATGGAACCAACAGTAATAATTTTAAAAAAAGGTCAGGAAAAAACTGAAACTGCAAGTACTACAAGACACCTCTCTCTCTCTCAGTACTGCTGAAATTAATACAATTGAAGCCAATAAAGAATAGCAGAATACTAAAAAAAAAGGAACCGCTTGGGCTGTGTCAGTTTTTAATGATTGGTCAGCACAAACAAAAATAATATGGACTAGAAAACTGCATCTGAGACTGAAATAAACACAGTTTGGTGAAGTTTCTTTGCTGAAGTGAGAACATCAGCTGGCACACAGTATTCATTTAGCAGCGACACAAGCTTGAAAGCTGGCCTGAATCGTTTTTTAAATTCTCCCCCAGTTGGACGATCTACAAACCTAATTTCAGATACCCACTTTAAAACAACAAACAGCACCTTCGTTTCTGTCCTGAAAACTTACACGCGACAAAACAAGAAGACAACATCACCCTGCTGTAGTCCAAACAGACTTATACAAACTGAAGTCATCAGTACTCAAGACACAGATATCTCCCAACCCATTTTATAAGGTAGTTTAAGAAGCTGTTGGTCACCAGCTGAGAAAGACAGGAAGTCCTGGAGTTACATCCTCTCTGGAGTACCGTCGTTGGCTCATAAACAAAAAGGCAGAAACAAGCTCCCCTACTCATCAAACAGTGCCACCTACTGCACAGTCTGTCCAACTGTGTAACCAGCAATTTAATTTAGAAAACTGTACATTCCCTGGTGCAGTCAACTTCATGAGACAAATGCTAAAAGTATTGTGATAATTTATTTAATTTAACTTAATTTATTTAATTTATTATTAAAATAGTTTGTTTATCTATTAAATTCATTGGAACTATTACATTTATTGGAACTATTTTTCCTAGCATAGAAATGTATTTAGGAAAAAATACACCTATATTCAATTTAAAATAAAAATGTGTCTTTATCTTTATTTCTAAAAACTAGCAACCCATTTTATAAGTGCAATAAGACACTCCAGGGCATCGGTTATGCTATAATAACCACACTTTCAAGGGCTAAAGCATACCTGCCAACATTTGGAAACTGTTCAGCGGGACACTCGTCCCCTGGGACGAGGGGAGGGGGGGGGTGTGTGTTATACGCATCATACACATGGGAGGAGTCATACACAAAAAACACTCTTATCATATAATAATAGACATATCCCCTCAACTCAACACAGACACAATGAAACCTTCTTACCTTTATACCGGTAGGTTAGGGATCAGCACATGTGTCAGCTGCACGAAGAGCACAGCGTGTGGTTTTCACTAACTCTAATATGGAGAATGAATAAATTTGTTTCTATGTGTAAATGTCTGGTCTTTCTTCCTATGCATCGGGATGCTGGACATTTGCTAGGAAATCGGGACTGTCCCAACCATATAAGGACTGTTGGCATGTATGCTATGCTTACTACACCCCTGGGGAGGAGGTTATTCTAACACAACCATCGTGTCTTATTCATTACTTACTGCACCACTATGACATCATCGACCTACTCACTTACCTGATCTATTAATATTACTACACCTTAAGGCAGTCAGTTTTACAGCTTCCAAGCCCCAGTACCAATACCAAACACTTAAGCAATTACTGGAAGAAGCAGGTTTCGTTAAAAAAATGCATCAAACAGCCATTTTGGTTTCAGGTCAACACCATTTTTTTTAAAGTCAGTTGAATTGCTACAGTCTCAAGGATGACGCTTGTGAAGTTTGTAGTTAGTTAGGTAAATCGTTTGTCAACTGACGCAGGTTTAAATTTCAAATATAAACGTGTAAGTGGCGGCCATCTTATTTAATAAAACATCACCTTTTTCACATATTTGTATCCTATTGTTACTGGGACAATAACTACCAAGTTTGGAGTTTGTTGGAAAAACTGCTTTCAAACAGCAGCAGTTTGTTGTAAGGGGCACGTTTCGATAAGATTTATGGCAGCCATTTTGACATTAATATTTATCACAGCAACTTCTGCTTCACAAACTTGATGCAGGTTTGGATGCTGATGATATATGCCAAGTGTCAGATCAATCTCTTCACCAGTTTCCAAGAAGAAGATTTCGAAAGGTTTTATCAAAAAATGTGTCACAGCACCAATTGCAAGGACACAGCAGCAAAAAAATTTCAGAGTCTGACAGCCAATGTATCCAGCTTGTTATCTTCCAAGTCAGAACCTGATCAGTCACACAGCTTCCAACCAGCAGCAGTTTAAAGTTTTTGGAAGAAAAAAAATAATAACTAAAATTACCAGGCAGTTTTACAGCTCCCAAGCCCCAGTATCAATACCCGGCTAAATGAGTTTAGTTCTCAATGTGCCAAGTTTAAAATCAGCAGAAGATTTTGAAAGTTTTTTTTTTCAAAAATGCGTCAGGCAGCCATCTTATTTAACATGAATTTCTTAAAAGTCAGCTGTATTGCTACAGTGTCAAGGACGATGCTTATGAAGTTTTGACTTAGTCAAGTAAACCGTGTCAACTGAGGCAGTTTAAAATTTCAGATGTAAACGTACATCTGGCGGCCATCTTGTTTTATAAAACATAACCATTTTGACATATTTGTATCCCATTGTTACTGGAACAATAACTACCAAATTTGGAGTTTGTTGGACAAACAGTTTTCAAACAGCAGCAGTTTATTGTTAGGGGCACGTTTCAATAAGATTTGTGGCAGCCATTTTGACATGAAAATTTATCACAGCAACTTCTGCTTCACCAATTTGATGCGGGTTTGGATGCTGATGATATATATCAAGTTTCAATCACTCGCTTCACCGGTTCCCAAGAAGAAGATTTCGAAAGTTTTTATCGAAAAATGCGTCATGGCGCCAATTGCAAGCAGCAAAATTATCCAGCTTGTTACCTGCCAAGTCAGAACCTGATCAGTCACACAGCTTTGAAGCAGCAGCAGTTTAAAGTTTTGGGAAGAAAAAAAAAAAATAAATAAATAAATAATAATAATATAATAATAATAATAATAACTTTCCACAAGTTAATTTTGAACTTTTAGGAGGATTGTCATTTGAACAATTTCTTAATGAGACTGAAGCAGAACCACCACCCTCCGATTTCAGAAACAGATTTAAACAAAATTGAAATTTCTCCTGCTCTCTCTGCTGACACAGTGGTTGGGCTTTTAAACAAGGCCTGGTTTGGCATACAATTCTGTTTTGCTCTCCGCGGACGGGAAGGACTGCGCAACCTGACACAGAAGCCGTTTGTCATCAATACAGATGAAAATGATCTGGCGTTAATGACCCTGTTGATTAATGAGCAAATGAAAAACCATAAAGATGTCAATGAGATAAACCGTGAAAGTATGCATGGTTACATGTTTGCACAGCCTGGTGATTCTATGTGCCCCATCAACAGTTTAAAAAAATAATTACAAAAGTACCTATTGATGTTAATTACCTCAGAAACATGATGCCTTGCATTTCAGAGCAAGATGGACTTTCAGTACGATACACGAACCACTCAATCCACAGCACTGCTGTCCACATGTTATCTAATGCTGGTTTACAGTCCAGGGAAATTATTTTGGTTACTGGTCATCGGTGTGAAAACAGTCTCTTAAATTATTGGTCAGCTTCTCTTGAAGACCGCAAAACTTGGAGTAGGTTTTACAAAAAGATGCCTCCTTGATCCACGGCATCACACTCAGAAGCCCCTCCTTCGATGTTGACCCCATGCCAGTGCAGTGGCTGGCTGTTCTGTGAATCCTCCCTCAGATGTGGGAAATCAGTATACTTTAAATTCTAAATGCTATTTAATCTCAAAATGTTGCTATAAAAGGCAATGTTCAATTTAATGTTTACAGCAAACAAAAAAAAAGTAAAAAATATATGTCACAATGAAACAGTCCTCAGGGACTATCTTTTTCTCAGTGGAAGGACACATTTCTTCTTTTGTCCTTAAAAAAGCTAGTTTGTGTAGTTATTTTCAATAATTTTTTTATCCATTGTATAAGTGAAATAACCCACAGCAGGGTGTGTGGTAAGACATTTATTACCACCCTTCCTGGCCTATGGCCTCGTGCATCACAATGCACACTGTGTCTTGGGTTATTTCTTACATATCTTAATTTGAATGCTATTAAAGTATAAGAAATAAATCACATACTTAAGGAAAAGCACACAGGTGGTTCTGCCAACTGCAGATACTGCAACATTTTCAATCAGAAGTAACAAAAAGTAATCTACATTACTTTTGGGCCTGAAAAGCAATCTGATTACTTGTCAGTATTGTGGTAATATACAATATTGTAATAATATACTCAAAAAGTAATCTGATTATAAGTATCTAATTTCTTTAAATCCTGGTTGTTGTGCCCGCAACACCATTTTAGTTCTGTCTGGTCAATTAAACTTTAGGGTTGTACTGTATAAAGGAAGTACTCCACATTTCATGAAAAAGGTGATTTTTCATTTGTACCTTTTCTAAGTAAAATGCCAGAAACAACATAATTATTTTTAAATACCAGAAACCACTGAGTTATTCTTGTTTGCTCATACTGTCCTATAGTATGAAATATTCAGCAATTTCAATGATTTAAATGAATGATATATTAACATCTACTATGTTAAGTCTGTGTCTGGTGGTGTAACACACAGCTTGAAACCTGAACATGCATTAATTTACTATAATACAGTGTTACTCTAAAATGAAAGTACTATGTGCATGTTTACTCATTATTCAATAGTTTAAACTTGTCAAGTTTGTTTATATTCCTGTGGCAGGCTTTGCACATGTAAAATGAACTAAAAGAACTAGTCTGAAACTGCACTATAGAGTAACAACCTGGAAAGAATAACAAGAGAAGGGACTGGGGTGTGCATAAACAGTTAAATGAAATGCTTATTTTTTTTTTTTTTCTTTAATTAAAGTTGATAATAACTGACTGATCACAGCAAAGTTAAGAGGGGAACAAAAAAATGTTATGTCTGTGGAAATGGAGATTAATGTATGACTAAACATTTTTAATGGTGAGAGAAAACAGCAATTAGAGATAAATGAATGCCCTGGTAATGCTTCCTGTTTTGAAGGATGCAGCCGTGGGTAACAAATGGTTGTTCACCGGGAGGTGAAGTGTCTCTGGGAGCTCAGTCTTACAAAACTGTAACAACCCCTCATTCCTGTTACAAGGACATGTTTTAAGAAAAGTTTTATAAACTGAATGGAATTTCTTATTCACACCTTCAGAAGGTGGCTTTCTTTCAAAACACATTCTAATTTCATTGGCTTTTTCTTCCGTGTATTTTCTTTTCTAATTCCACAGAACTACTAACTATAACTGCATATGGGAAGAAGTTAATATTAGAACTTTCAATTATTTCAATGACTTACTGTGAGTATGTGTAAACCAATGCTATTATAGCACCCCATCAATTAAATATGGCAACACTAAAATAGGACTAATGTGCAGCTTTTTGAAAGCAACAGGACTGTGAGATATATTCCTGACTCCTTGTTTACTGGCCATACTAGGAATGCTGGAAACTACAAAACGTGGTATATAATTTCATTAACTACTGAGAACTGGCATAAGTAAAATACCAGAAACTACTGGATTATTCTTGTTTGCTCATACTGCTCTATAGTATGAATTATTCAGCGATTTCAGTGATTCTCTTATTTGGAAAACAGAAAACATTCTCTTGCTTCTCCTCAAGCTCTTATTCAGTGATGTTGCTAGGATTTTTGGGCAGAAGCCATTACCACCCAACCCTCCCCCACCAGAATGTTTAAAAGAACATGAAAACGGAAATTGAATGCAATAATGTGGAAATAAAGCACTGAACGCAGCCAAAAAACCCAGTTTTGTTTTTTGTTTTAAAGTGCAACAATATTTTTAAATATATTTTCCTGGCTATATATTACTGGGATATCTGTTGACAATACTTGAAGTTTTCATTGATTCTAAGACTAATAACAAGGCCAAGAATAAAAATTAATTTGCACATCATGACTTTAATTACATACTTCTATGTGATTTACCATACGTACTTGTGGTACATTTACCGTGTTTTTACAATTCTTTACTACACTTTGCTATACTTTTACTATGGTGTACCATTATAAATTTCAGTGCCATAATTTCAATGGAAAGTACATACAAACTTTTTTGGAAAACCTATTATTTTGAATATAACATCTTCAATAGTCCCTTCTCACTATCCCCTCCTTAATGCGGACAGCTTTCATTTATTCTCAAATATATGGAGGGCAGTGTACGTAACTCGAAGATTGAACTATCTACTTGCTTAGAGGGATATGATAGGGATGAAACTGTTATGATTTTCCCAAACCGAAACCAACATATGCATACAATCCCAAATCAAACAATACAGACAAAAGATAAAACTGTCTACAGTATCAGCACTAAGCTGAATGTTCATATTGACATCCATGTGGCAGGGTGAAGCTGGGAAAAGGAGTGAAATCTGGCATCCCGACAGGTGGAGACACTAAAGGGACCTAACTAAGATGGTGCATTCCTTAAGCATAGGGTCTGGTTTGCAACTGCCATCTTGGGAAGGGTGGAAGCACAGGTGTTTCAGGTTGAGCTAATACGCTTCTTTAGTGTGAGGTCACATCCATGGTGATTGTTGCTGGGTAGTTACATACAGATGACTCTATATTAAAAGAAATGAGTGCATTTTAAAACATCTGTAAAATTGTACAGTAAGAGGTCATATTTTAATATAAATCAAACTATAGCTAGTAAACAGCATAGTGTTTTGTGGCAGACTGCAACCACCATTCAGAAAGAAAAAACGTAGTCTGAACACCCTTGTCATCTGTCCCTATATCTGTAAAAAATGTAACAATTTAAGAATGAAAGTAAGACGCCCATATCACAGCAATTTGAGCCATTCCAGATTTTATGATGACCTAAATCACAATTAAGCTTGTTACTAACTAATGTACCTAATTAACCTCAAAGTAAACTCTGCAATGTCTCAAACTGATAAGCTTCTATTCCTTTACCCATAACTATGCTTCGCATTCATCAGTGTCTTTATAAAATATATTTATTTCCATTCCTACAATTAAAATTGTTCTACTCTACAATAATACTAAGTTTTACACGTTAATATAATTCTTTGTCGTGCATTTAGATTCTTTCATAGTTTTTTTTTTTTTCTGTGTACTTCATCAGAAAGCAGGCCAGTGTATTTGCATTCGCCAAAAAGATTTCAACGGTAGAGGCACATATTTACATAAACTGAACATCCTCCTGCTGTTATTTGCAGATTTAAAACTCCCTGCTCCTGCAAACTGTAGCAGGAGCAGACACTTTCAGTCAGGACAGGTTTTTAAAGTTGCCCCTAAATTAAAACAAATTAACACGTATAGTAGGTATTAATTATTTGCTAAGTGAATACTGTTGCATAATTACTGGGATTACAGCATTTCAAAACAATAGTCTTTTAAAAAACATAATTTTTGCAGTTACCCATATTGTTAGACCTCTCCTAACCCAGTTTTTCAGGATTATTTTAAACATGAGCTTACAGAACAGTAACCACATTATGGGGCACTACACCTTTTTATTATAATCTACACAGATTTTATTTTATATTTTTTTGCATATAAAAAGCTTTTGCTTTTTATTTAAACAAAATACGTGACAGTAAATGTAAAATATTCTGAGGTAATGTGTCCATATGGAGAACAAAATGCAATTGTGTTAAAATGTATAGCAGAAACTGGATGAGCCACACACCTTGGACAGCACCAATTCGCATCCAGACTGTGCAAAGAGGCCAAACTTTGCTGGGGACCCCAAGGGGTGCATCACATTGGCTCTGATGCTCATAGGGTGGGTAATGAGAAACCAGCAAGGATTGCTTCTCCTCATCGTGCAACAGTGAACCCTATTGCCCAGACACCGAGCACATTCAAAGTGAATAAGAGGGAGGGCTGGTCTCTGTTCTCCGAGATCGGTAGCCCACTCCTCTCTGCTCTGGATTGGTTGGCATAAAAGCAATTTTGGCTTTAGGCTTGTGAGATCGGAGTACGCTTACACGCCCTTACAACGTCTGTGCTGTGTGCGGACACGTGCGGTGAGGAGAAAAAACACAATCGGACATTTTAAATTGGGGGAAAATAAATAAAAATAATATTTTGTCACTCTAAATTAAAATTAAAAAAATGTATAACAGAATAATAAATCAGTGTCAAAGCTATTCCATGTCTTTTTCATTGATGTTATCTAATACTATTATTATACTTGCTCTTGTGGCCTGGGATACGTAAGTGAAATTGTGTGGAGTAGTAGGGTTTCCTGGTAATGGCAGTGTCTGGATGGCTACAGAGCTATAGTGTGTGTGCACGCCATTGTTATTGTTGTTCTCCGGCTGCACTCCAAATACGGCTTGAGAGGAGGAGCACGAGAGACAGAGACACGGCTGGGAGAGCGAGTGACCAGAATACAAACAGTGAGCGATCGCGTGGCGAGGCTACATAAACACGTCTGGACTGTCGCTATCTACCAAAGACAGATTGTATATATATTTGCAAATAGTGTGTGTGAGAAACAAAAATTCACCATTTTTTGCACTGAGTAATTATTTTAATATGGTAACAGTCAGCTCTATTATTCTGGCTTCCAGATCTATATTTGACCTCAAAACAGAATGGCTGTATAGTTAGGTACCATTGTGTGATTTGGGCATTTGAATCTTTCATTGCAAAGCTCTATGGTCAGTCCCAGCAAATAATACCTAAGAGAGTCCAGTGCCCACTTCATCACCAAACATTCCTGTTCTACTCTTGAATAGTTCCTCTCCCGAGGGAACAACTGAAGTACCCCGTTCCCCAGATAATATCCCAGGTACTTGGTTTCCTGCTTTGTGAAGGCACACTTTTGAGGGAAGACTGTTAATCCCGCCATTTGTATCTACTGCAAGATCCACTTCTGGTGATACAGATGATCTTCCCAAGTCTGGCTGTAAATTATTAACTAACTTCATCAGCCTCTGGAAGGTTCCCGGAGCACCCTGTAAACCAAATGGCATCACAGTGACTATTCCATTCACTGTTTGACTCTTCTATAACTCCTAAGGACAACATCAATTCAACTTCGGCTTTCATTTTTCAACTTCGGCAAGACATTTTTCCAGCACTGTAGGGCCACTAATGTATTGGACCTTTCTCCTTCAACTCTATCTGGTGCTAGACCAGCTGGTTATATTCAGGTTTCTCTTGAAATACTTTAGGGTTGAGACAAGGCATAATCTTAGCTTGCTGCTCGGGTGTCAAATGATCCAAATCCCAGCTCCTCTTTTTGCTTTATGTGGGGAAGTACAGTTCTTCTTCCTCCTCCTCATCCTCCACAGATCTAATCAATAGTTGCTGGATCACCTCTTGGACACCAGTCTTTCAGTAAGTTAACATGGAAAGTTTGCCTGGGCTTTCTACAATCCGTCATCTCAATTTCATATGTGACTGAGCCCCTTCGCCAGGACTTTAAAGGGACCCTGTCATTGGGCTAACAGTTTACTCTTAGTTGGTAATGAGCAAAACTTGCTGTCTTGGAGCAAAGGACCAAGATCTGGCTGTCTTATCATACCAGGTCTTTTGTCTTATCTGTGCTTTCATCAGGATATCTTTAGCCAAGGCCGACATCTGTTCCAGACGATCTCTCATCTTAAGAACATAAGATGCAATGTTCATGCTGTTGTCTGGTTTGGATTCCCATTCTTTTCTCAGGACAATTAAGGGACACTGCACTTATCTGCCATATAGCAACTCAAATGGAGAAAATCCTGTTAATGCCTGAGGGACTTTATGATATGCAAACAATAATTAGGGTATCCATTGATCCCAATCCGAATCAGTATCCATCACAAACCTGCATAGCATATGTTTCAATGTCTAGTTAAAACATTCAACCAGTCCATTTGTCTGGGGGTGTCAAGGTATGGTCTTTATAGCCTTAACCCTTTGCAGTCCTGTCAGACCAGGACCAGGTCCAAAATTAAAATTATCCCTTTCCAGTAAAGCACAGGTCTCTAGTTGTTTTTTCTGAGGAAAAACTGAGAAAACCTTTCAATGGCCGAGTGAGACTGATAGAAGCCGAATGAAACCGAAAAAAAGGCGTATCTCATAGCCCCATGCACTACAGAAATAACACAGACATAACAATGGAGGAAGCTGCTGCTGCATCAAGAGCTTAAAGAACATCACAGACATTTGTCAAGCTTTTCGAGATGTTATAATAATAAAATAATGACTTGGATCGCATTATTGAGCATTATTGGTGATAAAACAAGTGATCAGGAGAGGATTTATCAGTATGCACATCTATAAAGAGGTATGGGAAAAATACAGTGAAAAAGGGTGGGGCTTGGCTATAGATATAGTACTGAGTGGTTTTTTTGGGGATTCAATGCCTTTTGAACCTGTTTATCTCTGAAAAAAATATTTTAAACAGCGCGTGTAAAATAAACAGCACATATGAAAATAAATTGGACCTGACGCGTCTGACGAGCAGTGAATAAATTGACTGCAAAGGGTTAATTCCCAGCAACTGGTAAACCTACTTTAACATATTGAACTTAAAGTTGGTACCCTGGTCTGGAATTCTTACTCTGGAAAATAACAAAAAATCGACCTGCCTTGCCTTCACATTCCTCAATGGGAAAGCCTCTGTATATTGTGTAGCATAGTCACAGATTACTAACATTACTTGTTGCCTGACCTACTCTTTTCTAAAGGTCTACTACATTCATAGCAACCCTTTCAAATAGAATTTCAATTATAGGGAGAGGTGCCAGTGGAGCATTACCTGCCTTTCCCCTACACAGGATAACTGACACTGGGCATGATCTAATATACTGTCCCACCTCTGTATAAAAGAATACCCTCCAAAACTATCTACAAGCAATTCACTGAAAATGGTCATATGTTTACCCAAATGTCCTGCCCATGGTACAGTATGAGCTAGTGCTAAAAAGTTTTTTCTTAACCCTTGAGGTACCAATAACTGAGACCCCTCTACCGACTGTGTACACATAGTATTGCCTTGTCAAACTTGTTCTATTATTTTCTTTTCCCCCTTCTGCTCCACTGCCCTCTCACAGAGAGGCTGCAAGATACTATCTGCCTTCTGTAACTCTATCAAGTTATTATGTACTTCAGAATTGTTAACTGCCAAGGACTCCTTGGGCAACTCTAGCTCCTGACCTTTTAATACTGCACTTTTCAACTTTTCAGTTCATCACTGGATCTTACTTTTGCATTGCTTAACACGGTCCTCCTCCAGCTCTTCCCTATAAAAGGGCATGTCTTGAAAACATAGTGGCCACCTTATTGTGCCGTATACTCTTAGCCTGGGTGATAACCACATTACAGGGCTTGGACTTATGTATCAAATCCTCAGGAATTTTAATATTCTGGCCTAAACACACACACACACACACACACACACACACACACCCCACTGTGACAAAAAATGTCTGTCTGTATGGCTAAAATAACATCAGCTGTTGGGTACTGTGACACAGCAAGAATGAATCTTGGTTATAAATCTCCCTCCCGACCTTCGAGGGCGCTGTGTAAAGGGAACAGATTGCCCTGGATTGGATGGTTTGACAATTCATTCCAGGAAAAGGTGGAAGTCAGCCATCTAGAAAGCGGGTGGAGCTACGGTACACCAGGTCATTGCCCCTGAAGGGAAGCGATGTGGCAACCGTGGATTGGAAGAGAAACGGTTGCACTCGCTAACCAAGGGGGTGTGACTGACAGTACAAAAGGACGTGGTTAAGCGATCTGTACCTTTGTTATGGTTGCAAGCAAACCATAACATGGATGTTACAGTTTGTGCATGCATATACTTCCAAATAAACGTATTTCTAAAGTTTAATATTATGAAAGTGAGAGTGACAGCTGCAACAAAGCCACTATCTTCAACGTGAACAACCTGTCAATCAAGCTGTGTAAGTAAGCAGATAGAAGTCTTGCAGGTTCACAAAGGGCAGTAAAGGAGAACCAAAAATGTACCATGAGTGTTTAGTGTTTGTTTGTTTTGTGTGTCTAATTATACTATAATTAATTTTGTTGTTATTAGATGGCTAACACATACCGGGAACTGTCGCTTAAGGCCAGCACCACCTGGACAACACTTCACAACTGTACACGAATAAATTGTATTTCACCACTTGAACGTTAACACTCACTCTGGACTTGTGAACTTGTGAGTGTCTTTTTGTGTGTTTATACTGTGTTTATTATTTATGGACTGTAACCAGTTGTTTAAAGCATGGCTATACATATTGATGTGTATTGCCTGGGATAATTATTTATGGTCGAAACGACCCAGATTAAAAACAAAATAATGATCTGTTTGGACGGTGAACTTTGTTGTCTGTCTTCTGTTATGTATCACATCACCTCTACACCTGTGCACTGCAAACCACTTTGCCACAGGTACCCGTTCATTTCCGAATGGACACACCTGATTCCCAAAGTAGCCCTTTCATTAAAACAATCTCTGATAACTAACCCCTTCTTCACCAACATCTGTAAACTTCTTGGATCCAGTAACTTCAACCACTGGACTAGGTCCAGACTTATAGCTAAAATTCACAAGATTGGGTTTCCTCAAAGGGCAATTCGGCTTAATATGGCCATCCTCTCCAAAATTATAACATATTACCCTTCTCTTCTCAAAATCACCAGTATGCATGGGAGATATATGAACTTTATTAACAAGACCCTTTCCCAGCCCCTCGGACTTACACTGTCCTGGCGTGGTCCTCCCTTGGGTGTACGGGAAGACCTTGGAACCTCTATGCACTGAGATGAAAACCTCCACCAGCCGAGCAGCCTCCAAGACTGTAGAAGAACAACAACAAGCTCTGCCATCCCTAGATCTCTGCTGCCACTTATGGATTGCTCTGGAGCTTTGGCATCTTCCGTCACACGTCCCGCCTTCAGTCTTGTTTGCCTCCTCTTCCGGGGGACGTTTTACTGGTATGCTGCTGACTACTGCCACTGTCCAAATCAAACATCACTTCTTGATAAGATGATCAATTGCGTGACTCCTGCTAGTCACTGGCTGATCCCTCCGCTGCCACTAAATGTTGGGTTAGCCAAGAGGTCTTGTAGATGTTCAATGCAAGACGGCTGACAACAGAAGTTAGGTTTGCAACCCTAAAATCTTGTAGTATTATTTGTTTCAGGTAACAGAATAGAACTCAAAATCAAAATGTTTAAATAAAATAAATATAACTATGTACAACAAAAAACTAATTCTGAGCACAGGATTAATGAAGGCTTCTTTAAACAAAACCAGCATGTAGGCTTAGTCAGGGCAAGAACATACTCCCCTAGCCTCTCTCTTTATTAAAAAAAGAATAGAGAAAATACATTATAAATGTCTACAAAACTACTCAAATTTAAATGCAAATAAATAATAGTAAACAATTCTAAATTTTAATGCAAAACAAAAAAAAAATCTAAAACATGGACTTTCAAAAACCCACAAACCTCCTACCTTACTTAGGTAGCCCCGTCTGCCTTCTATAAGAAGATATGCAGTAAACTAATTTCACCTGCATACAGGACTTACAGTAACACAGAGATCATATTAAGCTCCTCTGCACAAAATGGCGTCTCTCTGCAGCAGCAGCAGCACTGGCCCCTGGTTACGTTATTTTCTTTTCTTTTAAAAATGTTGTACATCTCTTTTTGTTTTCCTTTATATCCACTTCAGGTACCAAAATACTGTTAGTGTATCACTATGAAAATATGCACCTTTTCAATGAGAATGGCTTTCAGCATTCAGTACAGATCTTTTTAAATTACTGACCATTTTCTTTTTTCTTTCTCTTACCAGCTTCACCGCCCCTCCACATTTACAGGTAAGTACATAGTTTGCTTTTGTTTGCATTTTTCTCTTTTGCTTATACCAGAGGTTTGCATTGGTTAAAATCACAATTTACATCCACAATAGGTATGCAATAAGTGTTTAAAACAAAAGTCCAGTTTTAATGTCCACATAGGCTCAAGCAAGGCTGTACTTATTATTTTGTTTACATGGGATGGGACTTGCACCATCAGAAACACATATATTCGGTTTAGGTTGAATAATTATTCAAAATAAGCCTTTATATATAGTTTCTATTTCCCTCCTTAAATACGCTCTGTGTTCTATTTTTGTGTGGTTGACTTTCATCTCTAATTACAATAGTAGAGAAGTAAACAGACCATTTAAATATCCACAGGAAGACGGGAACCCCCTCTACGACCACATCTTTTCCTCAGGATAAGCTAAATATATTTTGCAGGGTTTTTTTTTTTTTTTTTAAGCTTTATCCATATTCCTGGAATAATGTATTCCCTTTCCTGACTGTATGTGTATGGAACATGTCCATTTTTTAACCTGTTAATAAATAGGTCTAACTGAGGCATGCCAACAAATATGAATTATGTAACTGTGGCAACTTTGGGACAGTTGAGACACATTTGAAGGAAATCAAGTCCCCTATTGGTTTTATAAAAAAAAAAGGGGGGGGGAGATTCAATATGGCTACCTGTTTTGTCATACTTTTTCTGATCAACCAACAAAGCAGCTTATCTTGTTCACAGAAGCAAATCTTGTAAGAGGACATCTTTAATCGCTCAAGGGAAATGGCACCCAACAAATGTTCCATGTTTGTATTACACATTTATTGTTTAAAGTTCATTACCATCTCGAGTGGTTCTTATTGCAATTATTCAATACTATGATATTATTTTATTAAGTGTAATAAGGTGCTTCACTTGAGTCCAAGAGCTAGTTGCTCGTGAGTTCTAGTTGCATGCCATAGACATATATAACACAGGCAAAAGCAGCTAAAGTGTATTTAAAGAACGAGCAACATCTTGTGATGAGCCACTTTGGATGTGTTTTCCTTTTGTCTGACAATACACAGCTCTACAAGATGGCACTGTACTTATGAATATAAAGGCACTTGAGCTAATCTGGCCTATATTTCACATCTACAGTAGACAGTTAGACTTGAAGAGCAGCTCTTTAACCCACAGTCCTAGCACCAAAAAAACCCAAAGTAATTGCATAAGAACCACTCGGTACGATTACAAACATCATAAAATGGTAAGGGAACAGTAAAACATTGTACTTTGAAGCTCCACAGAAATGCTGTCAAACCGAACACAAACCTTAAATTCAACAACATAAATTGGAGGGATGAGTTTCAGCTACTAACGTTGAATCCTATTGGATAAGACCAAGTCCATCTTTCCTAAAATGTTCTGAAAGTCCTTATCACCTGCCTCCCCTCCATCTGATTCTAACTGATGTCGTGGTCATTCATAATTAAGGGAAACTTCTGCAGACCGGAAGCTGAAATCCTGTGCCAGATTGTCTAAGCATTCCATTTTACCATCATTCATTAAACTATGATCTTCAAACAGGGACATCAATGGTCTGGCCTAAACTCCCAGCAGTACCCATTGCAGCGTTTCACAAGAGTATTAGGATAAATAAGAACAGGGAATGCAAGTGTTGTAATAGTTTATCTGTTATAAAATATTCAATAATGTTTGGAGAGATTAACATGACCAAAACTGAGATCATTTACTGAGAAACTGTTAAAGAAATATTGTGGCAGGTCAGAAGCCCTGCTGTTGTAAATAAGGTATGTGTGTGTGGAGGGTTAAATCGATCCCTGCCAGCAATCACAGCTGTGGTCATTCCCCAGTTAGGTAATTGGTGCTAATTGGGGAGTAGCCACATGTATAAAAGGACACATAAATACTTTGTTTGTTGGAGGAGTTTTGGGTGAGTGTTTGCTGTGGTTTTGTGCCATTTTATACATGTGGCCACTCCCCAATTATCACCAATTACCTAATTGTGGAATGGCCACAGCTGTGATTGCTGGCAGGGATAGATTTAACCCCATCCCTGTCAGCCTTACATTCTTACACACACTGATTACAGCAGCAGGACTTCTGCCCTGCCATAGATTATTTTTTCATTTTTTTCAGATTCCTGTGAAAAAGTGCTGTGTTTGTGCTCTCTTTTTGCAATGCAGCAACCCAAAGTTGTGGGAAAGGGTTGGATGTTTAGTGTTGCCCTGCCCATCTGATTAGTCAGGAACAGAAGACAATTTCCTTTAAATCTGTGCCCATTTCCTCTTTGAATGAGCTGTGAACTAGCGTTTCCTTACTGCCGTCATGTCCCACCCATATCCTGAGACCACCCTTCCAATCTTAAACACAGAGTTAACTATTTAAAGACTAAAAGCAGTGGTTTTGCTTGGATTTTGGTTTCTTAAGTAAGACATAACAATGAGTTTCTCCTAAACTACTGGTTTTATTCAACAGATGGTGTCTGAAAACTTTTGATTATGTAAACGTATGTACCTACACGAATCAGTAAAAGTTGGTATGTGGGTATTCATTAACATAAGCTTGGTTTAACACATTTTTTGACCTGGAAATACTATTTTTACAACAAGTATGTAGTTTACAAATCCTATATGAAGGCAGTGAAGATGTGGGAAATACTATTGTTTACACATTTTAAGAATAGCCTGCCTAGCACATGTAGCATTTTCAAAGGAGTTTGAATGATAAGACTATATGACTATTCTTTAAGCACTTGTAGCTAAATAACAGCTGATACTGCAGTTTTATGTGCTGTTGTGCAAGTTTATTTTACAATAACAGAAAACAAAAAAAAGAAACAAGGCCAAAATAAATAGTTTAAACAGAAACAGATACTCAAGCTGGGCGTCTCGAAAACACAGTACAATCACACCCCAAAACTCCTCTCACAAAACAATGGCTTTCTCCTTGCTTTTGTACCATGTGGATGGGTCTTAATTGATGATCAGTTATTATTATTATTCTGTTATTAAGACCCAGCTACACTCCATACATGTATTCGGTGTGGATGGAATTAACCCCATCTTTAAAAAAACTTAAAAAAAAAAAAAAAAAACTATTTGCACTCTCAGGGCTTCCACCCTGCCACAACATTTTACAAGATTTTTTTCAGCCAACTATTATTGGCTTGGTTTACATGCAGTTTAGAAACTCCAAATTCTCTCTCCATTGTTGCACGTATGACACACATTCTTCACACTATAGGAAGTGAACGGCCAAGACATTGTATGGCTAGCAATGGGGGGTAAATCACCTTCTCATGCTAAAAAATCATGCAAATGAACTAAAAACATATACAGTCAAACTTGCTCATGTGACCACCTTTATTTAGTGACCACCTGGTCTAAGTGACCACTTTAAATTCCTACCTATGATATCTGTGCTTTTATTTAACTGTATTAAGTGACCACCTGTCTAATGCGACCAGCAACCACAATTCTTTTATCCAGCAACAGACTCAAACCTGTATTAAGTAACCATTTTAGCGGGCTTTTACCTGTAGTCAATCAACATACTAAAGTGTTTTAGGCAGGAGACAGTAAACACAGATATGTTTGGTTCTTGGATCCAGTAATCGTTTATTTCAGATGCTCTCTCGCACCCGCCGCTCTGCCAGCTTCACAGAGACACACACAGGATACAGCAATACAGGAACACAAGAACCATGGTAAAACAGAACAGCAACAACAACATTGAACGGTGTGCAGTGCCTTCTTATAGCTTAGCTCCGCCCCGTATGTCAGTGGAAGGACAGCAATACAGGGAACGCACAGAACACGTGCACACACAGCAGCTCACAGACAGGACAAAAACATTTTGTGTGACCTGCAGACAGGCAAGTATATTAATTGCGTGGCAATATAGGCATAAATACACACTTATTAATATACCGTGGCTTGCAAAAGTATTGACCCCCCCCCTTGGCATTTTTCCTATTTTGTTGCCTTACAACCTGGAATTAAAATGGATTTTTGGGGGGTTTGTATGATTTGATTTACACAACATGCCTAGACAACATGAAGATGCAAAATATTTTTTATTGTGAAACAAACAAGAAATAAGACATAAAAAAACAGAAAACTTGAGCGTGCATAAGTATTCACCCCCCCAAAGTCAATACTTTGTAGAGCCACCTTTTGCAGCAATTACAGCTGCAAGTCTCTTGGGGTATGTATCTATAAGCTTGGCACATCAAGCCACTGGGATTTTTGCCCATTCTTCAAGGCAAAACTGCTCCAGCTCCTTCAAGTTGGATGGGCTCTGCTGGTGTACAGCAATCTTTAAGTCATACCACAGATTCTCAATTGGATTGAGGTCTGGGCTTTGACTAGGCCATTCCAAGACATTTAAATGTTTCCCCTTAAACCACTCGAGTGTTGCTTTAGCAGTATGCATAGGGTCATTGTCCTGCTGGAAGGTGAACCTCCGTCCCAGTTTCAAATCTCTGGAAGACTGAAACAGGTTTCCCTCAAGAATTTCCCTGTATTTAGCGCCATCCATCATTCCTTCAATTCTGACCAATTTCCCAGTCCCTGCCGATGAAAAACATCCCCACAGCATGATGCTGCCACCACCATGCTTCACTGTGGGGATGGTGTTCTCAGGGTGGTGAGAGGTGTTGGGTTTGCGACAGACAAAACATTTTCCTTGATGGCCAAAAAACTCAATTTTAGTCTCATCTGACCAGAGTACTTTCTTCCATATGTTTGGGGAGTCTCCCACATGCCTTTTGGCGAACACCAAATGTGTTTGCTTATTTTTTTCTTTAAGCAATGGCTTTTTTCTGGCCACTCTTCCGTAAAGCCCAGCTCTGTGGAGTGTACGGCTTAAAGTAGTCCTATGGACAGATACTCCAATCTCCGCTGTGGAGCTTTGCAGCTCCTTTAGGGTTATGTTTGGTCTCTTTGTTGCTTCTCTGATTAATGCCCTCCTTGCCTGGTCCGTGAGTTTTGGTGGGCAGCACTCTCTTGCCAGGTTTGTTGTGGTGCCATATTCTTTCCATTTTTTAATAATGGCTTTAATGGTGCTCCGTGGGATGTTCAAAGTTTTGGATATTTTTTTATAACCCAACCCTGATCTGTACTTCTCCACAACTTTGTCCCTGACCTGTTTGGAGAGCTCCTTGGTCTTCATGGTGCCGCTTGCTTGGTGGTGCCCCTTGCTTAGTGGTGTTGCAGACTCTGGGGCCTTTCAGAACAGGTGTATATATACTGAGATCATGTGACACTTAGATTGCACACAGGTGGACTTTATTTAACTAATTATGTGACTTCTGAAGGTAATTGGTTGCACCAGATCTTATTTAGAGGCTTAGTAGCAAAGGGGGTGATTACATATGCACGCACCACTTTTCCGTTATTTATTTTTTAGAATTTTTTGAAACAAGTTATTTTTTTCATTTCATTTCACCAATTTGGACTATTTTGTGTATGTCCATTACATGAAATCCAAATAAAAATCAATTTTAATTCCAGGTTGTAAGGCAACAAAATAGGAAAAATGCCAAGGTGGGTCAATACTTTTGCAAGCCACTGTAGCAATGACCTTTTACCACTAGTGTTATGACTATGTGTCAGTTTATATAGAGGAGAGGACCTCTAAATTAGAAAATAGTATACTCAAAACCACAATCTTCCCCACGACAAGTCCTCTTAATTTAAGTGGAGACAAAGAGAAAGGTGCAATTTGAAATTGTGCTTATACAAGCCTCTTTATTCACAACAACCCTAAAACCAATAAAGTATATAGAATTAACACATTCTTCAAATAATTAGAATTATTGTCAGATAGTCTGATCAGTAAAATACATAAAATTATAATAACAAATTATTCAAAATAACAATTTTTTTTTTTTTTTTTTTTTTTTTTTTTTCCTGGGTAGTAAGTGTTATTTCCTAATTGCTTATGCCTCAAAAGTATAGAAAATGGCTATTATTCCCCACAAACTTTGCTTTTGTGACCAGGACAGTGATATTTCAATTTATCAAGACAAGAGCGAAAAAGTACTCAGTGGAAGAATCTGCTAAGATGTGTGAGGCCTAAAAGGCATATTTTGGCATGTCTGTCGGGGATCAAGACAAACTCTGGGCACCTCATTTCACCTGCGAGCACTGCAAAAAAACTCTGGAAGGTAAGATGGACAATTGTTGCTCGTAATTTTATGTTATAAAATTTGTTAAAATTTTTAAAATTGTAAAAGTTTTTAATTTTAAAATGTTTTACAATTTTCAATGTTATTGAAAAAATATATCATATATGAAAAATGTTGCGAGAATCTCTTACACATTAGTCATGGGTGAAATAAATTTATTTTTGTAGGATGGTACAGAGGGGAAAAGAGAGCCATGAAGTTCACTATCCCAAGAATTTGGCAGGAACCCACTGACCACTTAAGCAACTGCTACTTCTTCATGGTGGACCCTTCCAAACGTCGGACTGGCAAGAATGCACCTGCTATCATGTATCCGGACCTTCCTTCATCCATCGCCCCGGTGCCACACTGCCATGAGCTCCCCGTACCCACTCCTCCGGAGAGAGAGCAGCCGTCTTTAGAAGAGAGCAGCAAGTCAGAGAGCGAGGAAGACGTTGTAGATCCAGATGACAATTTCAGAGATAGAGCTGAGGAGAGAAACCCATACTACCCCAACCAAAAAGACCTCAATGACTTCATTAGAGATCTTGGTCTCACCAAGTCCAATGCCGAGCTTCTGACATCTAGGCTCAAGCAGTGGAACTTGTTGGATGAAAGTGTGCAAGTCGCAGATCAGAGGAAGCGTCACCAACCTTTTTCCAGCTTCTTCACCCGTCAAGATGGGCTCTACTTCTGCCACAATGTGACCAGTCTGTTCGAGGCAATCGGAATCGCCTGTAACCAGAATGAGTGGCGCCTCTTCACTGACAGCTCATCCAGGAGCCTCAAAGCCGTGCTGCTCCATAACGGTAACAAGTACCCGTCTCTTCCCCTGGCTCACTCAGTGCACCTCAAAGAGGATTACAACAGCATCAAGACCTTGCTGGACGCCTTGAAGTATGATGAGTACGGCTGGGAGGTCATAGGAGACTTCAAAATGGTGGCACTCCTGATGGGTCTCCAAGGCGGTTTTACCAAGTTTCCCTGCTATCTTTACCTTTGGGACAGCAGGGACACCAAGGAGCACTACCATAGGCGGGACTGGCCACAGCGGACAGAGTTCTCTGTGGGGAGGAACAACGTCAAGTGGGAGCCACTGGTGGACCCCCGGAAGGTGCTGATGCCACCACTGCACATCAAATTGGGCCTTATGAAACAATTTGTCAGAGCTCTAGATAAGGAGTCGGCAGCCTTCAAGTACCTTCAAGACTTCTTCCCTAAGCCATCTGAGGCAAAGGTCAAAGCCGGTGTCTTCGTCGGACCATAGATAAAGAAGATCCTGGAGTGCAATGAATTCCCCAAGAAGCTCACTAGTAAGGATAAAGCGGCTTGGAACAGCTTTGTCGCAGTGGTTCGGGGCTTCCTGGGCAAGCACAAGGCCGAAAACTATGTGGAGCTGGTTGAGACTCTGGTGTAGAACTACGGCACAATGGGCTGTAGGATGTCCCTCAAAGTCCATATCCTTGATGCTCATCTTGATAAATTCAAGGAGAACATGGGAGCGTACTAGGAGGAGCAAGGAGAGCGCTTCCACCAGGATATACTGCACTTTGAATGCCGCTACCAAGGACAGTATAACGAGAACATGATGGGAGACTACATTTGGGGGCTGATTCGTAAAAGTGATTTACAGTATAATCGTAAATCTCGAAAAACTACTCACTTCTAAATCTTTTGTAGTCATTTTTGTATTCCTTCAGTATAAATACATGTTAATTTGGATTCATATGTTGTTTTTTTTCTGACTTTATGTGAACGAAAAGACACAAATTCACCCGTTTTCTCATTGGAAATAGGTAAATTTCAAAATATCACTGTCCTGGTCACAAAAGCAAAGTTTGTGGGGAATAATAGCCATTTTCTATACTTTTGAGGCATAAGCAATTAGGAAATAACACTTACTACCCAGAATTGTGATACATAGTGTAATCAGTTATTCTATTCAGATAGTCTGATCAGTAACGGGTAAACCAACCCTTCTATAAACCAGTCAAAGACCATACACTGCCAAAGCTGAATCAGGACAGTACTAGCACCGTGCAATAACATATCTACTTCAAAATGTGAACAAAAGTACACAACACACCAATAACAATAATAGAAATAATAAATCAAATAAATCAAACCACACAGATTAAACCACAAAAAGAAATACCAAATACATGCACTATAAAGTGAATTCTTACAACCTGTCCCAACTTCAACCACTAGGTAAAGTACCAGTCAAATAACCAAATGATTTACTGAACCAGTAAAGCTACGTTTCTAGTTCACTTTAACCATAACAAGTTAAACCCGTTACTGACACAGATCAGATGTATCTTTTGTGTTACATGCAAAACAACTGAGAGTAAATCGAAAATAAAAATAAGGGATCAAACTAAACGAAAGTAATATATATATATATATATATATATATATATATATATATATATATATATATATATATATATATATGAGAAACAGTGAGTGTGCTTAAAGATTATTTTCGTCCGATCGTCCAAATGGGTCATACCTGCTACAATCACTTTCACAAAATAATTTGCTTTGTAAATGCATTATCTAAATGAATGTAATTAAATTACAGTGCTTCCTTTTGTTCATATTCCAATTCTATTCTTTTACAATAATTACAGGAAAGCATGTCAGAGACAAATAGAAAATTCTTAAGTTATGGGCCCTCTTTAAGAGACCATCTGTGTTATAAAGCCACTGTTAGACTGTCCCTTGAGTGGTCTCTTAACACAGGATTGACTTATTCACAAAAACCTTGCACAACTATTTACTATAGCTGAAGATAGTAACAAGCGATTCTTTACTAACAACTAAGATCTGAGAAAGTAGCCCTGGTAAGCTTATTTTACAGAATATAGCGAAAAAATATACACATAAGGGGTTTAGAAACTTCTTCATTAAATATGTTTAAAAAAAAAGTTTTATGTGAACCCATTAAATTAACGCTTTAAATTATTGTCATTTACTACATAAACGCATAACATAAAAGCTACTACAAAGTGAAAAAAACAAAATCAACTCACCACTATGCAAGAAATTAAATAATAAAATATCAGACCCTTGCAAAGCATATACAAATGTTATCTTACACTTTTGTTGTTTTCATGTTTGGTGTTCAGTTTGGTTATTGTTTTAAGCTTAGACTTTTCAGTCCCTTAGCAGTAAAACAAGATGCAATTCATGTTACATTAGTCTTAAGCAGTAGCTCTGGGGTAGAAGCAGGTGCCCGCCGTCCACTCACTTTTTTGGATGTATGAATATCACTGTCTGCATGTATGTCGTGTCAGATGGATGTCCCAGAATTCAGTATGAATTTCATTCAGTCTGCATGTACGTCATGTCAGATGGATGTCTCAGATTTGTAGCGCTCTCTGGCTGAAATTGACAAGCGGCACTGAGAACTGAAATTGACATGGCAGCTTGTTTTCTTAGGGTGTTTTGTAGGATGTTATCAGATAATAATAATATGTACTGATTCAGTACAAATTTCTAAAATAACTGAAGTAAAAACTAAATAACAGCTGACCTTGTTTCCTTCCAAAACTGAACTAAATACCATTCGACAGACTCACTGAACGCCAGCATTAGCTCAACAACATTTTGTTAGGTTATTTACTTGTAGCCTGCCATGTTGTCCACTTTTTAATGTGCTTGTTTTATGTACCATTCTGTTTGCTTGTGTCTTATTTCTGTGATCTGTAATGTCTGCCTGCATGGGCTTTTAGTTTTAATTGTAAAAGCGCGTTGGTGTCCTATATTATATGAAAAGGGCCTCAGTCTTAGTCTAAATGGCTTTCTCTTTGTAAAAAGCTTTGGGATCCTTATGATGAAAGGCTATATCAAATTAAGATTAATAAAAACAATACACAGACGATGAAAAGCAGGAAGGGTGTGCTTCACTACGATATGTGACATCAATGACTTATTATTTCTGCCTCTCCAGCACTGTGCAGTGTTGATTTAGTTGTTTTTGAATAACGTAATGGTGGTGTGATGAAGAGGAGTATTCAAGACTTCTTCAGTCCTATGAAAACCAAAACTGCTACTTGCAAAAAACTACATAAAAACGTGAACATGACACCAGATGGAGAGCAACCTTGAAGCATCAGATCAGCCAGGCCCGGTGTCTATTCCTGATTGTTGGGACTCCAGGCTTCGAACTACCCATGGCTGTTTCCTTCAAAGGGCTGTCTCGGATGCAGCACATGTTGAGATGTAAACAGTTTGGGAATGTTAACATCACAGGGGGCAGACATTTCCAGAGAAGGAAGTTCAGGAACTATACCGTGTCATGGAAATTCAAAGTCTGAAAAGCTGTGGAAAAATATACATAAGGACAAGACGTATGATACACATGTTAAAGCTTGAGAAATGAGGGAATTAGAAACATTGGTTGTAGAGTAACAAAGATAGTTATTTGCTTCAACTACAAAAGTGTTTCGGACTGCTTATAGTTGTACAAAAATTAATAAGCCATACAACAGGACTGTAAGACAAATGAGAAAAAAATTGTGAGAATGAGAAAAACAGATGTGATGGCCATGAAATTGTCAGTCTTGACAGATTAATCCACTACAATATCTAATAAAGCAGTTTTAATTGTATACAAGCCTCATGTTGGGAATGAAGTCAGGTGTTTTAGAACATCTGAGAAAAAATACCCCAGGTTAATTAAGTGGCATGCTTCTGGGCAAGACCATGAAAACTGGTCCTACACAGTCAAAATGTAAAATCTAGATTTTACCTATGTATTACATCATTTGAAAGCTAGAAGTCACCAGTTTATGAATTTACACTTTAAGATGAACAAGTTCAGTGAAAATTGAAAAATACACAGATACCTTGACCTACTACCAAGGTTGTTTTGAGAATATTATTTCAGCTGACATTTTCATTGTTCATTTGCAACTCAACAATAAAATCAGTTGGAAAATGAAGTTTGTATAACATGTGTAAGCTAATTGGGAATCTAATCTGAGTTTTTTGCTTTTTAAAAATGTTTTCCTTTCTGGATTATTTATGTATTTTTTTTTTTTTAACTGTGTAATGTCTGTCAGGTTTTTTCACAAAAAGTTTTATTACAGCTACAGTAAAACAGAGAGACTCTTACATTTACATGCAAAGCACATTTGTGGCGACTAACAGCTTGGTAAATGTTCTTCATTTTTTGCTTCTTTTTTTGCTTAATACTTTATTTTGCTATGACGGATGCTACACTGCAAGATGTAATGTCCGTCACATTGGGTGCAAAGACTAAAACTTTAAAACAAGTCATGGGATTAAAAACCAGGTATATGCTGTAAGCATGGTTTATGGAGCCAGACATTTAAGAGAGGTATGTTTTAAATCAGCTTCCATCTTTAACATAATTAAATGTTCTCTTTTTAATAACAATTGGCATACACTTAAGGCATTTGTGGAATGCTGGGTGACTTAATTACTTCAGATTAATTCAATATAAAAAAAAAAAAAAATAGTTGGTGCATCTACTGAGGTAATCTTTGTAAATACATCATTCTCAACTCTACTGAAGGCATTGAGGAAGGGGTCCTGACACTGCCTGTACTCAAAGTCCACCAAATTTTAACCTTGGCTCCTGACAAAATTCCCTTCATACCCATTCGCTTAGAACAATTTTTGATTTGTTTAGTGGTGTTGAAAGTGCTCCACTATCAGAAACAGTAATTCAAAAGTTGCCGGTTAAGAATATTTGTGGTGACTAGAGTACCAAGCACAGTCAAAATAATTCAACACCCAGGTTAATGAGGCTGACACAGAATAAAGTAAAATGTAGGGCTGTATTAGAAGGTTCAAAGGTTCATTCGCTAGCCAGGAATTCGAAGATCATTTTAAACCTTCGAAGGTTTGTCAGGCGGCATTGCACGACACCGCCCAAGGATGCCTTCACATCATCGCTCAGAGATGCCTACCTTGCATCGGCCAAGGATGCCTGCCTAGCTTCGCCAAGGATGCCTGCCATTGCCTGGGGTTGCCTGCTGCTCCGCATCGCGTGGGGTTGCCTACTCCTCCGCATCACCTGGAGTTGCCTGCTGCTCCGCATCGCCTAGGATTGCCTGCTGCTCCGCATCACCAGGGGCTGCCTGTCTCCACATTCCCTGTGGTGCAAACATGAGTTGGTGACTGGGATAAACAGAGAAAATTATTTTGTTGTTGATTTACTGGGAAACAAACACACTGAAAGAGGTATTTGGATTACAGCTTTGGATTTTGGTTCGGTTTTGATGACGAGGGAACAGACTTAGCCTGCCTCGTGTTTAGATAATATCAACACCTGTTCAGGTAGGGCTACGGTGTTTCACCACATTCTGGCTGTCAAGTCTTTGTTTAAAGAAAAAAAAACTGTGACCAGAAGGCAATGCACCACATCGTGGTACCAGAAGTGGGGCAAACTGTTTGAACGCCAATTCAGACTCTTACCCTGTGAAAGCTTGGAAATAAAGCACCGAGGTGGAGGCTACAATACAGGCACTGTTGCTGGTGGGTGCAGCCCAACAGGAAGCCAATCGTCTTGTACTACAACAGTTGACTCTAATCCCAGAGCAACTAAATAAAGTAATGAAAAAATGGGTTGTTCCAGTCACTCCAGTCTGGATGATGTAGTGGTGTTTCTCTTAACCTTCAAATGGACCGCTGAAAGGGAAAAATTACCTCAAGAGCAATGAGCAGGGAAGCTTGTACCACTTTTAATCAGCAATGCTCAAAAAGCCTACTTCAACTGGAATCGGATACGGCGGCTGACTATGTAAAGCTGAAAAAAGAGGTCTTGACCCGAGTGGTAGTGACCCCAGTGGTAAGAGCTCAGCGGTTCTACGACTGGCATTTCCGGAGGGATAAAGTTCCATGTTTACAGATGTTTGACCTTATCCATCTGGCACAGAGGTGGTTGCAACCTGAGGTTAACTCATCGGCTCAGGTTGTGGAGCTACTCGTTATGGACCGGTATTTGCAGGCATTACATTTCCATTTAAGGAAAACGGTTGGACAAACCAGTCCTCTCAATGCAGAGGACCTTGTTTTCCTGGTTGAGAGACATACAGCTGCGAACAGGCTGGCTCGTCTTTTACCTGAGGAACAATGGCACTTCAAACCGCACACCCCATTCATGAAGAAGCGAGAACCCACGGAACAGGGTAAGACTACGTTTGGGAAACCGGGTGAAGAAGAGAAGCGAAGAGCTGTGAAGGGACCTTGGGGTGAAACCTACAGGGGAGAAATCGGTCCTGATATTAAATGTTTTAAATGTCATCAGCAAGGACACATTGCCAGGCATGGTAAAACGGAGGTGGAAAAAATTGATTGTTTTCGGGCTGGTCCATATAGCGAGATGGGTGATAAGGAGTGTAATTATGTTACCACTAGTAACAAATTGTTTACCCCAAGAATAGTAGCAACAGACTATTTGTATAATGTGCATGTAGCAGGTCAAGAAACTGTAGCTCTTTTGGATTCAGGCTGTGGACAGAGTTTGATCACTGCCTGTGATAGAGAGACAAAGGATCAATGCTGTTAATCTCCCTCCCGATTAGAAAGGGCGCTGTGTAAGGGGGACGGTAAGCTGCTTCCTAGAGCTGCCACCCCGGTGGTAGGTGGAAACCGGAAGGTGACCATATTAGGAGGGGCGCGTAGCTGCAAGTACTCAAGATGTCGCTGGAGGATGACCCCGAGGCTTACTTAGTTGCCTTTGAAAGGCAGGCAACAGCAGCTCAGTGGCCTCAGGAGTGGTGGGCTACCCAGTTGGGCCCTAATTTGATCGAAGAGGCCCAGGCAGCCTACCAAGCCCTGACACATGAGCAA
Organism: Polyodon spathula; assembly: GCF_017654505.1. NCBI lineage: Eukaryota > Metazoa > Chordata > Actinopteri > Acipenseriformes > Polyodontidae > Polyodon > Polyodon spathula. The sequence goes on along the minus strand of NC_054538.1, from coordinate 50,949,565 downwards.
GCCCTGACACATAAGCAAGCCCTGGTGTATGACCAGGTGAAGCAGGCCATTCTCCAGCGGCTTGACATCACAGAGGAGACACACCGCCGCCGGTTCCGGGAGTACCAGTGACCGCCAGGACTGTGACCCTGCATGGTGGCCCAGCAACTAGTGGATCATGTGACCCGGTGGCTCTGCCCCGGCACCAACAATGCAGAGAAGATCACCGAGCTGATTGCTATAGAGCAGTTTTTGAAGGTGCTGGGGCCGGACACCCAGAACTGGGTCACCAGGCATCGACCCACCACGCTAGAGGCAGCAGTCCGATTGGCTGAGGGGTATGAGGATGCGTCGGCATCGGCTCCCATGGTAGTTACCCCCCTCCTCCCTCCAACCGACCCCAGATGGCGAGTCCAAGGACAGGACCCCCACAGCACTTCACCCCCTCCCCTCACGGTGCTACTTCTCATCGACACCCCACGGGCGGCCTTCCTCCACCCCAATGGAAAGCGAAGTCAACACCCAGTGGGGTGAGAGCAGAGAACCCCTTCCCACTGCCAAGTCGTCAGCGGGACATACAAGCTCCGTGGGCACCCTTTCACCCCACATGCCATCTCGCCCGGAATTGTCTGGCGGCGATGGAATGTGGTGCGTCCTCCCATTACGTACTAAAAGCACGAGGTAAGTCCAGGGGTAATGACTGGGAGGGGCCTTGCATTGTTGATGTACGGGTTGGTGATGTGAGTACCCACGCATTAGTGGACTCGGGATGTGGGCAGACTTTAATTGAAGAAGCTCTGTTTGCCGGGGTACCTTGGTGGTCACGCGGGGTGGTGGTCATTTCCTGTATTCACGGGGATAACAAGGATTATCCCTCACTAAATGAAATGTGACGACTGGATGTCATACCCGCCGCGTAATCGTGGCAGTGGCTGCAAAGTTGCCATATCCAGTTATTTTAGGTCGAGACTGGCCATATTTTGAAACCATGATTAAAAAAACGGTAACGCCAGTCTCCGGTAAGACCATGGGAGCAGCGGGGGAAACTATTGGGAAAATATTCCCGCTGCAAGCTGATTTGTTCCATTCCCGATTTCACCCGAAAAAAACAAGAAAAGAGCGAAGGGTCGAAAAATGGGAAGGAATGTCAATGAGACAAGGCTGGGGTTTGGTGGGGGAAACTTCAGAGTCTGTTAAATGTAAGGGAAAGGGGATTGGGACTCAATGTGACCTGCAGAGGCAGGTTACTGAGGCCCCCAGTGCTGAAGCTACTGTAGCTCCACTCGATATCCCGAAGTTCTGGGACTCAGATGTGGACCTAGCATTGGAACAAAAAAATGATCCTTCGCTGGCACACATCTAGGGGCAGGTTCGGTCTATCGAGGGGAAGGATGTAGAGGGTAACCGGCCGCTTACATATCCTCACCACATTATTGTTGGGCATTTGCTGTACATGGTATCTCAAGCCACGAGCACAAGCCAGATTGTAACACAATTACTCATTCCTCAGTCTTTTCGACGTGAGATCATGCGGTTGGCTCACGATGTCCCATGTTCAAGCCATTTAGGTAGCGATAAGACTGGGGAACGAATATTGGCTTGATTTTATTGGATGGGAATCTACAGTGAGGTGACGCGATATGTAGCGGAGTGTCCGGAATGTCAGCAAGTAGCGCCAGGGCGGGTTCGCCCGGCCCCGCTGGTCCCACTGCCCCTGATCTCAGTCTGACTCTGGATACACGCATATTTTGGTAGTGGTGGACTACGCGGCCAGATATCCAAAGGCAGTACCATTGAGATCCACTAGTGCCGCAGCAGTTGCTCGAGAGTTAGTACAAATTATAACAAGAGTAGGGATTCCAAAAGAAATCCTCACTGATCACGGAACAAACTTCATGTCACAGTGTTTGAAAGAATTGTATAAATTGTTGCAAATGAAGTCCATTCGAACCTCTGTTTATCACCCGCAGACGGACGGTTTGGTGGAACGTTTTAATCAGACTTTAAAACAGATGCTGAAGCGGTTTGCCACCCAACAGCAGAAACATTGGGCTAAACTCCTCCCCTACTTGATGTTTGCAGTGAGAGAGGTGCCTCAGAGCTCGACCAGGTTCTCTCCCTTTGAGCTGCTGTATGGGAGGCAACCACGGGGCATTCTTGATCTTGTGAAAGAAGGGTGGGAGGAGCAAACAAAAACTTCCAAAAACATAGTCAAGTACGTAATCCTGTTAAGAGACCGCCTGGAATTGGTTGGTCGTTTGGCACAAGAAAACCTAAAACTAGCTCAGCATCGCCAAAAGCAGCAGTACAACAAACAAGCAAGAATTCGGACTTTTCGGCCAGGTGATAAAGTACTGCTGCTATTTTCTTCATCGGAGTCTAAGTTGTATGCAAAATGGCAGGGGCCATATGAGGTGATACAGGGAATTGGTAATGTGAATTATGAAATTAGACAATCCAATCGCCGAAATAAGACAGAAATTTATCACATTAACTTGCTAAAACCCTGAAATGAAAGGGAGGCCCTGTTTATAGCTGGTGACAGTTTAGAAGAGGATTTTGGTCTCACTGTCAATCCATTAGGTACAACTAACATTCCGAAGGGAGAACAGTTACTTCCAGATCAGAAACGTGAGCTCTTCCAGTTGGTGGAAAGGTTTAGTGATGTTTTTTCTGATTTGCCCGGCAGAACTAATGTTATTTCTCCTGCTGTTATTACTCCACCAGATTTCAGGGTCCGAGAGTGACCGTACCGGATCCCGGAAAGTCGCAGGGGTCCCGTTCGCAAGGAGGTGGAGGATATGCTCGGGCTTGGAGTCATTGAACCTTCCCGGAGCGAGTGGTGCAGTCCTATCGTGATGGCGGGCAAAAAGGACGGCTCCACTCGGTTCTGTGTGGATTTCCGGAAGGTTAATGCCATCTCTAAGTTTGATGCGTATCCAATGCCCCGAGTGGATGAGCTCCTCGACCGACTCGTAAGGAGCAGTTAATTTCGACTTTGGATCTGACAAAGGGATACTGGCAGATTCCACTCACTCAGAGCTCAAAAGAGAAAATTGCTTTCTCTACCCCAGATGGCTTGTTCCATTTCTGGACCATGCCCTTTAGGCTGCATGGAGCTCCCGCCACCTTTCAGAGACTGATGGACCAGGTCTTGGCTCCTCATCATCAGTACGCAGCTGCATACATCAATGATGTAGTGATTTTTAGCTCCACCTGGAAGGAGCATATTATTAGGCTTTCAGCCATCCTACAGTCTCTAAAGGAGGCCGGGCTAACAGCCAAGCTGGGCAAGTGTGCATTTGGCAAAAAAGAGACCCAGTATCTTGGCTGCATTATGGGTAATGGCCGGGTAAAGCCTATCGCCTCCAAAGTCCAGGCGATGGTGGAGACGGCGATCCCAAAAACCAAGTTACAGGTGAGATCACTATTGGGGTTAGCCGGCTATTATCGTCGTTTTATCCCTGAGTATGCCACCATAGTCAACCCCCTGGTCAATCTCACCCGAAAGGCTGCTCCAAAATTAGTTAAATGGACAGGGCAGTGTCAGGAAGCATTTGATATGATTAAGAAGCGACTCTGTCAAGCCTCCGCTCTGATTTCACCAGATTTCAGCAAAGAGTTCATCATTCAGACTGATGCCTCCCACATTGGTCTGGGGGCGGTCCTGTCCCAACAAGTTGACGGAGTGGAACACCCTATCATTTATTTGAGCAAAAAAATGGCTCCTAGATGAATTATCTACTCTGCCATTGGGATGGAGTGTTTAGCCATCAAATGGGCTACTCATGCTCTTCGCTATTACTTGTTGGGGCTTTCTTTCTCTCTTGTCACTGATCATGCTCCTTTAAGGTGGTTACACACGATGAAGGACAATAACGCTCGGATAACTCAGTGGTATCTAGCGCTGCAACCCATCCACTATACAGTGAAACATCGTGCAGGTAAGGAGCATCAAAATGCAGATTTTTTTTCAAGAGAGGGGGGACCATTGGGGAATGTAGAGTTGGCTGAGTGTTCCTTCGGCATCACTCTGAGGGGTGAGATATGTGACAGAGAGAGAAAGGATCGATGCTGTAAATCTCCCTCCCGATTAGAAAGGGCGCTGTGTAAGGGGGAAGGTAAGCTGCCTCCTAGAGCTGCCACCCCGGTGGTAGGTGGAACCCGGAAGGTGACCATATTAGGAGGGGAGTGTAGCTGCAAGTACTCAGGACGATTCCATCGCAGTCAGCTGTGGGGCAGCCCTATTAGGGAAACCATGGCGATGCAGTGACTGCGGGGAGGAGTTTGCTAAGTACAAAGGGGAGCAGCTACGGCAAAACCTCCGTTTTTACGCTGATAATGAAAGTAGACGGCCGTAGCCTGTATTGTTTTGTTTTTGGATTACGTGTGTTTTGTGTTGCAGAGAAGGAGTGAGCCGCGGACCAGTAAAACACAGAGCACGTCCCTGCACAGCACAGCACCGCACCACACCGCACCACTCACGGCACCATGCTTCTCAGCACCAAGAGCACTGCTTGCACGGAGAACGTGGGGACGGAAGTCCCGTTTTTGTTTACTTTTTATTTCAATTAAAAGCTGCTGTGTACCCACCAATACCATTGCTGGTAAAGGGGTGGACTTATTTGTGTTGGTATTTTTGTTATTATTTTTGTTATCACTAAAACAAGCAGACTGTGTTTTGGGAGAAAGATGGAGGTGCAGATTAATAAGTTTGGGGTGGTCCCTTGTTTACCTTACCCGGTAGTTGTGGGTAGGGACTGCCCCAATTTGGAGAAACTATTAAAGGGGAAAAATAGTTTATCCTCATTACAGGCAGAGGATGAGATTCCCAGATGGGAGGTACGTGAGGTGGACCACGTGTTTGCATTTTCACTGGAAATGTTTGCTCAACCCGGAAAAACCAGAGAAACGAGGAAACTTAAAATACAAGATGGGGTTACAGGGAAGAAGAATAGATACCAGGAAAGTGTGATGTGTTGGTTAATTCAGGAACAGAACCCGAGAGTGCTATTGAAAGTATACCAAAAAGCAGCGAACCACCTGGACCACAAAGGTTTAGTGAAGATTGGGAGTCCCATTTACGCCAGATGAGGGCAGAGCTGTATTCATTGCGGGTCAGTAACTTGACAGCCCATAAAAAGAAATGTGCTTTTGTAGTACCTGGGGTTTATACTAGGGAAAGGGGAAATAAAACCCCCGGAAAAGAAGATACATGCCATACAAGCCTGTAAACAGGAAACAACTGAGGGCATTCTTAGGGCTAATAGGGTATTATAGACAGTTCATAAAAGATTTCACCACTACAGCAGTTCCCCTTAATTAAATATTAACAATTAACACAAAAATATACAATAAACTACATATTTCCATGTGCAAGGCTCACGCTTTGCCACAGCCCAATTCCACGAGATCACGCAAAAAGGTGGGTAGTATAAGGGATTGGTCAATGCCGGGCAAGTAAAAAAAAACATAGTTGAACTCCTTAATAAGCTTACACAGCTCCCGTTCTTGATCTGGAACCAATTGCTCCCCCATCAAAATGTCTTTTGTGCTAGAAGTCTCTAGACCGGGTCCTAAATCATCCTGTACTTCGCCTGGGGCTAAATAAGGCCCCCTTGCCTGCCAGGGCTTTAACAAATTTATGTGACAAATTTCTTTCATTACAGTGATCGGGCTGTCTAATTTCATAATTCACCTTTCCTATAGGCCGAATCACTTCATATGGCCCCTGCCATTTAGCACATAGTTTGCCTCCTGGTTGAAAGGTTCGCATTCATGCATTTTTATTGTAATGCAGCTGTTTCCTGTGCTGAGCCGATTTGAGGTTGTGCTGGGCCAAATGACCAACCAAATCTAGGCGATCTCTGTGCAGGAGCACATGCTGCACTACATTTTTGGAGTCTTTGCACTCCTCCCACCCTTCTCTCAGCAGATCAAGTATGCCGCAATGCTTTCGGCCATACAACGGCTCGAAGGGGGAGAACCCTGTCGAACTCTGTGGCACCTCTCTCACTGCAAAAAGGAGGTAGGGAAGAAACAATGGCCAATATTTTTGCTCTTCATTCACAAATCGTCTCAGCATCTGTGGATGATAAACAGATGTCCTGATGAGACGTATTATTTGTATCTTATAAACTTGCTGTAACATATTAGACAGGAAGTTAGTTCCGTGATCAGTCAGGATTTCCTTGGGGATCCCTACTGTAGCCATAATCTGCAATAATTACTTCGCTATTGCAGAAGCACTAGTGGACCTCAATGGAACTGCCTCCAGGTATCGTGTTGCGTAATCTACCACCACTAATGTATGCGTATACCCAAAGTCAGAAGGTAGCAAAGGACCAACTATGTCCATTGCGATGTGTTCAAAGGGAGTGGAACTAATCGGCAGTGGAATCAGAGAGTCGGGATGCACTACACCTGGAGCAATTTGCTGGCAGTCTGGACATGTGGCTACATATTTCGACACATCTTTATGGAGTCATACCCAATAAAATCGAGCCAATATTGGCTCCTTTCTCTTGTCAGCTCCGAGGTGCCCCGCAAAAGGAATATCATGCACTAGCCTCATGACCTCCAGCCGACAAGAGAGGGAACAAATAATGAAGTTGTCCTGTGCCCGTGGCAAGGTTTACCCTATAAAGTAATTGCCCCTTGGGAATGAAATGTGGAAATACTAGTGCCCCAGCGCCTTCAACATCCTTACCTTCAATAGTCCGGACCTGTCCCCAAGTGTGCACTAGTGAGGGGTCGTTGTTTTGTCCCCACACTATGTCCGCGCTTGAGTGCCACATGTCCGGTATATTAAGAGGGGCTGGAGTAGTATCTGCCCTAGATGGCCCAGTAACCTCACCCTCTCAGTCACACTGCATTCTGACCCCCTTTTACTGGCATTTGTCACCACTGTAGCAGGCTCCCACCAGACCCCAGCCTTGTCTCATTAACCCTTTGCGGTCCAATGTCGGACCAGGTCCGACATTACAATTTTCCCTTTCCAGTACAATGTCGGACCCTGTATGACATCATAGAAAAGACGTAAAAGCACAGGTCTCTAGTCGTTTTTTTTTTCCGGAAAAAGCCGAGAAAACCATTCAATGTCCGAGTGAGACCGATAGGAGCCGAATGAAACAGAAAAAAAAGGGGGGCATGTGAGCAATAGCCCTAGCAGCTGCGCCATACAGAGACAAACAGACATAAACAAAGGAGAAAGCTGCTTCCACATCCAGCGCTCAAAGAATATCACCGACATTTGAGGAGTTTGGTGATAAAACGAGTGACCAGGAGAGGGTTTATCAGTATGCACTTCTATAAAGAGGTATGTGAAAAATACAGTGAACACGGAGTGGGGCTTGCGGCTTACTGATGTCGCTTAGCATTGCAATGCCCTTTAAACAGGTTTTACTCGGAAAAAAAATATTTTAAACAGTGCGTGTAAACAGCATGTGTGAAAATAAATTGGACCTGACATGCCTGACAAGCACTGAATAAATGGACCGCAAAGAGTTAATGCATACATATACCATTAAAATAGTTTGGCTACAGTTCCTAGCAGCGCAATGAACAGTAGAAATTAATATGATAGTATCCCACCATTATTTTGGAAAAAGTAAACGTGAACTGTGACAGAAATACAATGAGTTCTGGTTGTAAATCTCCCTCTCGCCCTGTGAGGGTGCTAAATAGCGAAAGGAAAAGTATCTGGACGGGCTGGCCTGAGAGTTCCTTTCCGAGGTCGGGAAGTCGGTCAACATGGATGGAAGCGAGACTCTGTTGCAGGAATGTATTGACCCGGAAGGTAAACGAGGTAGCAGCTGCAAGCAATAGACGCAGCTGGAATTGTTTACCAAAGGATCATGTGGGGTAGCATAAAAGGGGCTAGAGAAACGCTAATCTTTTCCTTCGCTTGGGTTGTGTGCATAAACCTGGAAGGACTGAGAGCTGCAGTAGGAACTACCTAAGAATATTCATGAGTGTTTGTTTGTTGTCGTGTGTTAGTAATTGTCTTGTTTATTGAATCATCAGGCGGTTAAACACGTTCCGGAGTCTGGTTCTCGACTACGATATTAAACTCTCCTTAGTGTTGGCGCTAACCATATTATTTAAGCCGGTTTAAAGGCAACTAATACGGTTTAAAGGCATAGGTGGATAGGGCCTTTCTCTTGCCCAGAATGTAACCTGTGGTAATGACGATATATGAAAGATTCACTTTTCTGAACGCAGTACCAGAGATGGTGCATGAGCAGAAAACAGAGATGAACGCTTCATACAGATAGGAGTAATTATAAAATTATAAATAAATAATTTAATCAAATTATTTTGTTCATTTTCTACACTGCAACGTTGAAGATACATTATATAAATATATATATATATATATATATATATATATATATTATATATATATAAAAAATATATATAATAAAACAAAGCCTGTATTTGTTTCGGAACATAATTTGGGAGTCGTCTTCAGTAAATCATATTCAGCGAACAGTCACACAGTCCAGGTTAAATTAAAAGTGTACATGCGAAATTAAAAAAAAGTTTTTTCAGAGCACAGTTTTAAAAAGCATTGCATGGCAAAATGACATCAGTATTGCATTCCAGCCAAGCCCCACCCCTTGTTCTCTATATTTTTCACATACATATTGTAAAAAGTGTTGAATTTAAATCAAGGGAAGTAATGTTAAAACTGTACAATGCATTAGTAAGACCTCATCTTGAATATTGTGTTCAATTCTGGTGACCTTGCTACAAAAAGGATATTGCTGCTCTAGAAAGTGTGCAAAGAAGAGCAACCAGAATTATTATGTGTTTAAAAGGCATGTTATATGCAGGCAGGCTAAAATAATTTAATCTGTGTAGTCTTGAACAAAGAGGACTACGCGGCGACCTGACTCAAACATTCAAAATTCTACTGACAACGTCGACCCAAGGGACTTTTTAGAACTGAAAAAAGAAACAAGGACCAGGGGTCATAAATGCAGATTAGACAAAGGGGCATTCAGAACAGAAAATAGGAGGCACTTTTTTCACAGAGAATTGTGAGGGTCTGGAACCAACTCCCCAGTAATGCTGTTGAAGCTGACACCCTGGGATCCTTCAAGAAGCTCCTTGATGAGATTCTGGGATAAACAAGCAAGATAGGCCGAATGGCCTCTTCTCTTTTGTAAACATTCTTATGTTCTTATGTTCTTCTCTTTATATAAATAAATCCTCTCCTGATCACTCCATTTATCAAAAAACTCCTCAATAACGCGATCCAAGTCATTATTTTATTACTATAACATCTCAAAAAGCTCTGCAAATGTCTGTGATATTGTTTGAGCTCTGGATGCAGAAGCAGCTATCTCCTTGTCTGTGTGATCTCTGTGTTACATGGGGCTATCCGATACACCCTTTTTTCGGCTTCATTCGGCTCCTATCGGTCTCACTTGGCCATTGAAAGGGTTTCTCTGCTTTTTCCGGAGAAAAAACTACTAGAGACCTGTCTTTTTGATGATGTCAGACAGGGTCCAACATTGGACTGGAAAGGGAAAATTGTAATGTTGGACCTGGAAATAATATTTCATTACAGGAATACCGTGTGCACATGTCTCACTCCATTCCATTGTCATACTGATCCACCTGAACGCACCTGAACTGTTCCGAGTCATATCACAACTGTACAAGTACAAAACTTGTGAACAGACACTGTGATTCTGATCTGAACAAATTTGTGAAACCAACTGTTTTTTTCTTTTTCTTTTTCATGTTTTGGTTCTTCTAAAACAAATCTTGCACAATGAATTAGGTTAAAAACTCCAGCTGGTCGATCAAGCCTGGTGCTGTTGGTAGCCTGCAGCAATAATAAAGCCACTGGCAATGAAGTCCCAGATATGCTAATTGAATACATTTTGGGGTACAAATGTGGCTTTTTTTTTTTTGTCTTTGATAGGTACCCATAACAGATGCCACTTGAGGCTAGTGTACAGCATATTGCACCGTATTGCTAAGGGAGAAAAAAGTGTAAGCTTAAAGTAAATCAGCTATCCAATCACCAAACACGAAGATAACAAAAGTGTAAGGGGTTTATTGTTTATTTATTTATTTATTTATTGCAATAGCTGCATTTTTTTTTTTTTATTTGTAGTAGCTTCAGTATTTTATAAAACAACTAAACTATAACACACTATAGTTTTATAAGTCAAATGACAATAATTTGAAACATTGAATACATTGTGTCACATATTGTAGCAGGGCAGGAGCCCTGCACATGAAGAGTGGGTTTTGTGTATATATTGTTAATGTGTGTAATTATTAGAATTAATTAATGAAGTACCTGATGCTCCTAGGCTGTGTGTGAATGCCAGCTATTCAGCAGGTAGGTGTGTTCCAGCACGGCGTCAGGTTTAAAGAGGTCCTGTTTGTTCACCTCGGGGCTGCTGCAAAGCCACCTACAACGGGCTAAAGATCACCCACGCTACCCGGACATGGTGACCTGGCTGCGTAATCCTGATCGCCGTGAGAGTGACACAGGATCAGAAGCAAACCCGTACATCTTGCTGTATGTGTCCTCTGTGCGTGACTAGGGTCTACTTAAATCGCGGTAAATACGTATTTTTCACGGGTAGGTTGCGAAATAAAATTAGGATTTCGCGGACATTTCCCAGACCTGTTTAAACATTAAATACACCTAAGTGGACGGTATTTCAGAACACTATAAAGCCTAAAAAACAGTGGTGTTTGCTTCCTTACTAAAACAGAGTGCTGTCATTTGTTAAAGGCAAGCATGCTGCAGTTGACTTGCTCATACATGAGACTGCACGTTCTGCATCCACTGAATTGGTGTTAAAGCAAAGCTTTGCCAAGTTATACAGATGTGGAACGCGATTAGAAACAGCCCACAAAATCGGTAAACCAAGGGTATCTGGTATGCTTTAATAATGGCAATGTATGTAGCACGTTCGTTGTCATGTTATTTGTCCCATCCAATAATTTATTTTATTATTACCGAGTCAAAACAATGAAAACGTCGCTATTCGGGTCTAAAACTCAAACTGCGAAAAAGTAAGCAGCAGGTTGAAGCGAGGTGGCTGTGCTAGATCGTTTTAGTACTTTTTTAACTTGCAAACAGGAATACTTTTTGTCTGGGCTGACTTTCCAGTTTGGTTTCTGAAAGCTGTTTATTTTACGTTCTGTTCAGCAGCCTCTGTAGTAGCTTTTGTTTAATGTGTGATTCTGAAGTTAAACAGCGATCAATCGTATTTTCTCCAGACACATTAAGATATGCAAAACATTTACCTCAATCTGCATGTAGAGTTCTTTGGGCAATATCTTAAAACGATAATTACCCGAAATGTACTTTGCTTTTTTGTTGTCCATTTCTACTATTTTACCTCCAATGCTGAAAACTAGATTTTAGCACCTAAATGAAAACAAGGCAGCACCTAACTTTGTCCCACCCCCTACTGCACAGTACACGTCACAGAAAAGCTGTACAGACGCACTGATAGGCTGATTAAAACTTGGTTCTCATTTGAATAGTAAACAACAACAACGTTAACTGCTTTTGGAGATTTTTTTTTGTAAATATTATATGTGTGACGTTTTTTGTTTGTTTGCTTATGTGCAATTCACACAGGACGGCGAATGAATAAAAAAGAGCTTCTACAGAAAGAAGATGTGTAGTCTGCGTCTCTTGCACTGTGCAGTTGTTAATTTAAACAAGGTTTGTTTTTGTTTTTCTCCGTACTTGTCCATATGCACTGGCCCCTAAAAGAGGTGAATTTCACGTTGACTCCTCAATTTCACGATTTAGGTAGAGCCCCCTGCACATGACCCCTTTCGTTTATTTACTTTCTGTTTGTATTAATAAATCCTGCACGCTTGCGGGGCGAGTCAACTTCAACCTGTCTTGATCTCCTGCCTCACTCAGCAGCAAATGCACACACCCACAAGCAAGTACCCTGTTACACATAATAAAAAAAAACAAAAAAAAACAAACAAAAAAAACTGAATGAAGAGGTCTCTAAACCCCTCGTACTGTATGCTTATTTTTTCCTGTTTGGTCAAAGCAGCTTGCCAGGGCTACTTTCAGCAGTTATAGTAGAACGTTGCGGGAGATTGTTACAAATTAAACTGAACTCTCATGAGGTAAGGCTTTCGGACCAGTTTAGGTCAACTATGTCTTTTTAGCGTGAGAAGGTGATTTATCAACCCTTTAAAGTTGTACGCTCTCTTCCTGTAGTGTGAGAAATGTCCTTTGTATGTGCATACTATGTCACATAAGTCATGACATTGGAGAGAGAATCTGGAGTTTCTAAATTGGGTGGAAACCCACCATTGTATATTACTTTAGATGGAGCTATTCTGGTAAGTCACATGCACAATTTTCATAGCATTCTAAAGTAGCCAACAAACACTGCTCTAAAATGTTGTATACAACGTTAAAGCAATTGTGACAGAGAGGACCCTGTGGCTGGTTCTTGCGCTGATGTGTTCAGCTGGGATGCGTAACAGGAGACGCATTGCTATGCATCTAATTGAGAAGGTAGGCTTGCCTGGCGACGAGATGATCAGGAGGTCCGGATTTGCTGGGAGGCATGCCTGGGGAGGCAGCTCAAGAAGCAAGGCAACAGCACTGCCAGCTACACAGATGGGCACTTTGTTTACATCGAGGAGGAGAATGTCCTCTGAGCAGGATAACTACTGTGGAACTCTTTAAATGCAAGATGGTGCCTGTGAATGCTCTGCCCAGCCAGGACTGTCCTAAAGACCAGGAGTTGCTGGGTGATTATTAGGGGATGTTGATCCCAAGCACTATAGAGAGGGTAACGTAGTATAGTAGGTTGCTGGAGTGGGAAGTCTCTTAATGAGGCTAGCACTTTTATTTTTAGCTTTGTTTGTTTTCTTATCTGGCACTAATAAATGAATAAATCTGCGCGCCTGTGCGGTGCCCAATGCTCCATGTCTGACTTATTATTCAGTGACAACCCGTGCACGTAACACTTCCCCCTGTTACAGGGATAAATTACACTATATTTTTGAAATACAGTAGTCTTCTAGACACCTCCTAAGAGAACACTTTGGCTTAGAGAACAACCTTGTGGTGAAACAAAATTTTCCCATTGTAAATGCTCAGCCTAAAGAAACGGGAACTTAGTTTTTTGACACCGTTAATGATTCGTTGCTAACCGATCCAAAACTGATACAGCACTGTTTTATAATCTGATAACTCAAATTCAAATGGATTATTCAATCTTTTCAAAACTGACTTGTCATCGCAAGAGTATTCTAGAGCTACTGTTGCATTTTTTATGTGTGCAAGGGTTCTGTGTTAATAACTATTTGTGACAGAGAACGAATGAATCCTAGTCAACAATCTCCCTTCCGACCTGTGAGGGCGCTGTATAACAGGAACAGTGCGCCCCAGACTGGCTGGTTCAGCAGTTCAATCCAGGGTCAGTCAGATGCCGGCCATCCAGGAAGGACACAGAGTCACAATAACAGAAGTCATCACCTTAGTACGGTAGGTGATGTGTCAGTCATGGATTGGAGGAGACGTGATTGAACTAGCTATTGGAGGGGGCTTAATTAAGGGTATTTCAGGGGATGTGATGATGCAATCTGTTTCTTTGTTATGGTTACAAAAGGATCTGTGAAGGAGTGAAGCAAAAAAGAACAGTGAATGTTTTGTGTTATTTTGTCATATTAACTCATATTTGTTTGTCATTATTAGACGGCTATACTAAGCGTAATTAATACAAAGACAGTATTAAACCTGGACTGCACTGCACCATTGTTTACTAGAAACTTGTATTACACCGCCTGGACAAAGAGCACTCACTACTGGATTAAGTGATCGTGTCTGTATTTGTGTGTGTCTTGTTTAGTGCCTTATTATTTCAGGATTGAATCCTGTGGTTTAACTGAGCGATACACATTGGAGTATAGACACAGTTATTATTACTATGTGGCGGTAGCTGCACACAGTGTTGCAGGAAATGCATCACCTGCTTATTCATTATTCTGAATAGCAGAGCCTGGCCAGGCAATGTTTTTTCTTTTTTTATTATTAGCTCCTTTTTTGTTTGTCTTATATAGTTATTCATGTCTCTTATTTTTAGAGCTTCTCAGGGCATCTATATGTTTCCATTCAATTGGTTTGTTTTACCTGTGTTTTTTTGATTACCCTTTTACTGGGGGTTTTACGGTAATTAATTGTTCTTGCTCCTTCTTTCCCTCCACTAGTCACCTGATGGGGGGAAGGCCTTGAGTTCCTGTTTCCTGTTTTTAGGGGGGTTAGGAGAAGGAAGGATTTTAGGGTGTGGCTGTTGCTCACCTTTGTTTGTTAGGATTTTTTGTTGTATTACTATACTTTTTTTTGTTTTTCCATTATTTAGCAAAATATAGTTTTTGTTTTTCTCTTGTCAACTATCCTAACAGCACAGGCTGCATTTTCTTGACCACCAGTTTTTCCCTGCATACCTTTTTTTGTTTGGGGTTCTGTATGTTTTTGCCGTTTTTTTTGTTGAAGGATTTACAACAACTGCATTGCAGATTCACAGAACCAGCACCGGATCAAGAGTAGCCAGGGTGAGATCGTTTGCAATTGTTTATCTATTGGATTACAGTTTTTTTCTGAATGGCCGTTCATGTGATTTATTTTTGGGATGTTTTCATAGGATTTTTTTGGGGTGTTTTGGTGATTTTATATATTGCCTTTATTGTTTTGTTTGTTCAGGACTGTTACTGTGCTTTCTTTATTTTTTACTACTGGTGATATTTATTGCCTTCCAAAACTGTGCTATTGGATGTTAGTCAGACAACTTGTGTCCATTTCTTCAGCAGCAATAAATGTATTTTTGGTAGCCTCGGTTTGGCTCCCTATTCATAATTATTTTCGCTGTGGCAATTGACCACTATTATTAGTCAACTTTGTTACAGAATTGGTGCCCTCGTACAGGGAGCCTCAAAGAGGGGTTTATCTAAGAGTTTGTTGAAGGATAGGTCACTTTTGTCTTATTCGTATTCACTGGTGTTAATGGGCATAGGTTTTAAACATGTCTCTTACCCTGTCTACTCCTGCTAGAGAGCTAGTGCCTGGTGGTGAACTATTTAACATATCATCTATTGAACATGTGACTAGGCGAAAACCAAGAGAAGCAGTGGGGGAATTAACTACTTTATTGAGTGAACTTTATGTTAGCGAGCCAGAGGAGCCTGAAGGCGTTGACATTGAAGAGCCAGTTTTGGCTGTTGATCGGCAAGTGTCTGAGGAATGGGCTAACAGTGTGGAGGAGATAACAGAACAGATTAGGAGCTTGGGGGAAGAGTTTAAAATGGCACAAGATAGCAGCATTAATAGAGAGGAGTCACTGCGGCAGTATATTGATACTCTGTTTCAGAGAATTGAAAAATATGTAGATAGCGTTGTCCTTCAGCTGGACAAGGCATTGGTTGACTGCCTTCATAGGCGAGACAAACAGTGGGCCAATACACTGGAGAAACTAGAGAAGAAGATAAACACCTCCAAAGTTACTCTAACAACACCTTGTTCTCAACGGTACAGCTCTGAGCCCTCTAGATTGGTGCTGGAAAATTTGAATGTCCCTCAAAAATCAAGTGATCAAGTCCAAACTCCCTATAAAAATTAACTTCCCAGAGTTTAGAGGAGAGAAGGAAGACATGGATGCTGTGGGATTGTGGCAAAGTGGTTGGTAAGGGGAACAGATGTCGCAGTGATGCGGTGCAGGAGTGATGAACAGACAACAGTGATTCAGTGAATAAGTGCTTTATTGCTCTTTTCCAGGTCTGGCGACCGTCAAAAATAATAAATCCCCGGCAATACACACCAATGTGTAAAGCACAGGGATAATGAAAACAAGGGCATAGTCCTGAACAAAAACAACGGTACGGTCACCAGTCCTGGGTGATCGAAAACGTGCAGGTGCTCAGTGCAGTGGTGCTCCGGATAGTGCTCTCCTTTCGACAGCTCCGGAGATGTGCGTTAACTGTCTAGTGCTGAATACAAAAACAGACAGTTACACGGACAGACACAACAATACAAAACACGAACACAATCCACTCTGAGAGCTCCTCTCTCAGTCCTTCTCTCTCTCCAATCGTTTAACCCAAACGAAGGAGAAGATCAGCGTTACCCTGGCCCCTATATGTAATCCCGCATGATATCGAGATAAACGGTTGCAGCTGCCTTATTACTTGCAGCTGCCTCTCGTTTACCTTTCAAATCAATACGGTCTTACAACAGAGTCACGCTTCCCTCCAGGCTGACCCACTTCCCTGACCCGGAAACGAACTGTCAGGCCAGCCCTTCCAGATACTTCTCCTCCTGTTCTTTAGCGCCCTCACAGGTCGGGAGGAAGATTCATCACCAGAACTCATCTTTCCGTCACAGGGATACATAGATCTCTGTGAGGAGTTTTTAGCATTGCAACCACTGGCTGATAATGAAATAATGGCCATCAGTTTTAAAGGGTTCTGCTAAGAGCTGGTGGATGGCAGAGCAGCAAAGAATTTATACTTGGCTGGATTTTAAAAGTGCTTTCTTAAAGGCTTTTCTCCCAGTGGATTTTCTAACCACGGTGGAAGATAAACGGGACTGAGTGCAAGCACCAGGGGAGAGCATAAGAGGTTTTGCCTATGACTACCGCACCCTGTGTCTCAGGTGGAAGCTTGACATTTCTGAAACAGAGATTATACGAAGAATACTGAATAGCTGCTACCCAAAGCTAGCGAGCTGTCTGCAGGGAACAGTGATTTCGGTGTCAGAACTGGTTCGGGTTGGCACTATGATAGAGAGAGACTGGAACATGCAAAAGGATTACTGGGCCAAGGTAAACAGCAAGTCCTCCACTGATCACGCAGAAAAGAAAGGAAGTAAGGGGGCTTCAAGGAAACTAGCAGAGGTGAGTGTGGTGCAAAATGTCTGCCAGTTTATAACCACCTCACCTAGCCAATCCGGACTTGCATTGTTGGTTATGAAGATTAGAGTGAGAGATGTGCACATCCCTGCATTGCTGGACACTGGCTGCACTTTTACTCTGATTAGAAACATGCTCTGTGATGCTGTGTGGCGAGCAAGCGTTTGTGTTGGCTGATGAACAGACTCGCTCATCTCTGGGGAAGACCTGGCTCACATATGACTTTCACGGTGAGATTTGGGTCATAGACACCTATATCATGGCTAATGAACACCTGGCTTTCCCTTTTATACTGGGCCTTGACTTTTTAGGTAAAACAAATACCCAAATTGATGTGAGAGGAAAACAATATGGAGTTAAAGGACCAAAGGGGTATAGCGTCCATCCATTTTTACCTAAAGTAGAGTGGAATATTGAAAAAATGTCTGAATCACCATCTGTTATACTCTGTATGGCTGTCCAGAAGAAGACGGTGGCTACTGCTGGTTTTACCCCACTGATGGATGAGGAGGCAGTTGCGGATCCCAGTGTCATAGGGCTACATCAGGATCTTCGGCAACTCATGGAGGAGTGGCTCTCTGTGTGCACCTCACAACTGGGTAAGACTACAATGTGTGCCCACAACATTTACACAATAGACGAGATGCCAGTGAGATGTAGGGCTTATCGAGCATCACCTCAAAAGAAGGCCCTGATTCAAGAACATCTTAGACAGATGGATAAGGACCGGGTAATTGAACCATCTTCCTCGGATTGGTCTGCCCTGGTAGTCCTCATTAAGAAGCGTGATGGATCCTATCGTTTCTGTGTGGACTACCGGCAGCTAAATAAGAAAACCCAGTTTGATGCCTATCCCATACCTCACATCCATGAATTTCTGTAGTCCCTCAACGGAGCCGTGGTATTTAGCTCATTAGACCTGCGCTCTGGATACTGGCAGGTAACGATGGATGCAGACAGCAAAAGGAAGACTGCTTTTGCCACTCCCTTTGGTTAGCATCGGAGTTAGACATCAAGAGAAAAGAGTAATTTTCAAATATTTAGACATTGGTCATCTAGCTGTCTATGTAAATAACTTTTGCATATTACAATGTATGCAGATCAATAGAAACTGATGTGTTTTGTCTAGGTTTTAGATGTGGTTCGGGCTTCGCTTGTTACTGTCTACATCTGCTAGTAGCGGCAAGCGTCAATGAAGCTGGACCAAGCTCATAAAACAGGCAAATGCAGGAAACCAAATTTCTCTAAAGAGGAGATTGAAGTATTGGTAGTTGAAATTATTACTTTATATCAAAGAATTTATAATATACAAACAGACAATGGGAATCAGTTCTACTTAAATTAAATGCGATTTTCCCCACTAAATGAAACACAGAGAAAAAAATAGATGGTGAGGCATCAGGCGAATTGCAAAAGCTAAGTCAAGTCAAATAGGAACAATGACAAAAAAACGGACGGTGGACCCACTCAGACATTATCTTTGACCCCTCTCGAGGAAAAAGCCCTCAGCACTATTCCGTGCAACAATTTGGAAGGGATTGCTGGAGTAGACACAGTTGCTGATACACAAAATGAAATTGGTAAATTAGAAGTCCCAAATAAAATTAGATTAATCAATGCATGTCCTGCTATTACCAATACGTTTGTACACAAATACGTATTTTACAGGTCTTGCGATTAGGTCTGTTTCACAGAATAGGCTACAACTAACCTATTAATAATTTGATTTACATGTCTTGCTTAGGCATTCCACCTTAAGAAACTAAAAGTAAAGTGTCCATTTTATTTGATATGGTGTTGTGGCAAAGAGGTTTGCAGTGTGCAGGTGTAGGGGTGATGCAGTGCTCAAGACAAAGACAAACAACAAACTAATGGTGAAATGATGGTTTCTTTTGTAATCTAAAGTCTGATAACAACAGTAAACAATAATGATAACGGGCAATACAGCACTGTGTATTGCTTCGTTTAATCCACAGGTTCAATCCCGAAATAATAGTCCCAGTATTTAAACACCCAAAAAAAACACAAACACGATCACAAGTCCACAGTGAATGCTATAGTGCTCATGGTGCAAATACAGTTAATCATGACACAAGTGCATTGTTGTCCATGTTACTAACAACAAACAAGTGTATTTTAGACACAAGAAAACAAAGTACTCATGATAACAAAAAGGTTCTCCTTCTGGTTCAGCATTAACCATAAAAAAGGAGCAGATCACCATGCTACGTCCCCTTATATACTATCAATCACGCCCTCTTGGGTACTGTGTACTGTAGCTCCGCCCCCTTTCTAGATGGCTGACTTCCTCCTAACCCTGGGAATTAATTGTCTGACCATCCAGTCTAGGACATTCTGTTCCCTTTAAATAGCGCCTTCACAGGTCTGGAAGGAGATTTATCAGCAGGAATTATTTTGTCTCTCACAGGTGTGTATACCCATGAATACACAGATGTGTAGTCAGAACTATCAACAAATGTGAGACACTGTATTGGTTCAGTTGGGTGATAAGGCATGAGTTTGAAACCTTGTAAATGGATTGAAGTGCTTACAGAACCACCCACTAAAGAAAAAAAACAACAGAAGATCACCATAACATCCAATAAACTTTCTTTTATTCCAACGATTTTACTACATTTTACATTTCCAAACAAAGTACCTGCTTTTGATGTGTTTTCAACAATGCCATTATCTTGTACTGAGATTCCCCCCACTCTGTCTTTTGCAGTAAACCCAGTCTAACAATGACATTTTGTCAAATAGTAAATAGTTTTGTGGAAAAATTCAATGGGTGAAAAGTGTAGTTATTGCGAATGAAAATATCAAATCCAATGTCCACTTAGGTTTAGCTCGTGAACACTATCTACAGCTGAGAACATGTTATCATGGGACAAATTACCATTTCATAGACTAGTAAGAAGTCAACCAAATCCAAACGTGCAAGATGGCCCTTTATTCCATTGTGGTATGTAACAATGTGGCAAAGTGGTACGTGAATACAGGTGAGAGCAGTGTAGCGCAATCACATAGACAATAATTAACAGGTGCAAGGGTGTTTATTGAAATTGCGTCAGTGTCCAGAGCCTTATGGCAAACACCTGTACTTAATAAATGATTGTGGGTTTGACCCGCAAACCAAAAGTCCAGTTTAACGCACCAACACTAAACACAAAACACAGACACAGTTCTTAGTGGTAGTGAATAAGTGCTCGTGGTGTATTACAGTTCTCTGTGAAAATGCAGGGATGAAAGTGATGTCTGGGTTTATGCTGGCTTTCACTACAGCTCCGGATCGTGCTACTGGTAGTCTATTAAAAAACAGACAACAGTTAAGCACTAACACAAACAAGACAAAAACTCACGGTTCACAATATGGCAACACAGACTCCTTGTAGGTTTAAAACACTAACCATTTACCAAAGAACAGATCACTTACACTACGCCCCCCGATTTATACCCTTGCTCATGACCTCTAGGTTAACGAGCGCATCCGCTCCTCCAATCCTCGGATGCCACGCCGTCTCCCGTCAGAGTCATTGAACTTGGGTGAAGTAGCTTAGCCCCCTTCCTAAATGACTGACTTCCACCTACCCTAAGGAATAAGCTGTCATGCCATTTGATTAAGGGTACTCTGTTCCTTTTACATAGTGCCCTCACAGGTTGGGAGGGAAACCTAACATCAAGAATCATTCAATCTCTGTCATAAACAAATAAGAGGTTTAACACTAGCAGCAATGCAGTGCGTCATTCTTTCAGCGTTTAAGTTTATTTCCCAATGCTACGGTTATAACATTGAATGATCATTTTAAAAATGATATCAGCTGGGCCACATTTGTAAGTCTGTAACACTCTGACTTTGTGATGTTGCCCCATTATTGCATGTGAATTGTACCAACAACTCAGATTCGTAATGTAGTATTATAGATTATACTGTACCTCACTAAATTCATATTTTTGTATTAGAAACCATATTTACAGAAACCACCACCAGACCGGAATCCCACAAGGATGATCACGTGTCATCCCCTCCAACTGACACTCAAGAAATAGCCACCCCACAGAGACCTATTCCTGATGAAGAGCACCACATACAATTAAAAACTATGCTCACCACACATTTAACATCCTCATCCACATCATTAGCCAGCATAGATAAGACAATGATCTCGTGTATGAACAGTAGCATCAGAATGAGATTCTGTCCGACATCAAAATGAATCTTTCTTAGCTGAAAGAACTACAGAGCTCAATGGTTACAGTCATTAAAGACCTCACTCCGGCCACAAGAGAGTCCGCCAATAGTGCTAATTCTGGAACTGCAACTCAAAGTGCAGTGCCTGCCTCCAACGCTGCAGAAGGAAAGGGTGCTGACAAACCCACTACAGTCAAAATAATAGCGTCAGATGAGAAAGGCGAATGCTCTGCTCTATAGACGTAGCCTCAGAAAAACTAAATAAATATGGAATTTGTTTTTCAACACTAGGGAGAGCAACCTACGAGTCATTAGTCGTTTTGTTACATGTTTTATCATTTAGTAAGGACTCTCTTAATTGAGACGACTTTGTTTTGTATCAGATAAATATCTCACTTTTTCATTTATGATACTCTAATTGCATTGGAACAATTTTTAAAGTACAGTATTTTTTCCCCATGCAATTCAGCAAGGGACAGAGAAAATACATTTGTGTTAGAGTGCAACTTAATTTGAATGAAAACTTTTTGGTATGCTGTACCCCGCAGCAGTACATAAATACTGCTTGATAATTTACTTAAAACCTTTTGAATGTCTGTTATTGCTCAGACTACTTGAGGACTTTTTCGTGCTTATTGATCGCATTATCAACACGGTACTGTTCTGATTTTTCCATGTTTATTTCCTGTAATAAAAACATGAATGTAATTTTGGGTAAACTCCTAAAACTAATGTGAAAATGTGAATTTGGGGAAAATAAATTAATGTATAATGAACTATATGCACCTCATTATTTTTCAGCAATCAATACATGATTCTGATGCGATATTTGTTTAAGATAAATGTAAATAGTGTTCACAAACATTACAACACACCTGTATCGCCTCGTCAGCTCTGATTTCTTTCCACTGTGTTCTTGCAAGTGACAGCAGCAGGTACCTTCCAGGACGACTATTTACACCACTTTCAATTGAACATAAAATTTGAGGCAAATATGAATCATAATTAAGAAATGGCAATACAATGTCAAAGCCATTATAATGTTAATAAAGCTGTATTGATGTTTATTATAATAGCTGTAATACTGTACTCTTATGTGTGAGCTTTCGTCTAGGCTGTTGTATTTAATTAAATTAACTTACAAGGCTAGTCTGTGAAATATATTATATTTGCCTATTTATTTTCATTAAGAAAAAATAATGTTTTAGTAGACTATGTTATCTATTACTACCAAAATAATTTAAACTAAATATTATAAACATTTGCAATAACACAGTTTTTAATTTGTATAGCCCTCAAATTTTTTTGCCTCACGTCTGCTATTTCTGGATCATCTGGCTCAATTTCAAAGTCTTCAATGTTTATATTGCGGATGACTACGATGTTATGCAATATGGAACACACTGTGATGACTTTACTTTTTGTAGGCCTGAGCAGGAGTTGTGGGATTCATCATTGGGGTCATCAGCCATGGTTTCAGGGGATATCCACTGTCACCTATGTATCACAACAATTAAATAAAAAGAATCATATGATAATCGCACTTAAGTCCTAAATTAACTATCTTAAAAAGAAAAGGAAACATATGCTGCTGTAGACCTACCAATGAGCCAGCACCCAGACACTTCTCCAGAGTCCATGTATTGCCCCACACCTGACCTGGTCAAAATGTACGAGTCATGGCACGACCCTGGATATTTCACCACCACATCTGTTATTTTCAGATCTGCATCGCACGCCTTCTAGACATTGATGGAGTGGAAATTCTTATTTATAATGTAAGAATTCCCATTGATTGAAGGGCCATGTAATGCAACGTGTGCAGTTTATAGCTCCCCAGTATGTGTGGGAATCCTGCCTTTGTATTGAACTGACATTTCACCTGATGCTGAGCTGGATTTTTTGGGAAACATAAGTATTCACCAAGGCATCATTGACTTTGGTAATGATTTTTGATATTGTCGACTGACTCACACAGCATATATCTCCGATCAGCCTCTGAAATCCCACAGAGGCATAAAATCTAAATTTAGCTGTTACCTTTACTGCAATAAGTAACGCATGTCTGCATTCTGTCAGACTTTCCAAATCTTGTCCAGGTATTTCATACAGATCTAATATAGCTTCTATCTAATATAGAGTCTGAAGCGTCTGATAACTTCTTCCTTGCTTTGCCTTGTACAGAATATCCCCCTTTTTGTAGACATGCTCTACACGCTATTGGGACAGGTGTAACTTTCAACGCCTAAATGACTGTTCAGACAGAATCTAAATGTTTGAAAATCACATGTAAATACGGTAATGAGCTAAAACCCAACTAGAAGCCGACAGATGGGGCAGGGCGTCTAAAGACATGGATGTGGGGATTTAGACGCTTTAGAAAATTGCTCTTATGCTAGACACGGAACGTTTAAAATGCAGAGTTAGGCATGTCTACAGCCCTTACTCGCATTTGAAAATCTACCCCATTGTATCCAGTAGTAAACTCTGTCTTAGAGAACACTTCGGCTAAGAGAACACTTTGGTTGCTCCTCCGAGGGGAGTTCTCTTAGCCAGAGACTACTATACTGTATTTATTTTCTGCATGTTCCATATCCTATTCTATGTGCATGGTATAATCTTCTTTTGATCTTTCTTCTTATATATATTTTTACCAGGCTTACTAACTAATGGGTTGTGGTTAGGGTTGCTTCTGAAAAAGACTTGCAACTGTGATCTCTGCCCACTCTGCAATTGTGGCAAGTGTTCATTTTTTTAAATGTTAGTAAAATATAAAATCACAAGTTTAGATGAGGCAGAAATTATAGCTGTACATTCATCTTTTGGAGACCCTGAAGTAGAAAAAAGACATTTTCCTTATGTCCCTGTTACATTTTGGGTCAGAATGTGGAAGCGTGAGCATTAGAATAAGAAAGCCTGCTTGATGTACAACATTTCAGTGAAATCAGGTGTTAGCAAGGTGGCAGTGCCAGTGTTTTCCTTTTTATAACCTCTACACAGCTGATATGAGATTTTGTTCACTGGATTTTTTCAGTGAATGTGTACATGTTATTATACAGACACTTACAGAATTTCAGTTTCAACTTATTTTAACTGCTGTATAGGGAGTAGAAAGCTAGGAAATGCATTTTATTTGCAGTCTGAAATAATACTTAAGTCAGCAAGGTTCATATATTTCATATAGTTCACATGCTTTTCCTTCACTCCACATTAACATATATGTATTATTTATTGTCTACTTTGATCTCTGTATGCGTCTGATTAAGTCTGAACCACAGATGTTTTATTGTGTATGTACTTTGCAATTGTCCTTTTTATTGTTGTCCTGGACCCCCTTGTAAATGAGCCTGTGGTCTCAATGAGTAAATCTCCTGGTTAAATATAAACATTTCTCTGATTAGAGCCACAATTAATGTAATCAAGTGTTTCACAAAGCACATAACTACATAACCTAAAAGCACAGGGACATACGAATGAAAAGACATGGTTGTGGAGTTTAACCCCACTCTGGTGCCTTGCTTATTAAATTGATATTACTGAATAGTCAGCATGTGGGCTCAAATGAAGAACAAAAGTCCTACCTAGTCTTTCTGCGTTGGTAGTAAATGAATAACATTTAGGGTACAACTGCACTGAACCACTCAGAATATACTTATGCTATTTAAGATACAAAGTTAGGCAGGTAAAATAGGCAACAAATACCTCACTCAAAGTCGTTATTCATTCAGTACAAATGCTTGTTGGAGGATAGGCTCCAGATTTTGAGTTTGGGTAGCATGAGACACATCAAGGACATGTTTTGTGGTGTTTCCTGCTCATATCGTGAATTAAGGATGCTACAGGCACCTATATCCATTCTTGGACAACTTTCTCTGGATGTTGTTATGTGTTGCTTATCCACTGGGCCACCCAGACTGTCATGTTTTAAAGTTGTTTTATAATGTCTTAACAGCTAACCTCCAAACCCCCTAGTGCAACCATACACAGCATCTACTCTAGACAATGATTAACAGACTTTTGGCACAGGATTCTGTTCTTAATGTCAGGCTGACACAACTGTTTTTAGTTTAGTACCGAATAAAAAACATTTGTGTTATTGAACTGCTGAAAGTAGTGAAAGTGGAAAAGTCAAAATAGAAATGCAGTGTGGAAAGCAATGCTCCTAGTACATAAACACAGTAAAAATATGACCCTTCTTGTTTCATAACCTGTTGTATGAGTCGCTTGAGGCAAAGGCAGCTGCTCTTGCATTTCTAAGGCTGTGAAGAGGCTGTAAACACAAAATGGAACCCTACTGAGCTGAAAGAACAAACTCTCTGGACCTATCTGACACAGGGGTCTGGAGGTCACTCTGAGCTGGTGTAGGCAGCTTAGCAGACTGGGCTCTCTATACCCCTCCAACATCATTTAGATAAACAAGCAGATGGCAGGTGTCAGCAATGACAAAGAGCCATCTGTGCAGTGAGGACCATCCCCTCCATACTCTCTCAGGCTACTTCATTAAACTTTCCACTTCACAAAGTGACTGAGCTGCCACCTCCAGCCTGTGGGGCCCATTGCCTGGCCTAAACAGAGAGGGGGGGTTGGGGTGTATATTTAATCACAAGGTTCCAGCAACAGTAGCATTGGAGGGAGAGTTTTTTTATTTGGCTATATCTAAAATGCATCACATGGTGAGCTATCAAGTATATTAGAAAACAAAAGTCTTAATAGCAGGTAGGGTTAACAGAGCAAATATGTGTGGGAGAATAATTTGTTCCTAAGACTGGAGTGCAGTCCTTTATTACATGAATATTTATAAATAGCATCTGGAATACAACTACAATAACATACAGTTCACATGTAAAAATATATGTGATTTAGTAATAAAAAAATAAAAAAAGGTCAGCATTACAAAGCTATTTGGGCTACATTTCTCCATTCTTTGTTCATTTTGTTGACTTGAAGATTACTACATTGAAAAACAAGTTCCAAGTCTTTCTTGTTTAATTTGTCTATTTTTGTATAATTACATTTTTATATGTTGACATTTTTGCAGTATTTATTATATTAAAGACTGAAAGAAACTATTAAGATTGTGAATTTCTTTTAACTAAAGACATTACAAAGTGTAAATGTGTTTTGCTTTCTGTTTGTTCTAAATATATTTTTCTTTTTTAAATGTTTCTGCAGTAACTATTTGTTTGTTTGTTTGTTTAATGAAAACCGCAGGCAGCATTAAATAAACATCAAAACCAATTCTGAATAAGAGTGTAAATCAAATCTAAGGCATCCTCTTTACTGTTCATCTGACATTTACCATCTGTTTTCAGGACAGTAAGGATCCCACAGAGCTAGCTGAAGAGGAGGAGGTGTAGTGACACTGCTTCTCTGGGCAGAAACTTCACATCCCCACTCCAGCCAGGGTATAGGGCTCTCAAGTGAGTACAACCACAAGTCAGAAAGAAAGAAAAAAAGAAATCTTACTGTTTAGCTGAGCCCTCCCCCACCTGCTTTCCCTAATGACTGACAAGCTTTGCAGCCTCATGCTTTGACCCTGAATTGCCTTTTTGAAATTATCAGAAAGTGCAAATGTAACAGACGACCTGAAAGTAAGGCATGGAAACTGAAAGCTTTCTTTAACCTATTATGGTTTGCTATAGCATGTGTTTCTCTGCAAACTACCCATGTGAACTACATAATGAATGGAGTGAACGAAATGCAGGAATTATGGAATTTGCATTATGCCTTTTAATACCTTTATTATTATTTATAATGGACCTTAGTTAGTGGGATCTGAATTCCACATTGTAATACAATGCACATGAAAGTAAAATCTTTAAAACAAAAAAAAAAACATAATTGATTACAGTGACATATTTACATATTTAAGTGAATAGTATTACATACCAAGAACACATATGTATGTTTTAAATTTGTGCTTGGCTACAATGGTTGAGAAGTGCAAAGAGGTAGCACATCTACACAAATAAGTAGCTGCAATCCGGAGGCTCAAATGGGGTTGGTGACTTCAAACTGCAGCCACGTCGTTTAGAAAGTGTCTGCTTGAAGTTACATTTTGTGCCAGAAATTAAGTTTTTTTGGGGGGGTTACAACAAAGTTCTGGTGAATGCCACCATGTTTACGAGTCAGCAAGTCTAACAATATTATCAGTGCAGCAATGTTTCTGTTTCATCTCATTTTTTTATCTCTATTTATATCTCGGAAATTGATTTTCTACTGAATATGGCCATCCTAATTAAACCAGAATGAAATAATAAAGTAACTTGAAGAACGCTGCAGTGTGGAACAGAAACAAATGCTTTTCTGTCTATGTTTTATATTTTCTTGCTGTACCCAAGAAAAACAAAAAACAAACATCATTTTTGGCATAAAATTGAAATTTCCAGCTACCTCTTCACACTTCTCAGCTACCGTACTTAGCCTCAACCTTTAAGACACATGCTATATACTTAAGGCTTCTGGTTTTCGGTGTTTATTCTTTTTATTTTTCGGTGCTTATTTTTTGCTATTTTCAAGTTTTATCTATATCATTTTTTCGGTGCTTTCGTTTTTGATGTATGAAATGTTTTCGGTTACTTTCCAAAATGCTTGAGCGTCTTTTTTTTTTTTGTGTGTCAAAATATATATATATATTAATAACTTGACAGTACTTGCACACTTAAGTTGTACCTTCTTTCCTTTGCTGTGTTCCACAGCAAAATCCTTGTAGTCACGGGTACATTCTTCTGGAGTTTTTCTGTGTAGGCATTTTTTTACATTTCACCACAATTTGCGATTGTGTTTTAAATCTTCCATATCTTAACTGTAATACAGCTCTAAATCCCCTGAACAAGCCTTTATAATAGTGTGTTTTGACGTGACAGTACGCCTTTTTGTTTTGTGCACCGTTTTTTGTCTGTGTGTGTAAATAAACGTTGGTGCACCTTTTCTATTGAAACCTGACTCCATGTGTCATTCTAAGGCCTCCCACAAAGACCTTTATGGTAAATCTAGGGTATTGCCACTTTATATTAGCCTGTCACTATTTGTATGTTTTTTTAAATCTAGGCACTAATATTACAGGCAAAAAGACATTTTATTTTTTGGGATAATCAGTATTTGGCATTTAAAAATAGAAAACTATTTGTTCTGGCTCTTCCCCTCGTTTTTAGAAGCAAAACCTAATAAATTGGAAATTTCCAATGAATCTTACATACTTCTAATTCTGTTTCAATTTGATGAGCCCATTGGGTAGGTAATTGCTGAGCTCTCTATACCAGAGCTGCCAATAGGTCCCTTCCTGGGATAATGCACTCGGTCCCGCCCACCGAGGGAATAAAACTGTCATCCCAAGGAAGCCATTTCTCTTTTTCCATCAGACTCATGAGGGTTGGTGGTCGTCTTCTCTCAAGAAACCAGACGTATGTGAGTAACCTAACGTTCCCTTTCAATTCGTCTTCTCTCAGGAAATCATCCTGAAGAAGCCATTTCTCTTTTTCCTTCTCAAGACGGTACGGTAAGACCTTTATATTGAGCTGAGTGTTTTGATAGAAACGAGCTTCCCGAGTCGATTGTATTTCCCTTGCATTTGTGCTGAAAGCTGGTTCGCCGCTTTCCTTGACTCAACGACTCTGAAAAAGACGCCTTTCACCTTTCTGTCTTTCAGCGGCCTCCTCGCTTTCGTGGTAGACTGCTTTTTGTTATTTGTCTGTCGTGTGTGCAACTGCCTGTGCAGTCATCGTCGTGAGCGGTTGTCTATTTCCTTCTTGAGAGTGCACAGTTCCTCCACAGGGGAAGGCCTTGCCACATCCCCGCTGTCGAGTAGACCCCACCGGCTGCATAGGCCTACCCACCTCCGTGAGGAGGGTCTTGTAAACAAACAGTGTGCTCTCCCCGCAGAGAAACTGGGCAAGCAAGTTTATCCGTTTGGCCCTGCCGGTGGGTGGATTGCCCAGAGGCCCCATGTGCCCTAACCCTCAATGTTGGGTTACAGAGACACACCTAAGGAGGTTGGATTCCAGTATGTCCACACCATTGATATTAAAACATTTATTTATGTTTTAAAACAGCACATATAGCTAAAGAAAATAAATAAAAAATAATAAAAAGAAAAAAATTACCCTTGTTTGAACTTGCAACATGACACCCTTGAGGAGCACACAGCCTTAGCCCTCTGCGCCACTGGGCAGTTGTTGAACTGTGTTAATTTTTGAAGCTTACATGCCTGACCAGCTTTTGCTGAAAACAAAGGTTCTGCTCAATTCTAGAAATGCTCTGTTTCCACCTTGTACTATTATATTCTGAAAATCGTTTTCTGTGTTTCGGAGGAACAATCTGCCTGCACCAAATGTAGTTCCTCTTTTAACACTAGAACCACCGGGTTTATGCTACTACCTAGAACCACCAGCAGTAGTCATTTTGACGGGTACATTTTGAACAGCTTCGATATAAAAATGAAACGCAAACTATCAGATACAACTCAAAATAATTATTTATGATCATCATGTCTTTTGCATAGCAGAAACACCGTATTTAAATAAAAAAGTAAATATAAAAGTCTTTATTTTTGAAATTCGTGCATATAATGCATGACTAAAAAAATTTAAAACTATAATAAAATAAACATTTCAAAAGAAGATTGTGTGTATTCAGCTGTAAACTGGTTATATGTAGACCGACCTACAGAACTGTAAAATCGAAATCAATCGAAAGGAAAATAATACCATTCACATTATGTAATGGGAATGCGCATTCAAGGAAACATACTTCAAAGTAGCTCCCATATTAGCACAATCCACACAGATGTAATGCTTATCAACTTGTCGTGTGCATTTACCACATACTGCTCTTTCACAGATATCAGGCTGTGGAAGGGTGGTGGGTAATTCACTGACACAGGAGACAGACAGGTGAATTTGGCAACACCGCACAGGTGCCCAGTTTTATTTCAGGGTGCTATTTTTCTTTTTATCCCACAGATGATGCTGTGGGTCCGTGGTCTGATTTACCAACGATGGTAAACAGAACCACGGGCATACCAAGCAATGGTACACAATACCGGCACCCTTGCAGGGGCTTCGAAACAATAATTCAAAACAGAAGGCACAAAGAAACAGGGAAAATAAAACAGTAACAAAACTACAAAGAAAAGGTGCTGCACTCGACAGCTATATCCCAGTCGCCACTACCCGGATCATCGTCCTACACTGCCGGCTAGCTAGCCTGCTCCATTACAATACTCCGGGGTCTGCCCAAGGGTTCCCCGCTCTCACTGTCTCGCTCTGACACTCTCAGTTTCGGTTTCTTCCGACTGGTTCTTGGTCCTCGATCAGCACTTCCGCACTCTCGGCGCGTTTAAAGGGCCGACCTGAGGAAACAGCAGAGCATTTTTTTATAGGGCTAGCAATCTCCCAAGACTCGCCTCTCAGCCATTCAGAGAGGGAGAAAGTCCACACGCCCACTTTCCCACCTCCCTGTGTCACTGCCATGACTCACAGGCAGTTGTTGGACGACTGCCGCCCTCTTCCTGCGGTACTGTGAATATGCCAGCAGAGTCAGCACAGATCTCCCACTGCTACATATCCTTCCCCTCAGAATGACACCACTGGTTCATTCGGAAATCCTACACCCCCATGCCTTCCTGAGAGAAAAAGTCTGCATTTTGATGCAGCTTTCCTGCTCGGTGGACTACCCTGAAGGCATAGGGCTGCAAGGCCAAGTACCACCGTGTGATTCTGGCATTGCTATCCTTCATCTGGTGAAGCCATGCTAAGAGGGCATGATCTGCAACCAGGGTGAAGTGTCGCCCCAGGAGGTAGTACCGGAGTGACTCGACGGCCCATTTTACTGCGAGACACTCCTTCTCGATGGTGCTATAATTTTTCTCGTGGGGAAGGAGCTTCCTGCTGATGTACAGGACCGGGTGCTCGCTTCCCCGAACCTCCTGAGACAACACTGCCCCGAGACCTGTCTCTGACGCATCCGTCTGCAGGGTGAACCTCTTACCAAAATCCGGGCTGCATAGCACTGGCTTACTACACAGCCTCTGCTTCGAGAAAAGCCCTCTGGCACGACTCCGCCCACTGAATCGTATTTGGGGCAGCCTTCTGGGTGAGGTCTGTCAAGGGAGCAGCGAGCGTAGCAAAGCTCGGGATGAACTTTCTATAATAGCCCGCTAGTCCCAAGAAAGAGCACACCTGGGTTTAGGTTGAAGGAACCGACCAGTCAGCCAAGGCTTTCACCTTAGCAACCAGTGGTCTGACCTGGCCGCCCCCTACTCGATACCCCAAATACTCCGACTCACTCTTCCCAATGGCACACTTCTTTGGGTTAGCAGTGAGCCCCGCCTCCCACAAGGATTGCAGCACCGCCGCCACCTTACACAGATTACTCTGCCAATCCTCACTGTGGATAACCACGTCATCTATGTAAGCAGCGGCGTACTGCTGATGGGGCCACAAGATGTGATCCATCATCTGCGGGAAAGTGGCGGATGCTCCGTGCAACCCAAAGGGCATGGTCCTAAATTGGTACAACCCGAAGGGTGTCGAAAACGCCGTCCTTTCTCTAGATTCCGGAGTCAGGGGTATCTGCCAGTACCCCTTCGTTAAATCCAGTGTCGTCATAAAATGAGCTGTGCCTAGACGCTCCAGCAACTCATCTACCCGGGGCATCGGATTTCTCATTGATTCATCTAAAATCAATGCAAAATCGAGTTGACCCGTCTGGCTTATCGACTAAAACAATCGGACTGTTCCAGTCACTTTGGGACTCTTCTATTACCCCCAGTCTCAGCATTTCGTCAATTTCCGCTTTTATTACCTGTCTTTTACGCTCAGGTATACGGTACGGCTTCTGGCGAACTAGCGCCCCCGGCTCAATATTAGTGTGATGATGGGCTACTCGAGTCTGCCCCGGGGACAAAAGAGAACAAGTCAGGAAACTCCGCCACCAGACCATGAGCCTGACATTTCTGCATTGGTGTCAGATTCTCAGCAATCTGTACCGATCTTTTTCTTGCCAACACAGAAAGATCAGGTCCCAGGTCCGTGACGTCATCTACATGCGCCACTAACAATGCCTCTGGTTGCAACCAAGGCTTTAAGAGGTTGATATGATAAATGTGTTTCTCTCTCCGTTGCTCCGGCTGGCAGATCTCATAGTCCACCTTCCCAACCTGGCGTGTAACCTCAAAGGGTCCTTGCCACTTAGCCAAGAGTTTCGACTCAAAACTGGGTAATAACAGAAGTACCTTATCCCCCGGCTGAAATGTGCGCAACCGGGCTCCTCGGTTATACTGGGTCTCCTGTCTGTGCTGTGCCTGCTGCAAATTGTCATGCGCCCATTTCCCAACAGAC
The DNA here is from genome assembly GCF_017654505.1 of Polyodon spathula. Classification (NCBI taxonomy): domain Eukaryota; kingdom Metazoa; phylum Chordata; class Actinopteri; order Acipenseriformes; family Polyodontidae; genus Polyodon; species Polyodon spathula. Next base: position 50,917,130 of record NC_054538.1, on the reverse strand, counting down.
TCAAGACCTTTGCGCAGGTCCAACACATACCGGACGGTATTGGTCGAATTGTCCTGCTGCTCCTCTCACATCTCTCTCACCAGATCGAGCACGCCCCGGGGTCTCCACCCATACAACAGCTCGAATGGTGAAAACCCCGTAGAAGCCTGGGGTACCTCTCTGATCGCAAAGAGAAGGGGAGGAATCAGCTGGTCCCAGGAACACACATCACTACGAATAAATCTGCGCAACATGTTCTTAAGAGTCTTGTTAAAGCGTTCCACCAAACCGTCGGTCTGAGGATGAAACACCGAGGTCCTAATGGTCTTAATTCCCAAAAGCTTACATGTTTCGCGGATTAGCCGGGACATAAAATTGGTGCCTTGATTGGTTAATATCTCCTTGGGAATCTCCACCAGGGAGAAAACCTTCACAAGCTCGTTGGCAACAGACCTAGATGACATAGATCGGAGGGAAATTGCCTCTGGATAACGCGTAGCGTAATCCAGAATGACAAGTAGGTGGGTGTATCCTGCCGCGCTCCTTTCTAGTGGCCCAACTATGTCCATCCCAATACGCTCAAACAGAGCTTTCACTAGGGGCAAGGCACCAGTGGGGCTCGTGGAACGGCTCTAGGGCTGGCCTTTTGACATTCCCTACAATGCTCACAGACTCCGGTCTGACACTGCAGCAGCCCGTGAGTATCCCCACCCTGCCCCAGTTCCCAGGCCGGGAGCTCCTGCCTACACCCCCCGACCAAATTCTGGACTACCCCTTCCCCCCAGTCCCTTCGCCCTCTCCGGGGCCAGTTGAGGGGTCGATCTGGTAACCGCGCTCCTCCCAGACGATCTCGCTGGCGTTGGCTCCGCCGCCTGGTACTGTTCGGCGAGTTTGACTGCCCAGTCCAGCGTATCTGGTGCCTGTCGCTGGACCCACAGCCGAGGTCCCGGGGCCAGTCACTCCAGAAACTGCTCCACCACAATCAGCTCCACCAACCTGGCTTTGGTGACCGCGTCCGGGTTCAGCCAGCCCATGGCATAATCTTTTAGCTGGTGGGCAATAGCTCGGGGGTGCTCCCCCGCTGCAAACTGCTCCTCCCGGAATTTCTTCCGGTAGCCCTCCGGGGTGGCTCCCACACAATTCAGGATGGCTGCCTTCAGCAGGGGGTAATCCAGCATGTGCTCCGGGGACAGCGTCCTCGCAGCTGCCTGAGCCTCCCCGGTGAGTTGGGGCAACAAACAGCTAGCCCACTGGGCTTGGGGCCACCCGGCCGAGATTGCCTTGGCCTCGAACACCTCCAAGTAGGCGTCAGGTCGATCCTCGGCCGTCATTTTGGTGGGTCTCTGTAGGGAGTTGTCTAGAGCTGCGGGTCTAGCCGCCCCCTGTATTGCCGAGGTGAGCGTCTGTCGCAGGAGGTCCATCATCGCGGCAAACTGGGTAGCATCCATTGCCAGTCTGCTCCTTCTGTAGATGCACTGCTTGGGGTAGTGCCAGTGAATCCCACTCCTGACACCACGTGTGGAAGGGTGATGGGTAATTCACTGACGGTTATATGAAGCTTTTAGTAGATGCAAGTATATAGTTGAAATTAGCCCTTTAGAGGAATTACCCAAGATCCAATCCACTACAGGATGTAATGCAAGTTCCAATCCCCAGGGAACTCCATAAGCACGTAAAGCAGAACGCAATATAAAATATAAGAAAAAGGATGATCCTGGTAGGTTAAAGTGTGAACTCAATTCCTGGAAATTAATAAGCCTGTACTTATTGTACATATCCTTAAGAATGTTAATGCCTTTTCTAGACCAGGAGTCAAAAACAAAGGGTTGGTTACCTGATCGAAGAGCACTGTTATGCCAGATAGGTGAATGTTGGTGCCATTTGGTATATACCTCATGTGCTATTCTATTGCCTTAAAATTAGTTATACTATTTGCAATAATGTAATACATTAATGACCTTATTGTAGAGCACATTTTTTGTTTGTGAGGGATGGCAGTTTCTGACCTATTCTGGACCTCAGGGTCCTCAACATGTTCCTCATACAAAGGAAGTTCAATATGTTGACTGCAGAGTGTATCATCCAGTCCGTCCAGCCGGGCGACTGGTTCAAATCGATCGACCTGCAAGACACCTACTTCTATGTCCCGATCCATTCTGTGCACAGAAAATATCTACGCTTCTCCTTTCAAGGTAACGCATACGAATTCTGCGTGCTGGCGTTTGGCCTCTCTCTGGTGACCCGCACATTTTCCACGTGCATGGATGCAGCACTGGTTCCTCTCAGGCTGCGGGGTATTCGGATCTTGAACTACCTGGACGAGTGGCTAGTTTGCTTGCATTCCAAAGCATGCACCAAGGTGCACACCAGACAGGTCATAGAGCATGTGACGAGGTTAAGGCTCTCCATACATCAACAGAAGAGCAACTTTGTACCGTCTCAGTCCACAGTGTTCCTGGGGATCAAACTGAACTCTGTGAGCATGCTTCCCTCACTGTCAGAAGACAGGATTCAGTCGTTGGAAGTCACACTCTCCCTATTCAGAGAGGATGCTCTTTTACAGGTCAGAATATTTCAAAGGTTGTTGGGGCTGATGGCAGCCGCCTTGAGAATCCTTCCTCTAGGGCTGCTGAGAACGTGCCCTCTTCAAGCCTGGGTGAATACGCTTAAGTTGCACACCAGTCCGCGATCGACAATGTCCAGACAATGCCAGGAGACATTGGAGTGGTGGCTCGGATCTCCCCTCGGCTCTACATCACTACAGACACCTCCAGCCTGGGCTGGGGAGCGGGCTAGAATGGGATTGGAATAAGAGGACAGTGTAAGGGACATTGGCAGCAAGCGCATATAAATTCCCAAGAACTGCAAGCAGTAGCCCCGGCGTTATCTCATTTTCGTCAGCAGTTAGCGCACAAACACGTGCTGGTCCGGACGGACAACACTACAGTGGTAGCCTACATAAACCATCAAGACGGCCTTCGCTTGCCGGGCCTTCACCACACATTCAATTTGTAAGGGAACGTTAAGTTTTTACCGTAACCCTGGTTCCCTGAAAAGAATGACAACCATTACCCTTTGAGGTCGTGTCCCCAGCTGACCTTCGATTTCGAAAGAAAATGGTGATATGCTGCTGTGAGGATGTCCCTCTTCAGCTGGAAGTGGGAGGGACTTCCTCCTCACAGCAGGGCCCTGATAGGGCAGCTTTTTTATATATGCTCAGTGATTGATGGTCAGAGAAGCTCTTCCCATTCGGTAATGGTTGTCATTCTTTTCAGGGAATCAGGGTTATGGTAATAACCTAACTTTATAATGGTTTGTTAGTTTCAGTTTGCCCATCACAGATAGAACATTGCTGAGAACTGCAACAAATGTGCCAACAGAGATGAAATCTGGAATGCAATATGTATACTTTGGGGTGAAAGAATTGGTGAAAAACTTTGAGAAATATCCATCAGAAACCAAAAAAACTGTGGATGCTCTGGAAATATCTTTCAACATAGATGGTGTGCCTCTGTTTAAAAGCATCCAAAAGTCAACATGGCCAATCTTGTGTGCAATTCATCTGAAACATATTAAGGTTTTTCCAGTGGCACTCACATGCGGCAATACAAAACTAACCAACTTTTTACAGGACACTGTCAGAGATTTGGACCAAGTAATGAATTATGGTTTAGAGTATGAGGGCAAGACAGTGCCAGTGAAACAGAGGTGTATTGTTTGTAATGCACCTGCTAGGTCATTGTCAAAGCTCACCAAACTGTGTTCTGGCTACTTTGGCAGTGACAGAGGTGTGTGGTTGGGAAGAATGACTTACCAAGACATCAACTTAGTTTGTTGGACTGATCAGTCTTTCAGAGATCAGGCTCAGGAACAACACCACCATGGTGTGTCCCCCTTTTTCAATCTGCAGATAGACGTGATAAAGCAGTTTCCTCTGGACTACATGCACCTGGGATGCCTCAGAGTTCATAAATGGGAGAGTCTGCTCTGGAAGAGGGGACCCAAAACTGTTAGAATGTCTGCACAACAGATTGTTCAAGTGAACACAAGGCTAATGGAGCTACAAAGTTGTGTCCCAATCTCCTTTGCACAGAAGCCAAGATCTTTAGAAGAGATTGATCAGTGGAAGGCCACTGAATTACGACAATTCATGCTGTATACTGGAAAATTCATTGTTGCTAAGTGCATCCTTGTTCGCCCCAGGCTAGCATCAGAGGACTTGGGGGTATACCCATTAATTGTTGGTGTTCTTCATCACCACAGGATGTGAAATGTATGGTCCAGAATTTCTGGTGTACAATGTGCACAGCATGCGTCACATTGCAGACGATGTGGAGGAATTTGGTAGCCTCTATGCACGTGGGGCTTTCCCATTTTGAGAATTACAATCAGTGGCTGAAGAGGATGGTACGATCAGGGTAGAACCCGCTAGCCCTGAGGGCCAATTGAATAGGTGAGCTTGATGCAGTTGAGAACTTCCAAGCACCAGGAAAATCCATCTCAATTTCTATGCACCATCCAAATAACACCTACATCATGAATGGTTCAACTTGCTGTGAGGTTGTGGCGGTCACCAAGAGGAGAGATGAAGATTACAGGATGTTCTTGTGCAGGGTGTATGAGAGACCCCAGCATGTCTTTGTGCAGCCATGTGGTTCCAGGATTATTGGTATCATTTTCATACACGGAATGCTCAGATGATGCATCTGTTGCAAAACCATGAATTTTAATCAGTAAGTTAATTTAACTTGTTTAGATTTGTTTTCAACTAATTAATATTAAGGTGCATGTCTATGCTACATATTGAAACTAAAATACAGTTCCAAAATATAATATAAAAAATATAATCGTTATATTTATATAATGCCTTTCATAGTGGACTGCCATCACAAAGCACTTTACAAAATATAAGACTAGGGTGTGTGAATCATGCATCAGCTGCAGAGTCACTTACAAGAACGTCTCACCTGAAAGACGGAGCACAAGGAGATTAAGTGACTTGCTTGGGGTCACACAATGAGTGGATGGCTAAGCTGAGATTTGAACCAGGGACCTCCTGGTTACAAGCCTGTTTCTTTAATCAATGGATTAATTTTTTGATGATTTAGATGCCCTTCAAAGAATTTGTCGTGGTAGAGTTTGTGAGGGAGAAGGCTGTGGAGGTGGTCCACTACATATGGCTGGAGAAGGTGGTTGGTGTGAGTAAGATTTAATAGACTGCATATTCAGAGATGAATGTGTATTATTGAAATAATAAAAGTTCTGTCTACTTGTTTTGTTGCATACCACCGATAAAAAGAACACTCACAAGTTAAAGAATGTAGAAAGATGCACTTTTATCTGTTATTTTTATTCATTTGTAGGATCTCATTTACTACTGGCTGAGGTTTTCTGCATCAAAAAATGTGCAGATAGGAGAAATGCCTGACAAAATGAAGTGGAAAAGTTATCCTGTCAGGATGATGAGATCTACTGGTAAGGCAGTGACCATTTGATGTCTTAAACAAGGTTGTCTAACTAATTACAAAAAAAGTTTGCCTTAAATTTAACCACTTCAGCACCATGACATACGCACATCGGTCAAAGGAAAACCCACTTACAGTACTGTGCCGTACGTGCATACGTCAAGTTTCCCATTCTATTCTATGATCAGTTTGTCAGTCTAGAGTTTCGGGTTTCATTCCCTAAGGCAGTGCTAGTACTGTGGAATGTGCAACGATAGTCGGGGGAGGGTCAGGTTACATTTGTATCCAATTGCGTGTCACGTAGCGATTCCAAATCTACCTGTGGGCATTTAGAAGACTGAGATATATTGCGGAAACAACTTTTACGTGTGTGTGTGTGTCTATATAAATATATATATATATATATATATATATATATATATATAGTGTTTTACATTATTATTAGTTTTACTTGTTTAGTTGTAGTTTATATAGTTTTTAGCAAAAGCTAAACATGGCAACTTATGTGGAGCGTGACAACAGGAGTGATGAAGATTTCAAAGTTGGTTGGAGGATTTCGATACCAGCGACAGTGATGCTGACTTATCACTCAGCGATGATGATGAAGAGGATGTGAAGCCAAGAACAGCAGGGGACTGGATGTTTATTACTGAGCCCTATGATGATGCCAGTCTTCCATTATTTGATTTTGCAACTGTTTACACAGATGTGCACCCCGTCTTGGAACTGGAGTGCTTTTTGGCTTTTGTTCCCGAAAAGTTAATCACTTACCTTTGCGACTGGACAAACAAAAGAGCATGCAGCTACTCGACAGGTAAGCCAGCTGCAAACGGGAAGGTGTTTGATTTGAAATGGCAGTGCTGTGACAAAATACTATCAAAACAATGCAATAAAGCAGGCGTCTGTGGCAGCCAGATCCATCACAATGCTTGCACAAAGTAGCCCTGTACACGCATTTGTGACTATCCCTCCAACACAAAAGAAGCAGAGACCGTAAAAAAGGTGCAAGGTCTGCTAGAAAAATGAAAACAAAAGAAAGGACACAAGAAAAATGTACAGTGGTTGTGAAGGCAATCCCGGGTTCTGTTGTATTGAACATTTCAATAGTTGGCACAGAGCAGGTCGGTAATGGCACATGTTTTGATGTTGTTTGATTTTTATTTGATAATTACTGTTTACTGATTATTATTGTTATTAGCGTTATTAGCAGCGTTTTTGTTTTCATTGTTTAAAAAAAAAAAAAAACTTGTTTTTATCTCTATATTGTAGTACATAGTACACAGGAGCATAAAGGTTTACTGAAAAACACAGTTCAGGTTATTTGTGTTTTATTTATCAAATGTTAACATTTTATAGCAATTACAGGTTTGAAAACATTATCACTATTATTATTTTCAAAATCTGGTACATTCATTTTTACATCTGGAGATGAAGTGGTTAAAGCTGTTACCTCCCCCATGAACATCAAATAGCTGCTGATGACTAAAAGCACACTTTCTGCATCTCAGACCATTTTCATAAGTCTGCAAAGATTATAATCTAGTAAAATGTGAAACTTGATGTCTGTGACTGTGAGTCACACGAGACAGTCTAAATAGAATGACTTAGTACATTTATATTTGGGGACTGACAGTATAGCACATATATACACATTTCTTTAGCTACGTATGTCAAGGCACTTCAACATGCTAGACGGGCAGAGGAGACTTCAAATCTAGAGTCTGATGAAGAACTTGGGGAGAGATGGAAGAAGAGACTTTCTCGCCTTGAGGATGATGGGATCTTTGATGACCAAGCAGATGGTAAGTAGAAAATAGTGCAAAATATCCAATCTCACATTAAGATACTGACACATTAAAATGGCTTTTATATGTATATGGAGGTGTGCCTTCAAGTGTATTTTTCTATTCAATTTCTTGTTTCTGTTTTATTAACAACTACCTTCGACAAAGTTGATGAAGCTAGGACCAAACCTGCAAAGGCTGCAAGTGTCTCTACCAAAGCAACATTATACACTGTAAACCCTCACCAAGTACATCAGAAACCATCAGTAAGTTCTTCCATCATCGGTGCATTAGTGATTTGGATCGGGAAAAGTTTATTCAAAAGCTTGATGTGATATTTACAAAAATATTCTCCTTGTAAAGTGCTGCCACTTAACAGTAAAGTATATGAGTATAAGTGTAGCCATTGCTGGCTAGGTCCAGACTTTATTGACTAAATTGTTGTTGGTAAAGAGTGCAGAGTGCATCTTAATTCCTCATACATTGAATATTATATTGCAAAGTAATTCTGTGGATGCTGTACTTGCCAAGTTGTATTTAAAGATCTTTGTCAACAACAATGCAAGTAAATGAGCAATGCTAAAACAACACCCAGAATCCAGGATATTGTTCCCTTAGCGTGAGCATTTGATCTCAGGTTTTTATTTGATTTATAACACTGTGTAACAAAAACATTTTTTTTTTTTGTTCCTGGGTAGTAAGTGTTATTTCCTAATTGCTTATGCCTCAAAAGTATAGAACATGGCTATTATTCCCCACAAACTTTGCTTTTGTGACCAGGACAGTGATATTTCAAAATATCACTATTTCCAATGGGCAAATGGGAAAATGTGTGTCTTTTCGTTCACATACAGTCAGAAAAAAAACAACATATGAATCCAAATTAACATGTATTTATACTAAAGTAATACAAAGATGACTACAAAAGATTTAGAAGTGAGTAGTTTTTCGAGATTTCTCAAAAAACTACTCACTTCTAAACTTGGAAATAGTGATATTTTGAAATATCACTGTCCTGGTCACAAAAGCAAAGTTTGTGGGGAATAATAGCCATGTTCTATACTTTTGAGGCATAAGCAATTAGGAAATAACACTTACTACCCAGTAACAAAAATTGTGTTACATAGTGTAATTGAAGTTATTGCCCCCACATAAAGTTAGGTTAGTAGTTTTCATACTTCATCACTGAAATATTGCAATACTTTTGCATTTTTAGACTCCACAAATGATGACTGGTGACCGTGCTGGAGACGGTGCGAGACAATCTGATGACTCCCCCAAGATTCTTCTCACTTTCAGGCTGCATAGTGAGTAGAAGCTTCTTTCAAGAAGACTTCACTTGGTAAGTGAAATGTGTTATGTTTCGAGTTTTGCATGTTTGATTGCTACAGGGGTGAATAATGGGGGACTGTGGAATTTGGGTAGTGAGTGTTGTTCCTGTGGAGACAGGGTGGGCTAAGAACACCAAGTCAGACAGTCTAAAATAAAGCTACATGTTAGCGAGTGTTGTGACGAAAAGTTCAGGTTGGAAATCTCCCTCCCGACCTGTGAGGGTACTAAATAACGAAAGGGAAAGTCTTTGGATGGGCTGGCCTAACAGTTCTTTTCCAGGGTCAGGAGGTTGGTCAGCCTGGAAGAAGGCGAGACTCCGTTGCAGGAACATATTGACATGGAAGGTAAACGAGGTAGCAGCTGCAAGCAATAAAGGCAGCTGCAATCGTTCATGAAGGGGTCAGAGAATCGTTAATCTTTTCCTTCGTTTTGGTTACGAGATATAACCCAGCAGTAACCTGTAAAAAGATTGTGAGTGTTTGTTTTGTTCATCTTGTCTGTAATTGTTACTTGTGTTTTATCGACAGCTTAGAAGTTCCGGAGCTGTCGCTAATGGCCAGCATTAAACCTTGAACAGCACTTCACCATTGTCACTCTATAAACTGTGTCACCAACCATGAGCACTACAGCGCGCACCCAGGACTGGTGACTGTGCTTGTATATTGTGGGAGATATACCCGTGTTTATTGTGTAGGCCTGTTACTGTCCTCCGTGTTTTTGGTTGCCAGACCTGGATTACAAAAATAAAATACCCTTTTCCATATCAGATTACAAATCTCTGTCTGTTTCATTTCTGCACCTGTTAATAACCAGCAGCCACTGTGCCACAGTGTTTGTTCTGACATTTAGTAAACAACAACATTTATAAGTACAAGAGTCTTGCATCCTACCTGACACAACAAAATGTTTATAATCTTAGAATTTGTGAATGCACAATATAAACTAGACAGAACGAACAGTAATAAAATGGAACTATTTTATATTCTTGAAATTTACGTATCTTTCATTTGTAAATTTAATTGCAGGAAAAAGTCTAGCATCCAGGGACATGACATCAGGAAGCTCTAACAAAGATGATGCCATCAATGAAAGTATATAAACTTGTATAATAACACAGACACACATTCTGATAATGAAGAAGTTTTAAAAAACAAATCCATATTGGAGGAAGTAAATATAAAATTGTAACTTTACGCACATGCATTGTTAACATACTACAATTTTACAGGCTTATTGTACCGCCAATGTTGTGTTTCTGAAGTTTTAAAAGTCCAAAGTACAATTTTATTTTTCTTCTTGGGCCAACTTTCTTGTCGTAGGGAGTGCTAGTTAATCTCAAAATTTCATACCCTTGTCCTGATGTCACATCCAAATTATTTCCGCAATCTGTTGTGCTATTTTAAAACTTGTAATATGTTGTTCCAAGTGTATGATTGCAACAGACTTACAGTTGAAAGTGTTGATGAGACTGGATCAAATATTGGAGAACCACCGTGAGCAGACGTCACTACTGCAGAGGCTGGTCACCAGACAAAGCAACCTACATTTCAAGGGGCAGGAGCCAGGCTACCTCTCAGAGTTATCAAAGATTGAAACATATAAGAGAGGGCCCATCGTTTGCTAATGCTGAACATATAGAAGGGGAGTCCCTGCCGTTTAGGGGGCCAGACACACGGCAAGATCCTCTGCACATAAAACATGCACACACACAGGAAATTCCCCGCACGTAAAATATGGACACGGGAGATTCCCTGCACATAAAACATGAACACACAGGAGAGATCCCCTGCACATAAATAAAGGCTTGAGAACCTGAAAGTAAGGAAGGAAGAAAAGGAAAAAACTCTGGTTTGGAGAGCTGCCCTCAAAGAGGTGAATTATAGACTTCCAAAGCTCGGATGGAGACGCACTTCCAGAGAACCTGAAACAAGAAGAGAGCCTTGTGTTACGAAGAGAGCTCCTACAGCGAGGTTTAGCAAGAATAAGCTTAGCCCCTTGGATAGTGAGGGTAGTGATAAATCATGAGATGCTAGAAGGGTGGGTTTGGCCGGGGGTCCCCTCTGACTAGTGGAGAACCCTCCTGTGGGGGTAAAGGAAGCGGAGCTTACCCAAGGGTTGGTGAAAGTAAGATCACTAACCCCCCAAAGAATGGACCCCCAGCTCCATGCTAAAGACTTCTACATGTGCAGACAAACAAGAGAACTGCCAATGCATACATTTAAGAAAGAACATGAAAGAAAACATTTAATATAACAGCGAAGGTTAGAAACTGGCTCCCTAGGGAAAAAAAAAAACTTTCTTTTTTAGGGGGAAACCTGTGGTGGCCCCGGCGGAAGGGTAGTCCCCACTCTGGACACACTAGCAATAGACTGACGTGCAGAAGATATCTCAGATGGGAATACACATATGCATGATTCAACTGCTGATGAGGTCCAGCACCCCATATTTTTTATTAGATGCTGGTTAATCTTTGCTGTTGCTGCTGATGTGGTTGATTATACCTAGTGCAATAGAGTGACAACTAGGACCCCATGGTCACCGAATGTGCACTGACATTAGGAGATCGACAACATGTCGTCTATTCAGCATAGCTCACACAGTGTCCTTCGGCCAGCGTATACTTCGAGACACCACCTTACCCCGGACATCCATACGTCAGTCCTTGCGTGCACTATAAAAGCCATAATCCAGTCCTGGTTGAATGGGGCCGGATTAATCCTGCTTTGACAGCAGAAAGTCAGATAGGTGGTCCAGCCGGTGCAATAAGAAGATCTGGTGGAAGGGGCAAGGGTTGCAGCCATGTATGCTTGTGCTGTATTGATAAGTTCGCTGCTAGTTAGGTTCAGTTGAAAATTAGTTGGTTGAACTGGGGTGTCGCTACTGGAGTTGGCAGAGCTGTAGGGACCAGACTGTGAAATCTGGAAATCTGGAAATGAGAAAGTGCGTCGGCTGCATTATTATCAATGCCCAGTAGATGGCTTGCTTGAATTAGAACATTATTTGATACTGAAATTCATATTAATTGCTGCAGTAGTTGCATGATAAGAGGTGAACTGGAAAAGCTTTTACTGATAATATGAACTGTAGATTTGTTATCACAAAAGTATTGATTTCTTTGACCAAAGATGACCCCATAGATTTGCTGCCATGACTACTGGGTACATTGAGAAGATTTATGGATTTTAAAGACTGTGATAGGTTTTCAATTTCTAGTGGCCATGCACTAGAAAACCATTGATTGTTCAAAAGACTTCTGAATCCCTTAATGAAGCATCCTAAAGCTATCGCTAGCTAGCTATAAAGCTAGGCCGTGCGATGCTGAAATGAAATCATCATAGAACACGGATAGGCCATTGCAATGCTGTATAAGAGAAGACCACATTTTAATGTCTTTCCTGGCTTCTGATGAAAAATTGATGTAGGGTCCAAGTTTTTGCTGTTAATGAAAGTGCGAGTAATCGAGATATAAATGTCCATCCTTGAGGGATAATGCGAATTGCAAAATTAAAATGACCACGCAACGAGAGTAATGCACATTTTCTGATCTTTTTATTGATCTGAAAGTTCTAGATAATGGAGTGCATATTATGGAGTTTAGATACAGGGAGGCTGGCATCAAACTTTTTTGTGTCCAGTATGATTCCTAGAAATTCCAGAGAATGAAGGGGGCCAATTGTTTTTTCTTTTGAAAGCCGATCTCTGAAAAAAAACTTTTAAGACTGGTGATTGCTTCCCCTGGCGGATCTGAGGGTGGAGATATCACATATAAGAGAAAATCATCAATATAGGTGGAGCAGAAATGGAGCATGATATGAATTGAGAAGTATCCAGTATAAAGTCTCTGACAGAGTATCGAATATTTTGGGGCTGCTGCAGGAGCCAGAAGTTAACTGCGTAGAAAAATAGAATTTTTCTTCCCAGCATATTCCGAACATGTGGCGAAGAGAAGGATGAATTGGAATTAATTTAAATGTGTCTAATATATCTGCTTTTGCCAATTTAACTGAATGAATTGCATCCGATATGGTAATGTGCTGTAGAGAGAATTGATCATGAGGAATGAGCAAGTTGATGCTGCTGGTGCTTGATCCCCGTGGTGCTGACAGGTCAATGATAAGACGTTTTTTTCTTGACATTTTCTGAGCGGAAATGCCAATGGGGTCAATCCTGAATATTGGAAATGGGGCAGCTGTAAACGGGCCGACCAAAAATCATTTTTTAATCTCTTTGAATAAGAAATAAAAATTGTCTTGAGCTCTTGAGTAGCAGAATGGAGGTTTTATCTTTGAAAGGAAGTGGGAGGGATTTGACTGTCCAATTGAAAACCTGTTTTTTAGTCTGTCAAGTAAATAGTTGATGAATATTTTATCTGGATGATCCAGAAGTTTGTTTCAATTTGGGAATATTAATAGGAGTGGAGACTATGAGTGTTGAGGAAAGTCCCTTTGGAGCTACTGGGCAGATAGCTTTTGAATGGGCATCCCAGCAGAAACTACACATATTGACGTTTTTGCATTGTCTCATCGAGCAGATACCGAAATTGAAATTGTTACATATTCGCTTTCCTCCTGCATATCTGACAGGTTGAGTGGCCAGTGGAACCGTAGACCCTGCATGCGTTGGCTCAGAGACTGCTAAAAATCCTGTTGAACAGGTCGAAATCAGGTTGTGCCCAGTCAATGATGTGGTTGTCTGTTGCCAAAATAGCTGCTGCTTTTGCTGAAAATTATTTGTGGAAATCACAAAAAATGGTTCTTCCATATCGGATGGATAGCTCCACTAAACAGAATTCATAAGAATCCAGTTCTTGTCTGCGGTCTGAGTATGCTGAACATAGCACATATCTGTAGATGGCGAAGGCAAGGACTAATTCCCCCAGAATTTTATTTCATTCAAAATGCGAGAATGCTCCAGTTCTGTTTCACTGGCTGGAGCAGCTTGATGGTGTGATGATGTGAATGGCTGATACAGGTGCGTACGACTTCACTCTGTACTTGTAAAAATTAAAGCCAATCAAAGAGCGCCTTTCAGTGTGACGTTAAGGATGCTTTACGAAATGATGCACTGTCAATAATATAAAATATGTGGAGATACCTGAATGTGCGCCTCCTGCCAAAGGAAAAACGCCAAAATCATTGTTGCTTTCTTTAAGACTGATGTTAATATAACAAAGGGGTTATCTTTCTGGCATCTTAATTGGTTATCTTAATGGTGTTTGATGTATCCATACACAAGCACATGTGGTCTCCTCACAAGGATAAACTACAAGTGTACTGTTTTTCTGTATTCTGCACTACTGCAGGACTGTCAAATTTCAGAAGAGTAAGGAGGGGGGGGGGGGATTTTGCCTTATATTATGAACTATTCAGGTCTAAGAAACATGATGGACAATGGTTTCTGTGAGGACAAACTCCTGGAGGGTAACAGTTGAAAGATACAGCGCTACACCATAAACATTTTGGTATCATATATAGTGAAAGAACAACAATTAAAATATTTGAATTTAAATGTTCAGAACGAACCAACTTACCACAGTGAGATGAAATGAACATTGATTACATTGACATAAATTGTTTTGTTAATTTGTTTATCAAATGCACATTGTTATAAACATAATATTCAGATAACATTGTTTCCCTTTTAGGAGCATGTGTGAGGAGTCATCCCAAGGCCAAAATATCAGATATCGAGTTATTGACACTAAAGCATGTACCAAGCAAAGCAGGAGGGAAGAACAATGTAAAATACATTAAAATATAAACCTTCTTGTCACATGCAGGAAAGGGTGTTTAAATATTTAACCTACAAAACTTGTTTATGTTAATGGGAGGGGAAATTCTTAACAAATTAAAAATTGGCAACCACGCTCTCTCGGACATAAAAAAAAAAAGTCAGAACCCCTTCCAAACCAATAAAAATTATATTTTTTTGGACAAGTGTAAACAATGATAATCCCCTCCTTTCTTGCCAACTTAAAGCCCTTTGTTATATTTTTCAGACACCAACCGCTTCAAACGTGACTGTGGAGATGGAGTTCAACTCTGAAGATGAGGGCAATGATTAATGATTTGGAATTCCATAAAACAAGAAATGTAAAGTGCAAAATAAATGTCATTAACAAAAGCTCAGTGTCCTGTTTGTATTGATATCTGAATGTTGCCAATAGGTTGTGAGAATGCTGTACCACAACATTATGATGAAATGTTGTGGCAACAAAAAACAAACCATCCGTTTGAACTTTGCTGCAATGTTTTACCAAAACATTGCCACAACCAAAGTGTAACGTTGTGGCAACATTAAATTGTTAGCTGGGAAGGCAGCAATGCAAATATTATTGTTAATATTATTATTTATTTATTTTCATTGTAACATTTGTGCTTTCTAAATAAATTCCCAGAGCTGGCAATCCAGTAAAATACATGCTTGATGTTTGAACTGTTTGTATTTAAGGTATTTTTTCCTCAGTTGCTTGTAGACTGATGAAGGCAAGGAGAACCCAAGGTGAAATGCTGTATATTGCAGCTGTGAAAAATGTTTTCCCCTTGGTTTCTTAATACAAAATTCACATTGTAGGCTATGCAGTGATTATTAATGCTTGCTGGAATGTTATAAATGGACAAGGTGCATTTTGCATTTCCAAGTGTCCAAGAAGGTGCGCTTTCTACTAGTAGGAACCAATTTCCATGGCTGCAATACAGCATATCTAGCTGTGAAAAATGTTTTCCTCTTATTTTTCAGTAGAAGGTTTTTTTTTTTTCAATATAAGCTATGCAGTGTTTGGAAATGCCTGTTGGAAATACATACACATAATAATGTATATATTTGACAAAATCACAGATATTACAATTTATTAAATAAATAAATAAATAAATACATAATAATAATAATAATAATAATATAATAATAATAATAATAATGTGCTTATAAATGCCTGCCCTAAAATACATATAAAACTGAGAAGGAAAGCACAACACTCACGATGTAATGGACACTTTTATTATTGTTACATAAAAAAAGGAAAGGACTGGCATTTCAGACAGCTTTGCTTTCAGAGAGTGCAAGCAACTGAAGAAAAAAAAAACCTTAAATACAAAAAAAACCCTTAAATACAAACAATTCAAACATCAATCAATTACATATTTACTTACAAACATGGCAAATTTACAAAGATATGCGTACTCATCATGAAAGAGCACATGTTTATATAAGCATATGTTTTATAGGTTTGCCAACTCTGGGCATTTATTTATAAAGCGCAGATATTACAATTAACAAATAATAATAATAATAGTAATAATAATAATAATAATAATAATAATAATAATATATGCATTGCGGCCATAGTCAAGTTACAATGTGAAAAAAGTTCAACTTCGAAAAAGTTTTCAAAGATACTCTTTCAATGTTACGTGGTGCTGGTGGTGGGTGGGGGGAGGAGCGGGGTCTAGTCTTGCACCAGGGCCCAGTAAATCATAGTGCCGGCAGGGGGTGGGGTTAAGATTGCTAAACACTTTGTGTGAATAGGTGAAGAAAAACTAATCAAGTGTATTATATATAAACTGGTGTCAGTGTTTAACATATAGACACACCTGTGACGTGTTTAATCATGTTTACAAGTATTAATCAGCTGATGAATTGAGATTCATTTTTTCACAATTTAATCGAGCAGAATTTTTCAAAATGTTTTTCACATTATAAAAATGTCACTTACCTGCCCTGACTGCTTACCCGCCGTGATGAAGTTTCATCAACGTCAGTCATGTGGACAGCACCAATGCAAAAGGCAAGTGTGTTTACAATTTTATTTTTTAAAGAGAGATGTCTCTTCATTGCTGGAAAGGGCATTAATAGGAATAAAATAGCTTTCAGATTTAAAGATTTCAGAATTGGTAAGAGTGCTGCTGTGACAAAAGTCTGCATTGAGATAAAAAGTTTGCATTGGGTGACGACATTCTTTGGAAGTAAACAATGAAATGCTCCAATGCATTAATGTAAGTACTAGTAAAGCTGTGTACAATGTAACTTGTGTTACAATGTAAACTGTTCTACTTTTCAGTTTGTCTTTGAAATTATTTGAGCAAATGAAAACAACCTGTATATTTTTTGTTTGTTTGTTTCATTTGTTTTATTGTAAACCTGCAATACCCTTGTAAATTACCTGACAATAATGCAAATCTGTAGTGCATTAATAAGCCTACTGAGTATATTTCTAAACAATGGGTTTATATTTAAACAGAGATCTTTTCAATGCTGAAATGTGAGTTACTAGGAATAAAATACTAAAAGTATTACTGTGCAGGACCCACTTTAAGACTGTTACCTTTATTTTAAAATGTGCACTGATTAATCTACCGATTAATCAACAAGTGCCCATGAATTAACCAATCAAATATTTCAATGGAGTGAGAGACGTAATATATATATATATATGTGAATGAAGACAATATTTGCATGCTGAGCCATTCGAAAAAAGGCATAATAGCACAGTAGTGACGTCAAAATGTCATAATTCCTCTAGAGAAATATACTTGATCTTTGATCCATTCGATTCTTCGAGACCACTTTCAATTCAAACACAAAATGCCTTGTTTTCAATCACTCGACAACATCCACAGTACAGAAATGTTCATTAATGATCAACAAAATGAGAATATGTTAAAAAAATAAATAAATAATAATTGATGTGAAGCTGGTACATTTGTATCTCAGAGAAAATGGAAATTAAAGACATTCCTATCAATGGTGTTCAAAATTTCAATTGCTGGACAACACCCACAATTCCCGTTTTTTAGGCATTTTTGACAAATCTGTCAATGTGAAGATTTACAATCATCCTTCACCAAAGGGAGCACCAACCAAGCGAGCGACACAAATCTACAACTCTGACAACGACTAATTAAAAAATAAAATAAAATGCAAACCCCATTGAAACACATTTTCCACAGGCAGCCAGCCAGTCTACAGGGGACGCTGGTGCGCGGTGAGCCGACGACCCGCTGCCCGACCTAAGCCCCCCCCCTGCCCAATCTCTATAACTAATTAAGTCAGCAAGAGTGACAGACAGAAAAAGCAGGGATGTCAGAGGTGTCTATTTCACGAACAAGCGGTTTATTGTTGTAAACTATAATGTAATAAATGAAATATAAGGACAACAACTTATTTCAGAGAACAGTCAGTTAAGTGGAAGGTACAGGTGAGTAAGAAAGTAAAGGGAACTAAACAAACATCCAAACAAACTAACACTAAAGCAAAATGAATGCGGTGTCCAGTCGGCCTCCACTAAACCCACACACACACACACACACACAAACACAACACCAATACAAAACCAACACACCTCAAAAAAGACAACGAATAATTATACAGGGAAACCAATTACAAAGACAGTCTTCATGGCGGTGGATGATAAATGAAATTTAGGCCTAACAAGTCCAGTGAAGCAATGCACATGTAATCCAAAGTAACAAAAGAACAAAACCAAAATTACAGGAACCAAAGTAGAAAAAACCAGCACACACAAAAGGAATAATCTCATCAACAAAAAAAGAAGTCCTGAATACAGTCCTGTGCTGATGATGATGGATGAGGGTTGATGAGAAAATAGCAATCGTAGAAAATGGCGAGTCTGTCGAGTAGTACCGGGTTGAATGGTAAACAGAGTTTGGAAAATAGCAGGAGGATCAGGAACAAAATGGAAACTGAACACTCTAACAAAAACAAACCCTAAACAAACCTTGAACAGCAGCTAAAATTAAACAAGTAACAGTGTAAACAAAAAGGAAAAGTTTAGACATAGTACAAGATTTTAACAAAAGAGTAAATGGATGCACCTGTATTTATCTAAAATAAAGTTTTGTAATTAAGTAATGTGCTGTTTATAAAATGGATTCCTCAAGAGAAAAGGGAGTTCTCTCCTGGCCTAGCCAGCCGGCTTTAATACTGGTTTTTGCTTCCAAGGAGCTCTGAGATTGGAGGAGTGGATATGTGAATGAGCCAATGGGGGGAGAGGATGAACAGAGGGTGATAGCAAGGAACTATGGGAAATTGAGTTTTAACCTGGCAAGGCTACTGTCCCTAATAAAAGGAACAAGTGGATGAAACTTACACCCTCTTTATGGAGCATGTGAATTGCTACAAGGGGCGCATGTTAAACCCCTGCTTGGCTGAGACTGAGCCTGGGACCTGAAATAAGGACAAAGTATGGAGGTTAGTATGGGACTCGAACATTGAGAGCAGCCAGCTCCCAAAAGGCAGAATATAGAACAGAGCCTCGAGGTGAGGTAAGATAAGCGCAGGAGCTGCGAAAAGGACAGAGTGTGGCCAGTGGTCCACTCTGACTCACATGGTGAGAACCCCCCTGAAGGTAAGGGAGGCGGATGCCGATCCCTGAGGTCGGGGAAGTGGGACTCACTTGCCTCCCAAAGGATGGAACCCTGGCTCCTCGCGAAATCATAAAACACGGGACACGGCACTTTCGCCAAAACAAACGGACTAACACTAAACAAAACAGGGTGAGCAGATATTTTAACTATTATTATTATTACAATTATTATTATTACAAATATACATTTTAAACACTTTAGTGGCAAATAATCGGGTACATGGTTACTGATATGATACACCAACATTAACACACAACATACAACACAAAATACACACGGGGCGGGCACTTTGCCACATATACCACGCTTATGTAAAGCACACACAGCCTCAATGGCCACCTCCCCCCTTAAAATCCCAAAAGTCTTGCTCAAAGTCCTGGGCCAAGAACAGGGACTTTAAGGGATTGATGGGCGGCAATGTTGCAAGTAGCCAGGCTGCTACTGGCCATGCTGTCAGCAGATGTGCTGACAGTGGGGCGAATCTCTCCTCCCGCTGTACCACTGGCAGCGGAAATGCTGCCAATGGTGCGGCTCTCAGCATACGTGCTGACAGCTCCCAGACTGACTCCTTCAGCCGGGGCAAGTCCAGCAGCGGAAAAGCTTCTGGGGTTGGTGGTCTTCAGACCTCCCCCAAGATCTCTGGCAGTGAAACTGCTGCGGGGGAAGGTGATCTCCTGACCTCTCCCCCCTTTATAGCTGGCAGCTCCCTCTGGGGGGACTCCAGTCCACAGAACTCCTGCAGCGAAATTGCTGCGGGAAAGGTGGTCTCCTGACCTCTCCCCCCTTTTTTCATAGCTGGCAGCTCCCTCTGGTGGGGATCTGGCCACACTGACCCCTGCGGCCAAGCAGAGCTGACTGCGACCCCTGGCGAAGCAGTTCCAGTGACCCCAGGCGATGCGGAGCGGCTGGCAACCCCAGGAGATGCGGAGCAACAGGCATCCTTGGGCGAAGCGAGGAAGGGAGTCAGGACAAGCTGGGGTGTGGGTGTTGGCCCTCTTCTTGGCCACTGCGGCCGGGCAGTTCTTCCCCGTATTTCCCTCAGCAGCCTGTGCACAGGCTGCTGAGGACCGCCAGCATCTCGTCCTGGTCCTTCTGGTGAAGGGAGAGGCAGCTCCTGCTCCTCTCCCCCTGATGGTGATGGAGGCAGAGTCTGCTCCAGCTCCTCTCCTTGTGATAGTGGGGGAAGTGATACCAGCAGGCATTCATCCTCTGCTGGTGGGGGAAGTGATACCAGCAGGTATTCATCTTCTGCTGGTAGACGGAGACTCAGCAGGCATTCACCCTCTGCTGGTGGAGGTGGCGGAGGCAGAGGCAGCTCCTGCTGCTCTGCTCCTGCCGATGGAGGTGGCGGAGGCGTGTAGTCTCCTGGTGATGGAGGTGGGAGTGGCGTGTAGTCTCCTGGCAATGGAGGTGGGAGTGGCGCGTAGTCTTCTGGCGACGGAGGTGGAAGCGACATGTAGTCTCCTGGTGACAGAGGCTCTCCCTCACTTGCTCGGGACTGGTGTGGCTCTCCCTCACTGGTGCATTGGCTCCTCTCTCTCTGGTCCTGGAGACAGTGTCAGGGTTTCTCCTGATAAGACCAGAGGTGGGACCCCTCCCATATCGGCAGCCAGGTAGTTGAACACCATGGCTGTGATGTCTTGCAGGGACACTGGGTGGTGTTGCTGTTCCCAAGTTTCCCAACACTCCCCATCTCGGGCCCACAGCAGGTTAATCACCTTCAGGAGGTCTCTTTCCAGGCCACCATCAGGGTCCTTCAGCCAGTCCCAGATCTCCCTCGATGGTGGCCCTCGAACAAGCAGGGCTTCTCCCACCGACGCTGCATATGGAACCAGCAGGCACTCTCCCTCTGCTTGTGGAGACTTGGGCTGTGGATTGCTCTGACTCCCCCTTTTGCAGGCTGTGGCCACACTGATTCCTCCCTCTTGGGCTGTGGACGTTCGGTCTCCTTCCACGCAGGCTGTGGAGGTGAAACCAGCAGGCATTCTTCCTCTGCTGGTGGAGACTTGGGCGGTGGACGCTCTGCCTTCCTCTTCCCCTTTCCCCTTCTCTGCCTCCTTCTCCTCATCTTCCTCTTCTGGGCCAGTTCCTCCTCTCCCTCTTGGTAGGGGCAGACAGCCACCACGTGCCCATACACCCCGCAGACAAGGCACCAGCCTTGGTCCTCCAGACCACTGAGGAGCTCATCCAACTCCATGCAGCCATCTCTCCAGCCTTCCATTTTTGGTGTTTTGTTTTTTGTTTTGTTTTTTTAAACTGTTCCTGCTCTGGTCTGCACATCTAGGAGGCACTGGTAATCCAACGATGATACCATACGTCACAAAGAAGGCCGGAGTGGGGGACGTCAGACCAGAAACAGGGACCAGGAAATAAACGACAGAGGTGGAGTTTGGTGGAGCTGAGTGAATGGTCTCGCTCAGCATTTAAGAGTGCACAGACAGACAGAAAAAAACAAAACACAGGACACGGCACTTTTGCCAAAACAAAGAGATGAAACAGAAACGGGCTAACACTAAACAAAACACGGTGAGCAGACATTTTAACTATTACTATTATTATTATTACAATTATTATTACCTCCGTCTCCAATCCTGTTCTCCACTCATTGAACACACAACCCTGAGTGAGTGAAAACGTGCCTCTTTTATGCAGCTGTACCGTGACTCGATTGCTAATCAATCATTCAATTGGAGTCACGGCACAACTGCACGTGAATTAATAAAGTGCAATTCCCCATGCTCACATATTATTACATTTTACTTGCACATGAAGTGCTGTGCAATCCTTGTGCCTAAATACAAATATACATTTTAAACAATCATGTTACACAGACCCATTTATAGCCTGTGCACCAATGACTGTACACCAACATTAACACACAACATACAACACAAAATACACACAGGGGCAGGCCACAGGTTGATTAGGGGAAAACCTCTGGTGGCCCTAGCAGACAGGAAGGCCCCACTCAGGGCATACTAGCAATTTTAAAATGAGCAGCAACTATATTAGAGGATGATTTATGAATGTAAGAATTGTCAAGGAAATTCATGGTTAACTTAATTTTAATAGAAGCATTTCTCAGATATTTAATTCTGTTGTCTGCGTGATATGCTGTGGGGACTGGGTTGCTAACACCGATTCCAGAACATTTTTAACCAGATCTACTAAAAAGGTTGTAAATAAGGCACAGAACACAAACTGTGTTAACTCTTTGAAGCTCGCCTTCCAACATGCTATCTGAATGTCTCCTAAGGTGTCATAAAACTTGCCTAGTGACAATGCAGTTGTACCATTATTGTATTCAAATTAGTTAAAATGCTTTAATTTTTAATTACATAACTTGTGGACACAAGTTCAACAGTTATTTTAAGTAAGTTTCCCAATAAATATGAAGGGTCTGTTATGTTTTAAATGAATATTATAAACTAATAACTATTTTTGAATATTATTTGATTTGTTATGTTGCTTGTAATCATAATTTTGTATAGAGAATGAAACTGAAATGTGTATGCTTCTCCAGTGAATGTAACTAAAGTTATATTGAATCAGAGGTTTAAATGATAAATGTAAAATCCTTTGACAACAAAATAAGTGGATACACTCCATTTTTAACACACCTTTTATGTGTGAAATGCAACTGTCTATCAAATACTTTGAATCAGTGGAAGGACCAACAAGGATTTGTTTACAGTACAAGGGAACGTCTATACATCTTGCTATTTAAACTCAAAACAAGGATTTTCACTCTCTGACCAAATTTGAGTTTTGGTCCTAAAAAGGTGGCCAGACACGAGACCTAAGTGAAAAAGAAGTTAGAGTTACCGAGAGTTTGAGTAGTTTGAGGCTACAAGAAGTTTTTTTCTACGTTAATACATTAGAAGTTCTACAGGTGCCTACTTCTACCCGACGGAGGCCTATGTTTTCGAAAACGGATGCATGTTTGTAGTGGCTCTATGACGTGACGTCGACGACGTGTCGATTGAAGATGTATCTCCTACCGGCACAATCTTCTGAAACCAAAGTTTAGCGTGGTTTCTTATTCATAGTTTGAATGTAAGACACAAATGTGTCATTGACTTGACTTCGGTACTATAACTATAGCAGTGTTATCCACATACACGCGGATAAGTTTAATCTACGACCTGCTAACATGTAACATGTACGCTTCTTTCCCAGTGTCTTTCTTATCTGGGTGGTGCCACTTGGTTTAAAGACCTCCTTCGTCTTCTTTCTCGAAGACTCCTTCTAGGCTTTTCCGAACGGTCCCCGGAACGTTAACTAGATATGAGGAGACCGAAGAAGGCTGGCAGGCAGATGATCTCCATAGGTAGATCTTTGTAGGGGAGAAGCCTTGTAGGGGCCTTTCCAAGGAGTAGAAATGAGCAAATGGAGAATATATGTCGATATTGACAGGTGTGAAGATGAGGCAGGGGGATAGCTCTTAAGAATCCCATGGAAGGTCAGGCATACTGCTGGTATGGAATGAATGGAGGGAGATGCAGAGAATCCTTAGCGTAGATGATGAAAGACAGGATCCGGTTTTGATTGAAGGAATAAGATGAATCCAATTCTGAGCACAGAAGGTTAAAAACACTGACCAGGCTGTAGAATAGGAAGCTCTTGAAGAAGGGATGAGGGCTGCAGACATATAATGCTGAGAAGATTGAAGGAGGTTACTGAGAGTAGGATTCAGTCAAATAGCAGCTGGTGAAGCTGGGGAGTCTGGAGGGGGGTTAGGAAAGCAGATGAGATCAGCTGACGGAACTTGGATACCGAAAGTAGAAGCAGAAGGAGACCTGGAACTGAGGGCTGTGGTGGCAGCTGGACTGAACGAACATATGAAACGACTGCTGGGGAAGCTCGGCGCCTTTTGCGCCCCATATTCTGGAAACAAAGGCAGAGAGATGAGATGCCGACCATCCTATGTGTTAGTTAATAAGGGATCGATCAGCGGTTTGCTACTATCATGTCCGCTTGGAATGGAAAAGCTGAACTCAGATTCAGAGATTTGGGTTTCACAACTCCAGTCATTCTCCTAATAGTGGAACTCCTTAACTCAAAATCAACCACGTCTCTCACCATGTATTTTTTTCCTATAATTACTTTTTTTGAGAAATTTCTAGATATTATAAATATCCATTGGGGTATGTAAACTTTTGACTACAACTGTATGTATACACTGATTGTACAAAACATTAAGAACACCTGCTCTTTCCATGAAATAGACTGACGAGTTGAATCCAGGTGAAAGCTATGATCCCTTATTGATGTAACCTGTTAAATCCATTTCTTGAGACATGGATTGCCATTCAGAGGGTAAATGGACAAGGCAAAAGATTTAAATGCCTTTGAACGGGGTATGGTAGTAGGTGCCAGGCGCGCCAGTTTGAGTGTGTCAAGAACTACAACACTGCTGGGTTTTTCACGTTCAACAGTTTCCCGTGTGTATCAAGGATGGTCCAACACCCAAAGGACATCCAGCCAATGGCAGGCCAGTGGTCAAAAAAGGCTCATTGATGAAAGAGGCCAAAGGAGGCTGAAACGAATTGTGCAGAGCAACAGACGGGCTACAGTTAGTCAAGTGACAGTCCGGTTCAAAATTGGTGCCTAAAGACCCATAAAAGAATGCACAACTCATCGTACCTTAGCACGAATGGGGTAAGACAGCCGACACCCTAACAGAGTTCCACTTCTTTCAGCAAAACACAAGAAACTGCGGTTGCGGTGGGCTAAGGAACGAAAACACTGGACACTGGAGGATTGGAAAAACATTGCCTGGTCTGATGAATCCTGGTTCCTGCTGTTTCACGCTGATGGGAGGACTAGGGTATGGAGAAAACCACATGAGTGCATGCATCCATCATGACACGTGTCAACTTTGCAGATTGGTGGTGGTGGTGTGATGGTGTGGGGTGTGTTTTCATGGCACACATTGGGCCCCTTGATAAAAGTGGAGCAGGTATAAATGACAAAGGATATCTGAACATCATTGCCAATCAGGTGCATCCCTTCATGATAGCAGTGTATCCATCTGCCAATGGATTTTTTCAGCAGGATAATGCCCCATGCCAGAAGGCTAGGATTGTCCAGGAATGGTTCCACGAACATGACAGTGAATTCGGCTTACTGCTGTGGCCTGCCCAGTCACCAGATCTCAATCCAATTGAGCATCTGTGGGATGAGTTAGAACAAGCTATTCAGAGTAAAGATCCACCACCAGCCAACTTGACACAACTGTGGGTAGCATTGGAGTCAACATGGGCCTGCATCCCTGTGGAACTCTTTCGACACCTTGTAGAGTCCATGCCCCGATGAATTGAGACTGTTCTGAGGGCAAAAGGGGGTGTAACTCAATATTAGGAAAGTGTTCCTAATGTTTTGTTCACTCAGTGTATGTAACAGTCTTAAAATAGGTCATATGAAGACAGACCAGAATGCATTGTACAGATGACGTTTACATTTAACAAAAACAATTATATTTTGATTCTTGCACCCTTGCATGTATCTCATTATCCTTTGGGCACCCTCTGCTGCAGCAATCCACAATTCAACTCCCACTATTTATTTGAACAATGTCGCATATGTAGTCTTGCAATGTATGCTAGAGATCTCAGTAAGAAGCAACAAATATTTAAATGAGTATATTGCAGCTCTTTTCATTAACATATTTTCTCTTAGTAGATATGACAAAATGTATACTTTGGGAATTGTCGCAATGAAAGTACAAACTGCAATATGTTTTGTGCTGTGACTGGCTCATCTTAGCACATCTGCTCCGGAGTCTCTTATTCCTGCCGGTAACAGCTTGGACAGTGATGCTATCCTGCCACATGTTAAAAGCAAAACATAACCCCAAGTATTCCAGTGAGAGATGTTAAATATTCAATTTCATTCTGCTATGAAGTGGTGTATATTCCAGGGTGTGTGGCTTTAAATAGTTAAACATGTCAATTCTCATGCATTCAGTGTGAGTCTAATGCATTAACATGTTATCTCACTCTCACGCATTCCTAAGCTTATCTCACGCATTATGAGTAATATACGTGGCAAAGTGGGTAAGTGTGTGCAGGTGAAGGCAATGCAGCAGTGCAGAAGAAACAGACAGACAACGATACCCAGGTGCAAGGGAGTTTATTGTTTTTATTTTTTTCCAAAGCCTGACGGCAAAACAACAGTAAACAGTAATGATGTAAAATGATGCAGTGGTGTGTATCACTTTATTTATAATCCCCGGGTTTGACCCGTAACCAAAAGTCCTGTCCTTTATATACCCACATGTAACACAGGTTCTTTAGTGAGTGAATTAGTGTTTGTGGTGCAAATGCAGTTCTTTATGAAACAAAAGAAGTTCTGAAGTGGAACAACAAATAAACAGTTTTAGCAAGACAGTACAAAAAAAACATACGTTTTTCAGCATTCTACTTTTAGGTTTTCTCTAACCATTTACAAAGGAACAGATCACTTTACTACACCCCCTTTTTATACCCACCCTCGTGACCCCTTGGTTAACAAGCGCATCTGCTCCTCAAATCCACATATGCCACATTGAGTTTGTGTACTGTAGCTCCGCCCCCTTTCTAGATGGCCGACTTCCACCTAACCCTGGGAATAAAGCGTCAAATGCCATTTAGTCCAGGGTACTCTGTTCCCTTTATACATCGGCCTTGCAGGTCAGGAGGAAGATCTAACACCAAGGATCATTCAATCACTGTCACAACACATTATAAAGTTTTAAAATATTTTTACTCAGGCATTGCAAGAGACAGCAAAACATCCAGGGCCTCATTGGAAAGAGCCGGCATTGGCCACTTTTAATTTTGTTTGAAGGTTAAAATCAAAACAATCATGGTGGTATACGTTAATTACAGCGATCGCAATCATTTGTTACAGAATACAAAAATTAAACAGTAGAAACTAACATTAAAACCAAAGCTAAGAACTCTGGACAAAAACATGTTTCCAAGGGTGTAAGGTATTACAAGGAGGCCTATGTACATGTAGCATGTAACACATCTGAGCAGCATACATTTCTCATACTTGGTTGCAGTTTGTGTAGTAAAAAGTCATCTCTAAATGCCATTCTTTGTAAAGTATTCATATGCTGTAAAGAGTGCTCATTGACATTTCCGTCAGGACATTCCTGCTTCTGTCATCACTCAAAAATATTTTTTTAAACACAGGGTAGTTTGATTAAATCAGTATTTTAACAACTGTGGTAGGGAATAGTAGGTCTAAAAACCTGGACCCAAGGAACAGAGATGAGAGGTCCTGCACTAAGCAACCACATAGCACACTAGCAGGAAAGTCTCACTCATTGGCCTAGAAGTCTCACTGTTTGGGATAGTAAACCCTTGGCATCTCTGTGTAGTGCATGTGGCTTTAAATATACGGGTGCATTTTATTTGGTTTGTAAAAGCATGTATATTCTAGGGCAGGGATGCCCAAGATGTCGATCGTGGTCGACCAGTTGATCCTGAACTTGTTTTTAGTAGACCGCAGAAAATGTCAAAACTTGCAGTTAAAACTTACTTAGCCAATATACAGCATGGACATATTATAAACCCTTCCCGGGATTCCAGTCTCTTGTGGTTACTGTTAAATTATCACACACGAGGGAGCTGCTTTTATGTTAACTTTATTAGCTGGTGTTGTATATATAGTAGCTAATGCTATCAGTTACTGCTGCTATTGTATCGCAGTTTCACTTTTAAATCACACACATACAATTACAGTAATCTGGCTGCGCAGTGCGGTGTCGGCCTAGTCAGGAAGAGCTGCTGCCGAACTCTTGTGGAAGTTATTTGAAGAAGGATAAATGCCACCATGCAATAACAGAGTCCTGCAGCACCGTATTCTTTGCTGTCACTCCCGGTTCTATATTTGGCATATTTACTGTTTATTCCAATTTCTATTCGCTTCGTACCCAATTCGAATTCATCACACTCAGGTCCACACACACCTCCCTCTTCAGGTTCTTGCACCTTTACTGCATAGACGTAAGATATAAACAGCTTGACTGATATACAGTTTGACCACCGTCATAATATCTTTCTCTCACCATTGCCACATTGCTAGGATTTTGCAAACTTTTGCTTTACAGTGAATTATTTTTTTCTATAAAGTTGCGGTGAAGGCCTTAATATGCCTGTTGGACCAATCAGCAAGAAAAACCTGCTATAAACCTCAAAATCCTCGACTATACTGGACTATATCGCACCCAACTATATCAGTACTTGCATCACCTTGTACTTGTACATAACTGCTCCACACTTTGCTGTATTCTACAACTGCTCTCAAATATAACTATTTTTCTCTATCTTGTACTTGATTTTACTCATAAAGGTAACCGTATTCACATTTTTGCTCTTATTTGAAATTATTTTTTATTTATTGTACTTAGTGCTTGCTCTTAAAGGAATTTGTTCTTATAAACATATTTTTACAATAAGTTTAAATGTTCTTAGTGAAATCACTCTCAAAATGATTTGAATTTGCTCCTATTTACTACTAATTTCATTGTATTTTATGACTGCTCTTATTTATAATGTAATATTTTGTAACAATTGCAAGTCGCCCTGGATAAGGGCGTCTGCTAATAAAAAAAAAAAAAATAAAAAAAAAAAAATAATAATAATAATAATAATAATAATAATAATAATAACTAGAACTGCCAGGCAGTTTTATGGCTCCCAAGCCCCAGTACCAGTACCCGGCTAAGCGTGTTTAGTTCTCAATGTGCCAAGTTTAAAATCAACAACTTCAACTGTTCCAATTTTTTTTTCAAAAATGGGTCAGGCAGCCATCTTGTTTAACTCGAGTTTCTTAAAAGTCAGTTGTGTTGCTACAGTGTCAAGGATGATGCTTGTGAAGTTTCGAGTTAGTCAAGTACCGTTTGTCAATTGAGGTAGTTTTAAATTTCAGACATAAACATACATCTGGCGGCCATAATGTTTTATAAAACATAACCATTTTGACATATTTGTATTCCATTGTTACTGGGACAATAACTACCATGTTTGGAGTTTGTTGATGAAATGGTGTTCAAATAGCAGCAGTTTGCTGCTAAGGGCATGTTTCGATAAGATTTGTAGCAGCCATTTTGACATTAAAATTCATCGCAGAAAGTTCTGCTTCGCAAAATTGGTGCGGGTGTGGATGCTGATGATATATGCCAAGTGTCAGATCAATCGCTTCACCGGTTCCCAAGAAGAAGATTTCAAAAGGTTTCTAAAAAAACCACAGTGTGGCTTTAAATATTTGCCTTTAGTGGTTTAAGTTCCTTTACATTTTTTGATCATTTAATTTTCAAATTATTATTTTTTAACCGAGTGGCTTTAACTGCCCAGGGCGTGTGGATATTAGAGTATATCCCTCACCCTGATATTAGAGTATATCCCTCACCCTGAAGTGCCTTATTGCGCTTATAAAATGGATCAACCAACATTACGAAAAAAAAAAAAATAGTAAAAACATGTTTTAATGGACAAAAAAGTCATTTTTATTAAATATCCTTCCATCTCTGCCTGACCTTAGAAAAAATAGTCCCTTAAAACATAAAAAATAAAACCAAAAATGCATTCAATAAAAAATAATTTCAGATGTAGAACTGAACATTGCCACTGAAAGCACAGTTTTTATTCGTTACACTTCTTGTAATTCTTGGTTTATTCATTACATTTTAAAGTAAAATATTACTTTTTCATTTTCATCATGACACAGCACAAATGAGTCTGCCTCTAAATCAAGCAGCACAAATACTTTAAATCACGCAGACCCTTCCTCACAAGACCTGCAATAGTATCAGGTGAGAGTGTGTTTTTTTAAATCATCCTTTGTTATCCGGGGTAGTAACAGGAGGTATCCATACCAGACTTGTGCTACAGCTTCACAGTGGCGAGAAAGACATTATTTGCATAGAATACCCAGTTACTTATCAAACTGACTTTGCAATTTACAGCTTGGCTACATGGAGAACTACTGGGCCAGTGTTAAGAAACAATTTAAAACAATGCAGGGCACAGCAGAAGACACGAAACCATCATACCTGGACACATTTAAAAGGTATGGCAGGAACTGTCGAGATGAATTTATAAATGTTCAGCATCAGATCACACAGCTGCACAGGGGGTTGGTCCAGTGGCAGTGAGCAGGCAGACCAAAGAATGGACAGCGGGAGCAACGGCAACAAAACATCTTTTAACCCTAAAGTCTCTTCTAAAAGGGACCCAAATCTTTTGTGAAAAGCTGAAAGTTTAAGAGATATTATTAGACTATTTTCAAAATGGGACAGGGAAAAGCCGTTGTTCAGGGAGAAGGAACAGAGCGATCAGAATGGCGAGTTTTGAATTTATTTGAATACTTTTGTTTTTTTTTTCACCACTTTAATTAATCATTGGTGTCCAATTCAGATTTATTCAATATCTCACGTACACTTCAGTTTCCCAAAAGTTACAACATTTACATAAATCTCGGTTATGTTTGCTGCGATAAATTCCAATATGTCTGCCATTTTAGTTTTTAAATTCTAGAAGTATGCCTAATTGCCAGTGATTTGCCCGTTTTTTACCGACCCATGGTGATATGTGGTAATATCAACACCCCCCCATGTGACCTGTTTTGACCAATCAGGATAGAGTATTTAAAATACCCATTTTACCATGTAAAATAAACACGGATTCTACCTCTATAACAAAGTTTAAGTTGTATTTTCTTTTACAGGAGACAACTTCCTCCAACACAAGTGTATATAGCAAGGAGATATACTTTCAAGTGGACAAATGGCTTTTACACAAGTCAATTGTACAGGCAATCCTCCTAGAATAGAATGGTCCATTTAAAAGCATTGTCGTCTCATTGTAAAGTGTAAAAACAACTTAATAGTAATGGTTAGAACATTCAGGCTACAAATGTATGGTAATTATAAGTGATGTGCAAAGTTTGCAAATTTTACAATATTTCAGATAACTAGCACACATAGCAACAAATGTTTTATAGCTTTGTTTTTGGGGATTTGGAAAAGAATGTATGTTTGAACACTCAGACATTCTGGGAGCTAAAATTAATTAAGCAAGACAGCTTCAAGTGTCATTCTCTCAGCTCATGCATGTGACTGAAGAGGTGTAAATCCTGGGATTTCACCACAAGTATCTCACTGCATTAGATGTTGCTTTTTAAAGTGGGATCCACTTCTCTTGCCAAGCTAAGTTGGACACAAAACCATTGAATGACTCCTAGATAAGCCAATATTGAGCTATAAATGAAGGCAACACTTCAGGGTCACTCACATTTGATTAGAGAAATGTCACTGACACCCTGTGAGATTCGAAGAAATCTTTATCAAAATCGCTACCTAGGATCCAGACTTGATTGAGCACAAATGTTGTTAATATGGGCAGAACTAACCACCCAGAATCTAAAACATGCATATTATAAAACATGCTGAATTTGTTTTGTAGCTTACCACCTAATTGATATTTTTATTATCTTATTTTAAATATACAGGGGAATATTTTCCACTCTGTTGTTATTATATGTTTTTCAACAAAATCCATGCAAATTATACTTTTGTACAGTTACCAATTTGTCCTACTCTTGTGTGTATAGTAAGTTTTGTCATATACTCTTATGCATCTTCATTCATTGTAGTTCTATTTGTTACCTTCTCAGGGTTTCTGTTTGTGAGGATGTATTTTAGCTCGTAAAATGTGTTATTCATATAAAATAATATATGTAAATAAAGATCAAATGTACCATGATTATTTTCTATTTATATTATGTACTTGTATGACTTAATCACATATTACAAGATCCTTCTTAACCATAGCTTTCAGTTATAGTATGCCTATATTACCTCTACAGCTTAAAGTGTATCTTGCAGGTCAAACACACCAATACATTTTTAATAGATTTCATCAATAGAAATAAAACAGTTTTCATGCAGTTAACAAATATTAATAAACAACAAAGATATGATGTGGACCCCTTTTCATCCACGCTTTTCCACATGATCACTGC
Organism: Polyodon spathula; assembly: GCF_017654505.1. Classification (NCBI taxonomy): domain Eukaryota; kingdom Metazoa; phylum Chordata; class Actinopteri; order Acipenseriformes; family Polyodontidae; genus Polyodon; species Polyodon spathula. The sequence goes on along the minus strand of NC_054538.1, from coordinate 50,885,171 downwards.
AGCTAGTTTTATCCATTTTCATTACTGTATACTGTACTCAATATGCACTTTCGCAACAGCCTTGACATGACAAGGAGAGTTGTATTTTTCCAATCTTATTTTCATTAAAAAAAAAAAAAAAAACTTGCTTTGCGTGTTCATGGTGGTTTACTATAAAACATCTGACGTGCACTGAAGATACAGCATCTGAACGTTAGTCTCGAAGTCTGGAAAAAGTCTGGGAAAATGCCAAACTGATATACAGTATTGGGTGCCATGTGTAAAAAAAAAAAAAAGCGTTAATATTTGTTTGGTATTTTTTGTCCAGATTTAGCTTAAATCTTGTATTTTTAACCCAGAATTATTAAATATAAATAAATATGTTTTTAGATGTGAATATTCAGATATAATTTATAAATGTATTTACAAGATTTAACATTTAGCTAAATATTTAACTAAATATTAAATCTCTTAACAAGATTTAAAACTTTTTAAAATATTAATGCTTTTTTTATACACGGCACCCCATATTCCAGGGTTTGAAAGTGCTTGAAAAATCATGTCTGTATTATGTAAATCTTGACAAAGTCTGGAATTTTACTAGAATCACATAATAATTGACCTTGAAAGTGGGTCATCAGCTCTAGCGGAAAATGTCTAGGCAATTCACTATTAGCTACTATATTGTTTATGACCAAGTCCCGCGAGGATTGCCCCTTGTAACACCCCTGACAACGTCCTGACAACTCAAGCAATCCTATCCAGTCAGCGCACTGGTGTATGTCACATGAGTGTGTCTGCTCCAGTGAAACGAAGGGTAAAATGGACACTACGACAGCCAAAATATATACATTTATATAGAAGGCTATGATTTTTTTAAACAATGTTACAGACTGGAATTACAAGCTACTGTACTCTGCACACCAAGATTCACATTTTGTTATATTGTTGTTACCTTTATTAAATCGTTAATGTTATTTCCCAACACAGGAAAAAAAAAATCAAATACAATAGTTATTATCACTGACTATGGTGTGTGTAAACGTAGCATTTCTTTAATGTGATTCATAAAATGTACCAGTAATTTAATTTTAAATGTATGGTGCTTGCTTGTAGCTTACAGTACCGAGTGCTGCAACAGTCTCGGGTCCAAACCGTCAGCCAAGTCTAGATATAATACTATTTACATCCTTGCTATATGGCTTTCATTATACAATTATATCATGATTAAAAAAAAAAAAACTGATGCTAATGTTGGCTTGTGCAGCTCTATATAACCGGCAGGGCAAATCAACATTAATGTGTTTTTTTTTTATTTTATTTTAATAAGGAACCAAGATTTAAATTAACATTTGCAATTGAAACAAAATTGAAACTTTGTTGATGCACTATTATTATTATTATTATTATTATTATTATTATTATTGGTAGTAGTGACAAATACTGTAATAATAAAGAAAATCAAAGAATAAAAACAGTACTATATTATTATAAAAACAGTAATATTATTAATAGTTTAGCGAATGCCTTTATCCAAGGGGAGTTCCTTATCTTACTCCAGCAGCTTATATTGTTCGTTTTGGATTGTCCTTTTACTGTAGTGAACAAAAGGCTTTGGACCCAAACAGGGTTGTTATAGCGAGGGTGTACTGTATTTAGTATATATAACAAAAACTTGTCAAAGTAAAAAAACAAGTTAGAAAAACGCAACGTTTAATGTGGTGATATCAAACAGAAAAGCCCAAGTTAGGAGAAGCAATTGGGGCAACCTTGTCAAACAAGCAAACAGGCACAGTTGTAAAGGTGCTGGGGCCTAACATTCACAAAATTGTTGCTTCTAACTTGGCTTCTTTTTTTGATTCCTCCACTTTACATTGAAATGCTCATCCCCTTATCAGCTGGGTTGTAACCAGAATAAAGATGCTGAGACACAGATGTGCCAAGAAAAGTGCTCAACACAGACTGAAGTGTTCTTGGTTATCCTTACAAGCACTACTACAGAGAGAAAGACAGATAGGGAATGGGAGAGGCGCCATCACAGACACAAACAAGTAGGCTTTGGGAAGACACACGGACAACATGCAGGTAAAGCAGAGGTAGATGAGGGCACACATGGACAGACATTTAGCCCATACATACAAGAATACATGAAAGAGCATGAAGCAATATATATCCAACAATGAAGATGATGAACAAGACCAATAATGGCAACAAGTGCTAGGGATAATGAAAATGCATGGTAAGTGTATGGGAAGAGATAGTTGATTAGTCAGGCATTGCAGATCCAGGGCTGGGGTGTTAGAGCCTTTTTTTGTTGTGCATTGTCAATGTTTTTTGTTGCAGTATGACTGTGTGTGTGTGCTGATGCGCTGGGGTGGCAAAATGAGCTGATCCCTGGAGCCAGCATTACACTTCAGCAATCAACACCAGACAGAAGGATATCTACATCATCAGATGGAAAACAACACAAATGGATGGAGATGCAGATGGATCACATTAGTTTACTGCAAAGCTACGTCTTAGTTGGTGCTTATCTTGGTGAAAGCTGAGTTCAAATCATCATGAAGTTCAATATCTACTCTGATGTAATGGAAATTATGAAGATCTGGACACATCCAGTGACTGCTGTGAATAGTGCAGCTGGCAACAAGGGAAAGACCTTGTGACAGCATGGAGAGACAGCTGACAAGAGGAAAAAGACCCCATTGGGGCTGGCAAGGGTTAGCAGTATCCAGGTTTATGTTTTCAAAGGTAAACAGGATGCTGGAGACACCCTCCTAAGGCTTCGAAGAAATTAAAGAGAAAAATACCCCTAGAGTCTGCGAGAGTGGGGTTGGAAGATGACTCAAAGTTGGATAATACGGTTAACGACTTAGGAACGGAAACGGATCTGAGAATGGAGAGCACTTCACAAAAGACTAGTTCAAGATCTGCAGTTAGCAAAGACATGGAACACCAGGTTTGTGTCTGCGGCTGGAGCAAGGCGACAATGGTCAGGGGTTTGAAGATTCATCAAGGGAGAATGAAATGCTTGAGGGAGAAGGGACAAGGGCTAAGATAGTGTTCATTATGGTAACTGTTTGTTAGTTTTAAAATGTTTAGTGAAACGTGACCTATTGTTTGACCTTGTTAGTACAACCGTCCCCCTTTGCTAATAAAAATAAAAAAAAAAATAAAAAAAAAAAATAAATATATATATATATATATATATATATATATATATATATATATATATTTTTTTTTATTATTTTTTTTTTTACGTGAAACATACTTTTTGTATATAGGTATACAAATGTCAATTGCTCTGGATAAAAGCATCAGCCAAATCAATTAATATGACATATTTTTCTGGCTTGCTATTTATTAATTTATTTATACATTTATAATATAAACATTAATTTCTACATGTATTTATTTAAAAATATTTATTTCTAAATATATTTATTCCTCTATGCATTTGTTTTTTTCAAAATAAATGGATTTATTAATATACCTAATAAAATAAATAAAATTAATTTTTTAATTATTAATAATAATTTTTTTATTCTTCTATAGTCTGCTTAGAACAAATTTTTACACGTGTATCTCTATGACCTAAAAATAAAAGAACGTACCTGATTTCATGTAGATCACAAATAGTAATCTGCTTGAATCCACTCAGCCAACTTACAATTTTAACATAGAATTACTATAATACGGAACTCGTGACCTTCCAGTCAAGAGCAAACTGCTCTAGCTACTACTACACATATGCTACAAGCGAAGAAGCACTACTGTCTCGTTGTGTGTGTGTGTGTGTGTGTGTGTGTGTGTGTGTGTGTGTGTGTTTAATTTTGTATGCCACAAACATCTGAACAACCAAAGCATATTTTCCCCTATATATATATAGATAGATAGATATGTGTGTGTGTGTGTGTGAACATTTATTTTACAAATCAAAAAAAGAGAATGCAAATAAACATCTGAACAGACATCGTTTACAACATAGGGTACATATTTATAAAACAAACGATAGCAAAGATTTTCACTTTTCAACAGCAATCGGTTTATTACACTATGTAACACAATTTTTGTTCCTGTAAATACAGTATAATTGTAAATCTCAAAAAACTACTCACTTCTAAATCTTTTGTAGTAATCTTTGTATTACTTTAGTATAACTACATGTTAATTTGGATTCATATGTTGTTTTTTTCTGACTTTATGTGAACAAAAAGACACACATTTGCCCATTTTCCCATTGGAAATAGTGATATTTTGAAATATCACTGTCCTGGTCACAAAAGCAAAGTTTGTGGGGAATAATAGCCATTTTCTATACTTTTGAGGCATAAGCAATTAAAAAATAACACTTACTACCCAGGAACAAATTATTATTATTTTTTTTTGTTACACAGGGTTATCAGATGAGCAAAAGCAACTGAACAACGTAGATAAATAAACTTAAAAAAATAACATTTTGCAGAAGTGCACAGCACAAGATGTTATAACAAAAAGTATAATTTGTTAATCTCCCTCTTTTCCAAATGCTTCTCGTGAAGTTCCTGTTCTAACTGTAAAATATATCCTCTCCTTGGTAAATTCTTCTCTGTGCATTCTTTGTAAAGTACCCAGGAGTTGATGGCTGCTAGGTCCAGTACATTGTAAAACACCTGAACAGACCACCGCTGGGAGCCAGTTTTCACGGAGTACTTCCATGCCATCCGATCCAAAACTTCAACTCCATATTTTTTATGTAGTAAAACTTCATGGTCTCTGGTATTTATTTTCACTAGTCCCGATGCTAATCAAAGCACAGCTGGCAGCCTTCAAAAGGCTGATTGAAAACAATAGACAGTCAGTCATTCACTCAGACAGAGAGTAGAGACTAATCTGATTACAGCTAAACACACTGCAGACTGGTAAATAAAAATAATAAAGTACTAGTACTGTTCTGTATAATCAAAATACAATTGTTTTCTGTGTGGCCGTCAATGCTTCCAGCTTTAGGTATAATGTAATAAATCTCCTTTATTTCTGCACTCCCACGTTTCATGCTTTGTGAGAATATTTAATACATACGGACAGAAAGGTACATGAACGCACAGCCCCATATGTGTTACACGACTGGAGATAACCACTGCATTTTAAAACCAAAAACCGCCAAAATGACCGCCGCGGGGCTACTAGTGTTAATATGACATATTTTATTGGCTTACCATTTATTAATTTATTTATAATATAAACATTAATTTCTACATGTATATCTTTAAATAAACTATTCCTAATAAATTATTCCTTTATTTAATTTATAATTAAATGAGGAACTACAATTTATCAGTAAGCAGAGATTTAGACAAGGAAGCTACATGCTACTCTTGTGCACAACTCCATTCTGTGATATCCAAATAGAAAACCAGATATTTTGAAACAGGAAATAGAGCATTTCTAGAATCGAGCAGAGCCTTAATTTCAGCAAAAGTTGATCAGGCATGGATGTAAGCTTAAAAAATGAACACATTTCAACAACTGCCCAGTGGCACAGTGGGCTAAGGTTGTGTGCTCAGGCTGTGTGCTCTTCAAGGATGTCATGTAGCAAGTTCAAACAAGGGTATTTTTTTTTTTTTTTCTGTGATATGTGCTGTTTTAAAACATAAATACATTGTTTAATATAAACGGTGTGGATATCAAACTGCTTGCTTTCCCTGGTTGATTTTGACGTTGACCAACATGTGGAATCACATGATTGGTAGATGTCCAGTTACTTAGCTTTTCTGATTGAATAGTCGCTACACACTCTTAAAAAAAGTAAATGGAAGAGGAATAAGAATAACAATTTTACCGTAGTTTGATGATTTATATCTCATTGTGCATAAGATGTTGTAACAGGGAGAGATCTGTGCTGACTCTGCTGGCGTGTTCACGGGCTGCAGGAAGAGGGCGGCAGTCGCCCAACAGCCGCCTGTGAGTCATGGCAATGACACGGGGAGGTGGGAAAGGGTGTGTGTGGACTTTCCTCCTCTCTGAATGGCTGGGAGGCGGGTCTTGGGTGATTGTTGGTCCTATAAAATAACGCTCTGTTGTTTCCTCAGGTCTGCCTACTTAGACGCACCAAGAGTGCGGAAGCTTTGATTCAGGACCGGGAATCAGCCGGGAGAAAAGAAATTCACAGCGATAAAGAGAGAGAGCGGGGAACCCTTGGGCAGACCCCGGCGTATTGTAAAAGAGCAGGCTAGATAGCCGACAGAGTAGGACGGTGATCCGGGTCGTGCGGGTAGCGGCGACCGGGATAACGCTGCCGAGTGCGCCACATTTTATTTGTAGTTTTATTACTGTTTTATTTTCCCTTGTTCTTTTCGCCTTCTGTTTTCATTATTATTTCTTTGAGCACCTGCGAGTGCATTTGCTGTTCGTGTACCAGCTGTGGTATTTCCGTGGTGCTGTCTATCATCGTTGAGAGGCAGCCCACGGTCAACAGTGCCCTCTGCCGGAGAGAAATAAGAACCGGTCTAAAATAAAACTGGGCACCTGTGTGGTGTTTCCAAATACACCTGTCTGTCTCCTGGTCAGTGAATTACCCACACCCCTTCCACAGAGGTATTTAGGGTTTTTTTCACATTTGATGTAAGAAAGTTTCAGTCTTTTGGTACTGGTACAGATGGTAATTCTAAGTGATTTAGTTTTGCCACTGCAACGTGGTGAAAACAACTAAACTCTTGGAGCTGTATACACTTGCAGTAGTTTCAAATGAGTTTTTCTAACTTGTACTAGGAACTACTGTTCCTCTCAATAGGGCTTCTAATTGTATTGTTCTGTGCTTATTTTTAGCTATTTTCGAATTTTATGTATATCTTTTTTTTTTTTTTTTTTTTTCAGGGCTTTTGTTTTTGATATAATGTATGAAATTAGTGTTTTCGGTTAATTTCCAAAATGTTTGAGTGTTTTGTTTTTTTTTCTATCAAAATATGCATAGTAGTAACTCAACAGTACTTGCACACTTAAGTTGTACCTTCTTTCCTTTGCTGTCTTCCACAACGAAATCCCTATGGTCACAGGCACATTCTTCTGCGTTTTTGTGTGTAGGCATTTTTGTACATTTCACCACAATTCTGTTTTAAATCCTCTGTATCTTAACTGTAATACAGTTTTAAATCCCGCTAAAAAGCCTCCATTCTTATTGTAATCTCATTTTAAACCTTGCAAGCGGAAACTCCAATCCGGGTTTTATCGGTTAAAACCAAAAATCAGAAGCCTTTATTATATGTGTACGTGTACAATAGTGACAGAAAGACAATGATTCTTGGTGGTATAGCTCCCTCCCAACCAGTTACTTGTTAAGTGTTACTTGTTATTTGTTAGACGACTAAACACGTTCCAGAGCTGTTGCCAGAGGCCAGCATGTACCCGGAACATCACTGCACCAGAGCACAATAAATTGTATATTCACCACGAGCACGACTGCACTCACTGAGGACTGGTGATCATGTATGTGTATTCTGTGTGTGTGTCTTTTTGTGGATTATCATGTACAGGGCCTATAGGAAGTATTCCCCACCCTTGGACATTTTCACAGTTTGTTGTATTTCAGGTTGTAACACAACAAACTGAAAACATCCAAGGGAGGTGAATACTTACTATAGGCACTGTATTATCATTTAGGACTGCCACGTGCATTAATTTTACAGAGCAATACACATTGTTGTGTACTGTCTGTATTTTATTTATAGTTTCTGTTGATCAGTTTTGAGCATTGAATTACAATTAAAAACCCATCACTTCATCAGAACTGTGTTTGTCATTGTTTGGAGCACTGCATCACCTCTACACCTGTGCAATATAACCGTCATGGCCGAAGGAGTTCTGGGCGAGCCAGCTGGGACCCTGCCTGATCGGGGAGGCTCAGGCAGCATACCAGGCCATGATGAACATCGAAGCTGCCGATTACAACCTGGTAAAGCTGGCAATTCTCTGTTGTCTTGAAAACGCACCACGTTGAAAACGCACCATGTACGATTCAGAGAGTACCAAGGATCCCTGGATACACGCCCCAGGGTGGTCACACAGAAGTTGTATGACCACATGGTACACTGGCTGACCCCCACCAAGAATGGGTGAGGCAATAGTCATGGAATAGTCCATGTGGTTGGCGCTGAAACACATACAGCGCCACAACCCCGACACCCTGGAGGACACCGTGAAAATTGCAGAGGATTTTGAGGACTCCATGATCTCCACCCAGACCGGCTTACTCACGGCGCCCGTCCACCGAAGCAGCCAAGCCTCACCTCCTCTCTCCACCACAACCACAAGCACCGACACCAGCAACGGAATCGGGACCTCCCAGACTGCCGACCCCGATGGGCCACCTTGCCTCCCCTTCGTGGAGACCAAGGTTGGCCCCCAGCTGGGGTAGAGGTTCTGCCCCTGCCCCATTTCAATACCAGAATGGCAGAAATACTTAACCCATGTTCCCTCTATCCCCCCCTATTTGTTTCAGGTGCAACCAACCAGGGCACCTAGCCAGGTCATGCCCAGCTGCAATGGAGTGTGATGTGGCAGTGTGCAATTGGGCACCAGAAATAGGTAAGCGAGGGGAAAATGGTCAGGAAGGGCCTTGTATTGTTAATGTGTGACACAAAGACAGATGTAGTGGGTGACGTCAGACCAGAACCAGGAACCAACACAGGAATAAACAGAGAGGTGGAGTTTGGTGAAGCTGTGCGATTGTTTTCGCTCAGCAGTTAATAAACAGCAGAAAATAAAAGGTTAAACAAAAAACAGCACACGGCACTTGAGGCCAAAATAAACAAACAAACAAAATGGATTAACACTACGTGAAACAAACATTAACAAACAGTGGACAAACAGACAAACACAGTGAGCTGTTATTATTTACTTATTATTATCTCCATCTCCAATCCCGTTATCCACTCACCGAACACACAACCCCAAGGGAGTGAAAACATGCTGCATGACCCCTTGGTAAACGATTATAGCCGTTTCTCCAATCAACGGCTGCCACATCATTTCCCTTCCGGGTCTAAATGACCGACTTCCCTTTAACTCTAGGAACGAAGTGTCAGGCCAAGCAGTCCAGGGTACTCTGTTCCCATTACTTAGCGTCCTCACAGGTCAGAAGGGAGACTTACCATCAAGAATCATTGTCTTTCTGTCACTATTGTACACGTACACATAAAATAAGGGCTTCTGATTTTTTATTTTATCCAATAAAACCCTGATTGGAGACTCCGTTTGCAAGGTTTAAAATGAGATTACAATTATGAATGGAGGCTTGTTAGCAGGATTTATAGCTGTATTACAGTTAAGATACAGAGGATTTAAAACAGAATTGTGGCGAAATGTACAAAAATGGCTACACACAAAAACCCAGAAGAATCTTTCCCATTAATCCCCCCTCCCGGGCAAAATAATCTGCATTTTGATGGTCTTTCCCCACACTGTGTACCATGTGGTACATGAAGGGCTGCAATGCCAGAGACCATGAGTTATCCCGGCATTGCTTTCCTTCATGGTGCTTAACTAGTTGAGTGGGAGTGGTCTGTGATAAGATCAAATGAATGTCCCAGCAGGTAATATTGTAAAGAGTACTCCATTTAATGGCCGACCATGGGGTAGTTGCACTCCAGATGGATCATCTTTTTACTGATATACAATATCAGGTGTTCTACTCCGTCAACCTTTTTGGAAAAGATTGCATCCAAACCCGATGTATCGGTGTGGAGGATGAATCTCTTGTTGAAATCAGGTGTGATGAGAGTGGGGGCCTGGCAGGGTCTTCGCTTAATAGTATCAAACACCCCCTGACACTCTTCTGACCACTTAATTAAATTTGGTGCACTATTTTTGGTAAGGTCAACTAAAGGGTTAACCACCATGGCATACTCGGGGATAAAGCAGCGGTAATAACCAGCTAATCCCATTAGTGACCTCATCTGAATCTTGGTTTTGGGGATCGTCACGTCTGCCAAAGCTGGAATTTTGGTGAAAACGAGTTTCACCCTTCCTTTCCCCATTACAAATCCCAAATATTGTCTCTCTGCTTTGGCAAACATGCATTTTAACAAGTTAGCTGTCAGCTGGGTTACCCTTAGAGACTGAAAGATGGCTGTAACCCTAGCCAAATGCTCTAGCCAGGTGGAATAATATATATTCAGTAATATATATATATATATATATATATATATATATATATATTATATATATATAATATATATATATTAATATCTATATATATATATATATATATCTCTCTATAGATATTCATAAGTACTACACCCGCAAATTAGACAAGGTAGTCAGAGACTTTCTGTCACCCGTGAGGTACATAGGGTTTGGTTCCATGGTTTTAAAATGAAACAGCCCTTCAGGAGTTGAAAATGCGATTTTCTCTCTAGAACTGCAGGTTAAAGGGTTCTGCCAGTATCCCTTTGTCAGATCCAGAGATAAACTTCACCTTTCCCAGTCTATCTAGAAGCTCGTCGACCAGAGGCATGGAGTACGCATTGAACTTGGCAATAGCGTTTATCTTACGGAAATCAACTCATAAGTGGTTGTTGTCGTCCTTTTTGACCACTATCACAATTGCATGGTACCACATGCTCCTGGAGTGCTCAATTACCCCAAATTCGAGCATCGCCCATACCTCTTTTCTAATACCACTTTGTCGACTTTCTGGGATCTGGTAAGATCTCTCTCGTACTGTGACACCTGAAGGAGAAATAATGTCATATTCAACAAGGTTAGTTCTGCCGGACGACTCAGAAAAAACATTGCTGAACTCCTCAATAAGCTTATGCATCTCCCGTTGCTGATCTGGAACCAATTGTTTCCCCATTGAAATTACTTTACTGCTAGGGGTCTGTAGACTAAATCATCCTCTACCTCACCTGGGACTATAAATAAGACCTCCCTTGCCTACATGATAAATGTATTTTTCATTACTGTGATTGGGCTGTCTAATTTATAATTCACCTTCCCTATAGCCAGACCCACTTCATATGGACCCTGCCATTTACCACATAATTTTGATTCTGAGGAGGGAAGCAGCAGCATTACCTTGTCTTCAGGTCGAAAGGTTAAAATTCTTGCATTTTTATTGTAATGCTGCAGTTGCCGGTGCTGAGCCGATTTGAGGTTGTCCTGGACCAAACGACCAACCAAATCTAGACGATCTCTTAGTAGGAGCACATGCTTCATTACATTTTTGGACAAACCTTTGTGCTCCTGCACAATAATCTGCACTAATTGTTGGTATTACAGCGGCACTTGTGGACCTCAATGGAACTGCCTCTGGGTATCGCGTTGTATAATCTACCACCACTAATATATGCATATACCTGGAATCAGAAGTAGCAAAGGTGCCACTATCACTATGTCCTTTGCAGTGCGTACAAAGGGGGTGGAAATAATCGACACTGGAACCAAAGGGGCGGGGCGCACTCGACCCGGTGCTACTCGCTAGCAGTCTGGGCATGTAGCTACATATTTTGACACATCAGTATGAAGTCCTACCCAATAGAATCGAGCTAATATCTGTTCCCTTGTCTTGTCAGCTCTGAGGTGCCCCGCAAAAGGGATAACATGTACCAGGTACAGCTGCATAAAAGCTGCATATTTTCACCACTCGGGGTTGTGTGTTCTGAGTGGAGAACGGGAGAGAGAAGGAGAGTAATAGTATAAACAATTGTTACAGCGTGCTGGAAGTCCCAGCACGGTATTTGTTTGTTGGGTTCGTCCACATTTGTTTTGTCTGTCTGTTTGTTTGGCTAACGTGCCCTTTGTTTTGTGGGTTTTGTTTAAAACCTTTTGTTTGTGATAATTATTTACAATAAAACTTCACCGCCAGTCCTCATTGTCTGGAGTCTGCATTTCTGGTCTGACATCACCCCTGCAAAGCCATCCTGTTCACAGACCCGAATTGATGTATCGTGACTGTTTTTTTTTTTTTGTTTAGTTGTTACTTGTTATTTGTCAAATGGCTAAATAAAAACGTTCCAGAGCTGTTGCCAGAGGCCAGCACGTACCCGGAACATCACTGCACCAGAGCACAATAAATTGTATATTCACCACGAGCACGACTGCACTCACTGAGGACTGGTGATCATGTATGTGTTATTGTGTGTGTGTGTGTGTGTGTGTCTTTTTATGGATTATTGTGTATTATTGTTTGGGACTGCCCCGTGCATTAATTATACAGAGCAGTACATATTGTTGTGTACTGCCTGTATTTCATTTATAACTTCTGTTGGTCAGTTTCGACCACTGGATTACAATTAAAAACCCATCACTTTATCAGAACTGTGTTTGTCACTGTTTATCACCTCTACACCTGCTCACTATAACCCGCTTTGTCACATAGGCTTATAATAAATTACATCTGTCAAGCGATTAAAGCAATCATGATTAATTGAGATAGATTTTTTATTTATTTTTTTATCCCAGTTAATCTTGGTTTTTTGCATATTAAATTCCTACATTCCTCTCATTTAAGCTTGTTTTTTTACTGATGCTAACACTATTATTATTAGGCTTCCAAACAGAATGGCTGTAAGCCTATTGTTCTGCAAAAGATTATTATTATTATTATTATTATTATTATTATTATTATTATTATTATTATTATTATTATTATTATTTTCTTTCCTTCCGCCACAATAGTAAATCTTTAACAGCCCATAAAATGAAAACCGTTCCACAAAAAGACTCGTCGTTTGGAATTTTGGTAGATACCTATGGGAAGTTGGCACTGATGCAAAATGGAGCACGTAAGTCACATCGTTTGGCAGCCATGTTGTATTTTTGCAAAATTTTGGTAATTTTCAAAACTCTTCTCCTCCTAAACTGCTTATGCTGGAGCTCTGAAACTTCTGTACATGTTTATGAATGGTCAGTGTTTTTTTGTCAATGGCAGCCATGTTTATGACATCAGAGGTCAAAAGTGAAAGTAGTCGATAACTCCTTATAGAATGCAGATAGGGCCACTGTTACAATGGAACACATATAGGAACCCATATGTGTTCTATCAAAAACAGTCATTGCCCGTGACCTCTCTTATGATAGGATTATCACTGTTGTTATTTCTTATCATCTGCCAAGGGCTTTCACAGCCCATAAAACAAAAACCTTTGCATGAAATCGCGTGCAGTTTGGTATGGTGGTACATGACTATGGCTAGTTGACCCTGAAAAAAAAGGTTGTCATGGTTAATATGTAAGACATATAGTAAGTCATACATGCTCTGAAAATATGTCAATGACCTCTGACCTCTCTTAAAGTTTAAATGCAAAACTAGATTATACAGTGGATCTCAAAAGTATTCACCCCCTTGGACTTTTCCACATTTTATTGTGTTACAACATAGAATCAAAATGGATTTAATTAGGAGTTTTTGCCACTGATCAACACAAAAAAAGACCATAATGTCAAAGTGAAAAATAAAATCAGCAAAATGTTCTAAATTAATTACAAATACAAAACAGAAAATTTGAGTCAACATTTGGTAGAGGCACCTTTGGCAGCAATTACAGCCATGAGTCAATTTGGATAAGTTTCTACCAACTTTTCACATCTGGACATTGCAATTTTTGCCCACCACCATGCTTCACGGTAGGGATGGTGTTCTCAGGATGATGTGCAGTGTTAGGCTTGCGCCAAACATAGCGCTTCGCATTGAGGCCAAAAAGTTCTATTTTGGTCTCATCAGACCATAGAATCTTCTTCCACTTGTTCTCAGAGTCTACCACATGCCTTCTGGCAAACTCTAGCCGATATTTGATGTGAGTTTTTTTCAACAATGGCCTTCTTTTTGCCACTCTCCCATAAAGGCTAGTTTTGTGAAGCACCCGGGCTATTGTTGCCATATGCACAGTGTCTCCCAACTCAGCCATGGAAGAATGTAACTCCTTTAGAGTTACCACAGGCCTCTTGGTGGCCTCCCTGACTATTGCCCTTCTTGTCCGGATACTAAGTGTTTGAGTACGGCCTGTTCTAGACAGATTCAAAGTTGTGCCATATTCACTCCATTTGGACTTTATTGTGCTCAAGGGGATATTCAATGCTTTGGAAATGTTTTTATATCCTAACCCTGATTGTTGCTTTTGAAGAACCTTATTCCAAATTTGCTTTGAATGTTCCTTCGTCTTTTTGTTAGGAAATGTACTAACCAACTGAGGGACCTCCCAGAGACAGGTGTATTTAACCTGAAATCATCTGAAACACCTTCATTGCATACATTCAACTAATTATGTGACTTCTAAAGACAATTGGTTGAACCAGAGCTTATTTAGGTGTGTCTTAGCAAAGGGGGTGAATGCTTATGCAATCAATTATTTTCTGTTTTATATTTGTAATTAATTTAGAACAATTTGTAGATTTTATTTTTCACTTTGATATTATGGACTTTTTTGTGTTGGTCAGTGACAAAAACTCATAATTAAATCCATTTTGATTCCATGTTGTAACACAATAAAATGGGGAAAAGTCCAAAGGGGGGTGAATACTTTTGAGAGCCACTGTAACTCCTTATAGAGTGCAGATAGGGCCGTAGTTACTATGGAACACTTATAGCAACCCATGTTTGATCTATAAAATAATGTTAGTGTGACAGGGATGCAACGGGTCGGAGCTGTGGTCGATCCTCACGATCGCTGGTGGCGTTGTGCAAAACGGGACGAGACAGTGGAAAGGAAAAGATCCGAACACGCCCCGTCCGAACACGGAAGTCCGCGGCCGCCACGCCTCGTACCCCAGTCAGGGTTACTATGTACGCCGATTGGGTACAGCGGCGACCCCGGGCAGTATTTAAGGGACGGTACGACCTGCGCTCGCTCTCTCAGTCCTGTCAAAAGGTGTTGCGTTTACAGAGACCGGAGGCGGCAATCCAATCTATTACCCGGAAGAACGACCAGAAGCACGACACTAAAACCTGCCCAGGACCGGTAGCCCCCTAGAGGCCAGCACAGGAGCGCCAGTGGAAATATTGTTCTTTATTTATAGTTATTGCTTGAGTGTGTGTGCAGGACTTTTGTTAATTTTACCTGGACTAAGGTCAGCCCTGTAGGTGTCCGCTGTGAGCTCATTGGGCGCCTGGCCAGCAGGGTAGAGCTATGAGGAGAAGCAGTCCCTGTCCCTTTTACATCCCTAACCCACGGGAATGCCAGAGTCAATGCAATTCTCCCTGGCCTACTTCGCAAAGTCAGGACGCAAACCTGCATGTGACAGGGTAGCCATAGTGGTGATGTCTGTCCAGAATGCAGGAACGAAAACAAATGCTGTACTGCAGGGCAAAAGACATGCACCGTTTATTTAAAAAAAAATAAGATAAATATTTAAACACAAAACACACTGCTTACAGAGCAAAAATAAAGGGTTTAACAAAAACAAAAATCACAAACACAATACTACTGTGAACAGGCTGTGCAGTAGCCTTCACTGATCATACTTATATTTTTATTCCTTATTCTTATACGCCTCTCTCGCTATCGCTTGCTCCTCTGAACACCCACACAGAGCGTCAAAAGCTGCACCTTCTGCACAAGGCTTTTTTAATGTGGATTGAACTTCCCATCCATGCTGCCAAACAAAACCTACGGCTTCTCGCCATTATATACAAATAAACAATAAAAAAACACTGAAGGACGGCACCTCGCTCATCCTATATAATAACACATAAATCATAAAACACAAATACAAAATAACACAAATGAACGAGGCTGTAGACCCCAGTCTAAAAATAAATAAACAATCATGTACAGGGCTCCTCACCCTGTTACACTGCCTGACTCACCCCACGCACCACGTGGCTGAGCTTCTACCAGGTGAGCCTCTTGAGGACCCCCAAGATTCATTTTTTTAATCTCAAGATTCATTTTCTTAATCGCTTGAAAGCCCTAATCTATTTACAATTCAACATTTATTGTTAAATTGTTTGAACCAACTGCTAAATCACAATGGAGTCAATTTATTACTTACCTTACTGCATTTAAAATGATCAGTTTCCTTTACAGTTTCCTTTACTCATAAACTGACGTTATTTATTGTTGTTTAAAAAATAATAATAATAATAATAATAATGATTTTAAATTCTCTTTTATTAATAACTTGAACTTGCCTAAATAAAACAAAACATTTACTGAGTAACGGTTATATCCTCCATAATTGTAAATAATATAGTTTAAAATATAATTGAAATAAAACAAAGCTAGAATGTTGAATGCATTCGGTAGCTATCCACTTTGCAACCGCGCTGGTTATAGTATCGTACATTGTTTGATTTATGGTTTAGCAGCGACTGTGAATTTCTAAAAGATTCTGTTCAAACTGACGGGTTTCATTTGTTGTTGTATTTTTGTTGTCTACGGCAGAACTACTAGAAAGCATTTTTACCATGCAGAGGGTATAGCAGACATCACTTTGACAGTAGATACTGGTACAAGTAACTTTCTTTCTATCCAATGAACAAGCAGAAACTTCCCATTCATAAGTCCTTCAGTTTGAGTGCTTTGCTACATAATGCGACTAATTTTATATTAAAACGATGGCTATGCTCATTCAACCCTGGCACGCGCTTGAATGTATTAAACTGGTGCTGCAGGAAATGAATTACGGTATGTGAAGGGTCAAGACAGAGAAGTGAGATTAACGTGTGTTAAAAAAAATGAATCTCCAATAAAGTCAACTGCAATCAATTGACAGCTAGAATAAATCTCCCCCATAAATATATATATTATTATATATATATATATATATATATATATATATACCTATATCTATATATATATATATATATAGCTATCTTATGGAAAGAATAAAGAATACCTTTATTGTTGTTGTTTTTTTTTTTTTGTTTGTTTTTTTTTTTTCAATTATTTGCATTTGGAAGGAGAATTTCTCTAGCTAAAAGAAAACTACATGGAAACCCACACTATCCAAAAGGTATCCAAAAGTGTGAGAAAGGTGACACTTATTGTTCTTTTTCCATGGAAACCAGGCATTGTCACCAGTGGACCATGCATAGTCAAAGTTTGTCCCTGTGTCTGACAAAGTGACCATGACTGTGCAAGGACTATAATGTGGAGCAGGGGGAGGTAACTTTTTTAAGCTTTTTTAACACTGACTTAGTTAAATTACAGTGAGAATTAGGGCTTCCCACCTAAACACCACTCAAGAAACACAAAAGAGGTTCCCATACCAGCGAAGCAACTGAGAAAAAGAGGCCAGTTATACTTCTAGAAAGCAGAAAAAGAAACATTGCACGATACAATCACAAATCTCTGTGTCCAGGTTTCCCTCAATTTCAATATCATCTTTTATAAGGCAGTGGTATCCCCTTTCATTAAGACACAGTGCTGAGTTTTAGTTTGCCCCCACTGTCAGCATGTTGTATGATTTACAGCCTCACACTAGTGATCTCTCTGTTTGATTTCCAAAAATGTCAAGGGATCGTGTTACAGTAGATGGAGAGGGCCAGCAAGTCATGACCCTCGTCACTGTTACTGCTTCCTGCTTTCTGTGAACTCAAAATGTGGGAATATTATCCTTTTCATCGGCTTGTTGGTGCCTGGCCATGCAATGGTAACCATGCAGACTGGCCTGATGTGTGGAGAAAGGGGGTTACAGTGGCGTGTCTGGAAAATGCATTTCATACTGTAGCACCACTTGTGACAGCCTTTCAAAGGGGCCATCAGCCCCATAACAATGCACTGCTTTTACATGGAGATCATTGTAGCTTAGCTTACATGTGGGAATAATGTCAGCTGCTGTTTTAGACTACAACACTTATTTAAATATTGGGGAAATTGTCCAAGACTGCAGACCGTACAAGCAGAAAAAAAACACCCATACAAAAAAAAGGGGGTATGTGTTCCTGGTAATTGAGAATATGCTGTAACAAACTTTTGTGTTATCATTACTTTCACAAATCTCTTAATTTAATTATATAAACTAACACAAAGTAATAGTATTTTACTGCTATGACCAAAAGTTTAGATTCACCTAGAATTTTAGGATTGAGACAATATTAAAAAAAAAAAAAAAAACTGTATGAACATAATTTAGATCTTTTATTTAATATCATGTAATCAAATAAACTACAAAATGATATTGCAAAAATCTACCGGAAGCCATAATTGTAGCACAGCATTTGATTTCGAAATGTCACATTTTCAATTTTTGAAAACTACAAAAAGGTGTGTAATTCAATATGTTAGCATAACATTATTCAACAGGTTTCATTCAACTTTATGATGCAAAATTATATACTTCTAGAGGGTGATGTTAACCTTTTGGCTATAGCTGTAGGTCCTTAAATGATCTAAAATAGGCAGCAAGCTGTGAAACTTTTTTAAAGATTTTATTTATATTAAAAGTGTAATGTATTGTCCTGAAAGAATATATTTATTATTGAATTAAGAAACACAAGCAAGGCTTTTCTTTTTGACTTATACAAGACATATAACACACAGTTCCATAATAAAACTCATTAACATCACTTTATTCTATGAAATCTATACAGCTATGTCGCTTCTTTTTTGTATGAATTGTGCAATTCCATGTAAACAGGGTTGAGGACTGTTTACTCAGGCATTTCAAACCACGGACACAAGAAAGACAATAGCCCAGTTAGTGGAAGCACACATTTTCCCATTTGGGCCTGAATAAGGTACTATGCAAGTTTTTCTATTGCATCACAAGACAGTCACTCCAACTTTTGTTAATGGCCAATGTCACCCCCTCAATTAATGTTTGCTACGTGCTTCTTTATCTTTCATATGATTGCATTAAATATGTGTTATATATGTGTGTACGATCCTTACCCTACTGGAAATGAAAAAGTTTTAATTGCAATTTATATTATATTAAAATACATCCTAGACCAAATCATCATTATTATTATTATTATTATTATTATTATTATTATTATTATTATTATTATTATTATTATTATTATTATATTATTATTATATTTCAAAATATATTATAAATCAAATCTAAGCAAAATGGCATCACACTTGCATTGCAATTTTAATAGCATGTAAATGCATTTTGATTTAATTTTGATTGCATTATTAATATATAAAAAAGAAAAGAACCATCATTATAGCAGTTTCCCTGTTTAAAAAAATTGGAATGCTTCCGGACTAAAGCAATAGCCTAGTAATTATCAATTACCCAAGCAGCGCTTCTTGATGCTGAAAGAACAGCTCCTTGTAACAGTAAAATCTAAAATAGACGAGCTAAGATAAGGAAGCTTTATTGTCTCTGTGCCCTTCATATGCAATTTAAGTAATTATTGTAATAATAATAATAATAATAATAATAATAATAATAATAATAGTAGTAGTAGTAGTAGTAGTATTTACACCACCTAAACTGCATCCATATGTGTATGGAACTTATATTACAATTAAAGTAGCTAAATAAAATTTGACCACGAAATGACTCAAACCAGGGTCCTCACGATTTGTTTTCTGTCACTCTACCAACTGTGTTATTGGACATTGCTGTTACAGCAGGTATTACGTTACAAATTAAAATGTAGTTGCGCGCTAATAAACTGTTCTCAGTTCATCTGACTCCAGCTAATATACTGTTCTCAGTTCATCTGACTCCAGCTAATATACTGTTCTCAGTTCATCTGACTCCAGGCATTCGCTTAAGTGTTAGTTATTAATTTAGGTTGATGTGACATTTCAGAAACTATCCCGCTGTTCTCAAATCCCCACATTACCCCCACCCCCCACCCCCCAAAGTTTTACTTAGATACATTAATTGTAATAGTATGTTTTTATAATCTAACACTTTTTTTATAAAGAAAATAAAATATAAAATAATGTTAACATGCATTCAGAATCCTCAAATAAACCTTGTGGTTTATTTCAAACTGGGTCTGTAACATTGCCAGTTCTATTATGGTAAAATAATATTTTGATAAATTGTACACAAGAAGAAAGAAATGGCTAAACAGGAGCCTATGAAATGGTATAGGTCACGTGGTACACCACAAAGAAAGGAAGTCATGGAGGGATCTCTTTCGCTGTACATCATTACTGACAGCAGCAATCTAAAAGAAACAAGGCAACTTATTTTTCTCTGACAGTTAATTAGCACTCCATTTTCAGGCAAGGAAACTGAGAACAGCCAGTCCTGCCACAAGGCCATAGTCTCTTCCAATTTGACTAACCATAGTATATTGAGGAATGCAGAAATTTAAAAATGATACTATATATATATATATATATATATATATATATATATATATATATATATATATATATATATATATATAATATACAAACACTGTGTTTAAAAATTATAAAGAGTACACATTTTGTTGACATTCACAAAAAATATTTTTTACATATAAAACAATTCATATAAAAGAAAATGAGTCTATAATCTTGAAAGTATTTATAATCTTGCAATTTCCCTTTTTATCAAGGAATTTATTTATGATTTAGAGGATGAAAAGTTTCTGAATGCTTTGTCTCACAAAGAAATAATTGTATCAGATTTGGACACAAACATTGACCTTAGTGATGAAAGTGATTTGTATAATAATACCCTTTCAAGTGATTATAATTCTGCCCACCATCCAGATATTCTTAAAAATGACTCATCAGATTCTCATATACACAATGGTGACGGAGGATTTGATGTTCCACCTTATTTTGAATTTGACAGTGGGGATGTTCCACTTTTCCAAGGCACTAGTGTTACAAAGGCACAATTGATTATGTTGATAAATGCACTCCTGTTGTGACATCGCTTAACTAAGGAGGCTACAGTTGATCTTTTAAAATGAATATGAGCTCATGTTCCCTGGTGTATTTCCACCTCGTGTTTTCTAATTATCTAAGCATTTTACATATTATAAAAACATTTGTGATATTCACTTTCATTGCAAAGTATGTCTTGTGTACTGTGGAACAGATCCATCGTCTATCAGCTGTCCTGATTGGAATTCAGATCTGCAACTTCATAATCATGTGGAAACATATGTCTCTAACTATAGAAAGACAGCTTTAGGATTTTTTACAATTCACTGATGCAGCTAAACTCATCATACATTGGCAACAATCTCATTGTAGTGCTGCAGTAATGATGTTTACTATGGATTGTTTTGAAAATCTGGAACAATTTTTATATTTGACAAGACCCAATTAATTCTGTTTGGCCAAATCAATTTCGTATAAACTAAATCTCCACAGATTTGCATAGGAAACGCACCTTTTTAGCATCTTTGTGATTGGGCAGTTCTAAGCCAGACATACATATGTTCTTAAGACCATTTGCTGATGAAACTGTAAAATTAGTCAAGTAAGGGTTTTGTGTTTATGTGAAACTTAACTTGCTTTCATTACTGGTTTCTTACAAGTCTACTTTCCTAAAGCTTCCTAAAACATCAATGATTGGACACCACTCCTCTTCACTAACGATTCCACATTCTATCTTGATCTGACTGACAGACAGAGTGGTAAACATTTCTTACTGCAAGATATTGCAGATCATAATAGAAAATGGAGGAGGATCTGTCATGGCTTGAACAGGAAGCAATTGAAAGGGTGAATTGGCCAGTGAGATATTCTAATTGCAACCTTATTGAGCATGCTTGGGGTGTGTGTATTTTTGTGTTTTATGTTGTATGTGGCGTGTTAATGTTGGTGTATATGTATTGGTGCATGGGTATAATGTGGGGCTATGTAGCACGATTGTGGATAAAGTGTATATTTGTATTTAGGCACAGGGATTGCACAATCACTCCACGTGCAGATTAAACTGGGTAGTAGTATGGAAGCACAGGGAGCACAATTAGTTCACATGCAAATTGGCAGTCGAGTCTCAATACAGCTGCATAAAAGAGGCAGTGTTTCATTCACTCGGGTTGGGTGTTCGCAGTGGAGAACGGGAGAGTGAGAGAGGAGAAATAATTGATAAAGTAAACAATTGCTACTCATGCTGGCTTTATACCAGCACGATACTTGTTTGTATTAGTGTTTTGTTGTCTGTTTGTTTTGGCCCACGTGTCATCTGTTTTGTAAAAGTGTTTTGTTTGTTTAAATCTTTTTGTTTAATAAAAGCTGAGCATTGTAGCGTCTCGGTTTTACTGCTGTTGCCTTGTCACCACCAGTCATCCTGGTCACATGTGGGCAGGGGATTTGCAGATTGTTACTTTTAAACAGAAAACGGTATTTTAGTTTTTCACAAACAAAATAGAACACTTGAATTACATAAAATCAAATGTTTTTTTTCTATACTGATTTGACTTTACTGTGGCAAAACTCTAGGAAACTAAGTCTAGTAGACAAATATTTTGGTAGAAGTCTTTATCAATGTCTTTATTGTTACAACCAACAAAGGGATTGATAAAGCATACCACATATGAAATATTTGTCTGCTTGACTTTTTTTCTTCCACTTTTACTCCTGATTTACTGTTTAAAGTTATGGACAAACATTTTAAATTTAATGTCCCAGTTTAGCGGAGTTCACTCTATTCATGTACCAGTGGTGTATCATCTTCTAATTCTCAATGACATCTGGGTGAATTTTAAAGTATTTTATTAAGGAATTCAGGAGTGTTCGAAACATCTCATAAGTGTAAGTATACGAGTACCAGGATGTGTCATTTCAGCATGGAGAATCCGCTTAAATGAATGGCAGTGAATGAATGATGATGATAGTGATTGCAATTCCAGATGATTTATGACTGTGAAGGGCGCTCAGGGCCTGAGTGAAAAATATATATTTGGCTGAAGGTCTCGCCCACGGGTGCCCGATGGCTACCTGCAGGAGGCCGGCTGGAAATACAGAAATAGATACATGCATCCCAGTGCCGCAGATAGGATGTGGCTATGAGCCACCTCCCCCCAAAAGACGAGACCGCCAAGCCATGAATGGAGAATAATAAATAATTAACGCACCCCACAATTGCGAGATAAAATTGGCCGGAGGCCTTGTCCGTGGGTGCCCGACTGCTACCTGCGTGATGCCAGCTGGAAAAACACGAACAGATACATGCATCCCAGTGCCGCAGATAAAAAGTGGCTGTAGCCACCTCTCCCCCCGAAATGACGAGGCCGCCAAACCATAAATGAATAATGAAAAATATTTAACGCTGTCCTCAGTGGCACTCTGCCACCTAACCCCCAAATATTGAATTTAATGAAAATCAGCAGCTGAGACACAGCCCGTCCCCCAGAGCATGACTGCACCAAAGGAGAGAGCCCAGCCTCTCAACCCGACCACGCACCCCGCAGAACTAAATACGAACTGCTCAGCACTCAGGTAAGGAAAAACCCCCTACTCACATATTTTACATTTTTTTGAGGGGGAACCTCAGGAAATACATAGCTGAGAGCAGCCCTTGCTCCAGGCTCTAAGCGGCCAACTCCCGTTTCGACCTCCCAGCAATTGACTGAGCAGCTGAAACAAAAAAGAAGCAACCAGAATGAATATTACACAGAGCTTTTATGCACTTGCTGATGACGTGTTGGTTATGGGCGGATTCTCCTTCCAGAAAAGCAACCAAGTTTACAAGGAATTCTACACTTTAATTGTATTTTGGCCTTTTAAGGGAAGGTGTAGTTTACAAGTAAAAAGATTAGTGTTGATACATTGTTTTATAATCAGTTATCAGTATTAAATTATAATTCCATTTCCAGCAGTTGCAAAATATGTGCTGTATTTTATGTTGTAGGTAAATATGGTCTGATTTAAATTGTTTAATTAAAAGAGTATTACTGCTGCACAAACTTCTGATAGTTTATTTTGATGTGAAAGTACTACACAACCTGCTTTCAGTGGTGTGTGGCTTTAGAATTACAAACTCGGAAAATGTCAAAAAAAATATGGTTTCTTGCTAACTTTTTTTATGTTAAGTTTTTTTCCTTCAGAAAACAGAATGGTTCACACTTTGCAAAACAAGTAAATTGGGGCCAAGATGCATTTATGATTATTATTAAAATAGTTGACATGGTTTGTGTTATAAACTCACCCATTGTGATATTTTGATTTTTTGCATTTATTTATTTTAATTTCATACTGGAGCACTTTAGTTATCAAAACATCCCATATAGGTCTACTCAACATCAAGGAAATGTAATCTTGCACTACTCTGTACTAATGAGCAAACAAACACATTTTCACCTGCTGAATAAGGCAGGAAAACAAAACATTTTAGGTGAAACTTCTGGTGCTATCAAATATAGGAGGTAAAGTTTCCTGTGGACTGCAATCTTATACATTAGGAAAAGTCTTAATGTAAAGAACAGAGTGGATTTTATTAAACATACAGTGTTTGAACTTTATCAACTTTATCTTGAACACATTGTTCACATGTTTAAATTCATTTCAAATACCTTTTTTATATGTGGTTGTGGCATTGCTTGAGAATGATGTATTTGTAAGTTTGTATTTGAAATGCATGTTGATTAAAAACACAATAAGACACATTAAATCAGATAAAAATAACAATAGATTTAAATTGCAATTAAAACATGTTCATTTACAGTAGGGAAATATTTCCACTTGGATTATCATGTGGTCTAATACATTTCTCGATTTGTCCCTTTAAACCCTTCCTACTCATTAACCGTATCTTCCATATTTGCATACTTTCTCTCACAGAGAGGTGATCCCATACAGCCCCAGTGGGGCTACAAAGGCATTGACCTGTACAGAACTACAAATGTGAGAACACAACATCAGAATGTTGGATCTCAGATGCGATGTTGTATGATAGTCATCAGGGCAAATTGCAAGTTACAAAATAATGTTTTATGTCTTTTAAAAGCAATTTGAAAATGCAGTAAGGGTAAGGAATAAGGTGCTTAATGTATCTTTTCTTCTGTAGTGCTCTAATAAAGTAGTGGTAGTAACTGTGGAAAAGCCCATTTCTACATCTGTCATATGAGCCGAGAGGATTTTATTCTACTTACAATGTTGCAGTTAGTTTAATACAATATATACTGCGATATAGGCAATAGTTGAAGCATTGTTAACATGCTCTACAATTCCAATTGTCAGAAGGTTCTGCTTCTGACAATTTCCCGTCCAAGGTTTGCTTATTAATAACAATTCTCTGAGAGACCTGGACCAATGAAGGGCATACCTATTTCTACTTTGTACAAAGCCTGCTGTTTCTAAGATGCTATGCATGAACAGCTATTGCGTGCAGTTGGGTGAAGACAGAATCAGTCACTAAAACAGCTGTCAGTGTGGGTAGAGTGTAGTTAGTAGATAATTGCTTTTGCTTTCTTGTAAATTGGTTCTGATAAGAGCAATTTCCTGGGTGAGGGGACAGCAAAGTGCTTTACCTCCTTGTGAACTGATCCATACCAGACATCCTTTTGGACTTTCTCCTTTTATCAATGACTTTCCCTCTCCACTGATCCATGTGGAAGAGAAGACGTTTTCTCAGGCTTTTAAATGTGGGAACAGAAAGGTTGGGGCAGGAGCCACATCTGATAAATAACTGCCAGTTAACTATTATACAATTGGACTTCCCACATGTAGTTAATATACCCCATTTGACAGGAATATGGGTAAATTAAAGGGATCACCTCTGTTGATTAACTGATTGGTTGAACAGTTGTTTTGATATTGTACATCTATCATCTTTCTGTCACCAACACAAGTGTGTGGTGAAGGAAGGGTATTCTACTGCATCTGGGGAGCAACCAGAGCTTACCTTCAATGATAGGACAGGACAGGTCATGCAAGCACTGATTTCATGAACTGAAATATATTTTTTTGAGACAGTGGATTGTCAGAAAGGCTAACACTGCCTGTTTATAGGGAAGTAACTTGTTACCAAATGTAGGAGGGAAGACTATTGTACCCCAGTGGAGTTTACGCATTGGAGATGGGATGTAGCAGTTTTTCTGCATGATGTGACAATTGAATAGTAGGGAACAGTGGGAGCAGCCACATGGATATGGATGAGGTGAAATATAAAAGGTTTTTACATATACAGTGTATATAGAAACACCCTGTTTCAAAATGTTCACCTTTTGTTGCCTTATAGCCTGGAACTAAAATATATTATTTTCTTTATTTTTTTCATTTATCTACACATCCTACCCCACAACTTCCAAGTGAAAAAAATATTCTAGAAATTTGTAGAAAATTAATTAAAAATAAAAACTGAAATAGCTTGTTTGGATAAGTGCCTACCCCCCTTGTAATAGCAATCCTAAATTAACCTAGGTGTAACCAATCGCCTTCAAAATCACACACCATGTTAAGTGGCCTCCATCTGTGTTAAATTGTAGGGATTCACATGATTTCAGGATAAATTCAGCAGTTCCTGTAGATTCCCTCTGCTGGGTAGTGCATTTCAAAGCAAAGACTCAACCATGAACACCAAGGTGCTTTCAAAAGAACGCCGGGACAAAGTTGTTGAAAGGAACAGATCAGGGGATGGGTATAAAAAAATATCAAAGGCCTTGAATATCCCTTGGAGCATGGTCAAGACGATTATTAAGAAGTGGAAGGTGTATGGCACCACCAAGACCATGCCTAGATCAGGCTGTCCCTCCAAACTGAATGACTGAGCAAGAAGGAGACTGATCAGAGAGGCTACCAAGAGGCCAATGGCAACTTTGCAAGAGCTACAGGCTTTTATGGCCAAGACTGGTCAAAGTGTGCCTGTGACAACAATATCCCAATCACTCCACAAATCTGGCCTGTATGGTAGGGTGGCAAGAAGGAAGCCATTATTCAAGAAAGCCCACCTTGAATCCCATTTGAAGTATGCAAAAAAAACACTACGGAGATTCTGTACCTATGACAACGACTCAAAGCATACAGCCAAAGCTACACTGGAGTGGCTAAGGAACAGAAAGGTAAATGTCCTTGAGTGGCTTGTTCAGAGCCCCGACCTAAATCCAATCGAACATTTGAAGATTGGTGTCTATCAACGCTCTCCAAGGAACTTGACAGAGCTTGAACAGTTTTGTAAAGAAGAATGGTCAAATATTGTCAAATCTAGGTGTACAAAGTTGGTAGAGACCTATCCCAACAGATTCACAGCTATAATTTCTGCCAAAGGTGCTTCCACCAAGTATTAACTCAGGGGGGCGGAGACTTATCCAATTATGATCTTTCAGTTTTGTATTTTTAATATATAATTTTTTCTCAATAAAATTAGTTTTCTTATTAACAGTGTGGAGTATGGTGTGTAGATTAGTGGAAAAAAAATCCTCATTTAAATGCATGAAACTGTGAGGCACTGACACAACAAAATGTAAAAAATATAATCACTGTCAAATACAGTACTTGTATCTCAGATGATGTTTCATGCACTGTTTTTTTAATGTACTCTTGACACTATGGGGGAAATGGAGATGTCAAACTAGTACTACGTTGAAAAAAAACTAATAGCCTATCCACAAATGTACTCATATCAGAGGCATAATTTATTTTGAGAATTATTTTGTTTTTTTGAGAATTTCTTACAACCTGCTTTTCCCCCCAGTGTATGAAGACAACCACAGCTATCTTTTTCCAAAAAGTTCAAGGGGGTGTATATATATATATATATATATATATATATATATATATATATATATATATATCATCTAGACTAGTTCTATTGGTTTCACATTTTACTTTTCCAAATGCATTCGACTCTCTTGCTGATTACTAGAGCTGGAGGTCCTCACTGGAAAAACATTTTCCATCATGATCGACATGAAGAATACTTTACATGATATGGTTGTGCTGTTGTCCATGTTATTTTGGTTTATTTGATGCTAACAATGCCAAATCATTGCCGAAGAACATCAAGTATTTGTCAGAAAAACACTGTTCTTTTGGAGCAAATGCCAGAGACAATCATGGTTATGAAAAAGATGTACTTGTACATTTAATCGTAATTTAGCTGTTATTTATATATAAGATACAATAGGAGTTTGTTTACTAAACTCAGGTGGAGCAGCGCAAATGCAACAGTGACTAATATCTGTACAGACAGTACCACTTTGTCTTGACACAATGTTTTCCCTGCAAGTGTATATGATACCATTATAATAAAGCCAGATGTAATATGTGTGTTAATCATTATTCAATGACCATTTCATACCTTTCTTTGCTCGTGACAGTTTTGCTATTATGCTTAAAGAACATGTTTGCTGCAATACTGGTTTAATCTCAAACACTATTAGTGTCGTTTCATTGAATAGCCCCAGGTTGTGCCAGTTAGTAAATCAGCCCCATAGTATTTTTTGTGTGTGCATATGACATTATGGTGTTCTTGTCTTTGTGCATATGTGTGCTTTTTTGACAAGCCCTGCATTGCCTATGTGCGACAAGGGGGGGAGACACTTTTCTTGGTGCTTACTGAAGTACATCACTTCCACGATTTGCTTCCCTGTTTGGAGCGGTTCATTTTCAAATGAACTGGAATATGTTTTGTTTCACATTGGAAAAAAAGTTGAAAAGGAGCAAAGTGGAAAACGTATCAAGTCCCCTTCCAAGCAAACCAAGACCACCATTTCAAGTGATCTCGCTTTACTTGGTTTGAGGCGCATCCTAGTGCAATTATGTGGTTCTCAGAGGTTTCACATATCACCCTAAGCGAACCGAACCGCACTTCAATTCACATCAAAGGGTCAAACAAACTAGGTGTGAAAGTGCCCTAAGCGTCATTCTGTGTTTGTGAATGGAGAGGTCAGGCTGATGAAACGTTCAGTTCTTTTCAGAGATATATTGCTTCCACTTTGAAAAAGGGATTTCCTAACTTTTCTAAAATAATATAATTTTGAGCTGATTTTGGTAACTTGGGGATGTTTAGCCTTTTTCAAGGCTAGTCCTTCAGTTTGTGCAAGTACTTGACCATGCCAGTAATTGTATTTTCATTTTTCAAAGAAAAAAGAAACAACTAGTGTATAATTTATTTAAAGGTGGTTTTGTGTTGGATTTCAGACATTTTTTCTTTGTCTTGCTAGAACAGCCATTTTGTGTGTCTTCATGTAAATACAACCTTTAGCCTGATATATTTCTTTACATAGACTTTTACTGTACATCTTGAAAAGCAAATCATTTTGCTTTATATATAAATTGTATTTCTTTATCTTAACAAATTAAGATTTCTTGTGCTGTTAAAAATAGATTTTTTTTCTCCTGCCGCTTCTTTAAATTCATCCACCTTTCCCTCTTTTAGTTAAATTAAAATAATATAGTTGTTGCATTAGAGAGATTTGTTTTGTTTGGTAATACAGCACATTGAAAATTTGAGATCTCCTTTATCATGCCAGTAATAGTGTTTAACATGACAGTATTTCATCGGGTGTATATCGGCATGTGATGAGTCAAAGGGTTTTCGGTCTGTGATTCAGCCTCCCGACAGTAGATGGCATCAAACCAACTCGGGACTTCCCTTACCAAGATCTCGTGACCATGGCAAAAGTCATCTTTTGAGGGGCGGCACCTTGGTGAGGGGCAGAAGTACGAGTATGTAACTTCCAGCCACTGGAGTCAAGTGAAGGAGAAGGATACGTGTCGGTTGGGGATTGGTGTTCCACTGACTACAGAGGCGGGACATTACATACTAAAGGGAACGTACTACTGTGTTCGGGGTTGGTCCGAAAGTAAAGTAGGAGGAGTAACGGGTGAAGGGAGAGTCTGGTTTTGTGCAGCGGGATTTTTTGAAACACTAACATTTCTTTTGTCTTTTTTTTGTTTATGTATGGTCACCACGAAGACAAATTAAAGACGAGTCATCACAGTTTGTTTTGGATTCCACCCCTGCACTCCTTCCCTCACACCATTTTGTTTTTCGTTTGTTATTTAATCCTTTTGTTGTGTATAGAAAATAAAAATAAATTATTTTATTTCTGTACACATAAATTACTGTCTGGACATTCCATTTAATACACTCTCGCCTCACACGGCATCATAATTATTACGTGACTCAGACCAGGTGGAGAATGAGATGTGTATTAACGGTACAAAGTAATATGAGTATGATGCCTTAAAACGACAAATGTATGGAAATGCAATGTTAGGGGTTTCAACTCTACATTCCCTCCCACCCCCTTACAAGGGGCAAGGCAACACAAGCAACCACAGACAGTCATCAACAGTTAAGATGAACAACATACAACTGTCTACAGATAACACAAGGTGGATTTCACAAACCTCCATTTTGCTGGTAGTGATATAATTGTGTTATGCATCTGTTTCATGGGTGTCCTGTTTTCGAAGTGTTCCCTTCACCTTCTCCATGTTACTGTGAATGTGAGTACTGGCCCAACACCCTCTCCTCCCCTGCAAAATGCTGTGTTATCCCCTTCCCATGTTGCCCTGCATGCAGCTCCCCACTCAACGAACTGACACACATCTAACATGTGGATGCCACACTAGACACTGAACAAGGCAGTGGAATTCTTACAGGTACAGTGTGTTGTTGGTGCCTCTAGTATGTGTCTGTCTCCTACTAGACCTGCCTAAACAGTGCCCAGATATAAATTAAATTGTATGTTGAGACTTGTATGACCCACTTTTGGTTCAGCTTCAGCTCACGGGCGGATGACCTGACATTCTCCTCTAGAATCTTCTTATACAATGCAGAATTCATGGTTGTGTCAATGATGGCAAGCCACCCAGGTCCTGAGGCAGCAAAGCAGCCCCAAACCATCAGACTCCCGCCACCATGCTTGACGGTTGTGATGAGGTCTTGAACTTTCTCCAGTGACTCCTTGGTTTGTTCTATTTATAGACAGTGGATTAGTGGAGCCCCAAATCCTTAGACATGGTTTTGTAACCCTTTCTAGACTGATGAGCATCAATAACTGTTTTTCTGAGATCCTCAGGGATTTCTTTTGATCGTGGCATGACGTGTTTCCATACACCTGTATGGTGAAGACCAAACTCACAAAGTTTCTGATGTTTATATAGGGTGGGGCCTCCCAAACTCACCCCTGAAGAACTACCTAATTATTTAAACACCTGATTCTAATTATCCCCTTAATTGAGCTGATAAAACCAGGGGTTCACTTACTTTTTCACATACCCTGAATCTTAATTACTCATTGTTTGTCTAATTCATACATTATTTTGTTTCAAAAGATATGGAATTGGTTAATATAAACCCTATTGGATATTTAAGAAAAGATTATTTTGATTCAAGAAGGCTATCATGGTAAAACTATGGAATTTCCATAATTCGCATTCAGGTTCACAAACTTTTCCTCAGCACTGTGTGTATAATATATGGTTGAAGGCAGAATTTGCATCCTGAGCCATTTGAAAAAAAGGCATAATACAACAGTAGAGATAATTCCTCTAGAGGAAAATATACTTGAACATTGACCCATTTGACTCCTCGTGGCGTTCACTTTCAATTCAAACACAGAATGTCTCGTTTTCAATCACTCACACCCACAGTACAGAAATGTTCATTAATGATCAACAAAATGAGAATACATTTATAAAAAAAAATGATGTAAAACTGGTACATTCGTATCTCTGAGAAACTGTAGAGGATTGGGAAATTAAAACAAGGTAAAGGCAATCATCCAAATAAAACTGAACGGATAATGACATAGAACATCTGCACAGCACTGAAACACTATGTTTAAAAAAACCCAGCTGTACTGCTAAACTTGGTCTTCTTTAATATTACCATCACAAGGGTATCCATGTGTTATTAAAAAAAAAATAGATGGTCCTCTTCAGTGAGTTACAGGAAAACAATTCCCTCTCAGGTTTCTGTGACTGTTTATAAATGACTCGACCTTCCTTCGGTCTTCTAATTTATGATCTCAGAGAAACCCTGGATGAAATTATTTTCCTGTAACTCACTGAAGGCCCTCTATTATTCTATTTCATATATATATATATATATATATATATATATATATATATATATATATATATATATACACACACACACACACACACACACACACACACACAGTAGAGAGTCAATTATCTGAACCAATTGGGACATACCTTTAATAATGCATAGAAAAGAATAAAGATTGTATGGGTCAGCAGTGATAATCACATTACGATACATAGACAATAACTATTCTATATATCGATACATTGGCTGTTTAGATCATGTCAATAAAATAATATGTTTGCTGTTGTCCCCCCTAGGTAATGAAATACTGTAATTAAACATACCATACACCAAACTATGAAAATCAAATAATACAATTCAGTATAACTTTGACACATTACAGAACTTTAGGAATCAATAAACTTAATTTAATTTAAAATTAAGTAAAATGTTTCTATACTTTGATACTACCTGTTAGGGCATTGTAATAACATGCAATTGAAATTAATACAATTAGCTGCTCAATAATATACACATGATCTCCAGCCCTTACTGACGAAATAGGAAAAAAGATCTGTGGTGACTGTGTTTTAATTTGCTTAACTGCAACAATTTCAAGACCAGAATGCAAATGTGTCTATAAAAACATTAAATAAAAATTAATTTTAGCGGCAGGGATTGGTTGCCTAGTTACTAAGTGCAACAGAGTAGCACACACAGTGAAACAAGAGAAAATCATGAGTAAAAACAGAATCAGAGTTTCCTAATACAATCCCAAAATTGTATTGATGCAGGAGCTGAATTTACCATACAGGATTCCTGGGATTGCAACCATTAAGGTAAATCAAGGTAAAATTGCTCCAATTCATTCAAATTCCGAGGACTTGTCTTGTGCACAGCGTTCTTCAACTCATACCAAAGATTCTCAATGGGATTTAGATCAGGACTTTGACGAGGCCATTCCAGAACCTTAATTTTATTCATCTTTAATCATTCTGAGGTAGATTTTGATGTGTGCTTTGGATCGTTTTCTTGGAACGTCCAATTGTGCTTTAAACCAAGTTTTGTAGCGGAGGGTTTCAGATGATTGGCCAATATCTTTTATAACAATTCCTACAGGTGACCCAACTTTTGTTGATTACTTACAAACCCTATGTCTGTATAAAAACAGTGTTGAAACAGACTGTGTTACTACACCCTGTTAAGCATTATTTGGACAGTATTGTACTGCAGGAAGTAGTATATTGCTATCATAATGGTGAGAAAAAGGTAATTAATAAAGGAAGACAGACAGACCATTATAACCCTTAAAAGTGTAGGTCTTTCCTTTAGAGAAATTGCAAAGAAAGCCAAGGTGTCAGTGAGTACAATTTCCTACACCATCAAAAGGCACTTGGAAACTGGAGGAAACTCTGACAGGAAGAGGTCTGGCAGACCCAAAGTCACAACAGAATCAGAAGACTGAGAGTCATCAGCTTGCGTGATAGGCGGCTCACAGAACAACAGCTTCAAACACAGCTTAACACTAGTCGAAGTAAGCAAGTCTCAGTTTCAACTGTGAAGAGAAGACTTCGAGCTGCAGGTTTGACAGGTCGAGTGGCAGTAAGAAACCCACTGCTAAGATGGCAAAATAAGAAAAAGAGGTTTGCCTGGGCCATGTCAGTGGACTACTGAAGACTGGAAGAAGGTCGTATAGACCGATGAATCAAAATTTGAAATCTTCAGTTCATCACGCAGGGTTTTTGTAAGCCGTCGAGTAGGCGAAAGGATGGTTCCTCGGTGTGTGACACCAACTGTCAAACATGGAGGAGGAAGCATGATGGTCTGGGGCACTTTTGCTGGATCCAGAGTCGGCGACTTGCACAGAGTGAGTGGCACCCTGAACCAAAACGGCTACCACAGCATGTTGCAGCGTCATGCAATACCCTCTGGTATACGCCTAGTTGGTCAGGGGTTCATCCTTCAGCAAGATAATTACCCAAAACATATCTCCAGGCTATGTCAGAACTACCTTAGAAGAAAAGAACAAGATGGTAGGCTTCAAATCATGGAATGGCCAGCACAGTCTCCAGACTTAAACCCCATCGAGCTGGTTTGGGATGAATTGGATAGAAGGGTGAAAGCAAAGCAACCTACAAGTGCAACACATTTGTGGGAACTTCTGCAACAGTGTTGGGAAGAACTTTCCGAACAATATTTGATTTCCATTGTAGAAAGAATGCCACGAGTGTGTTCGGCTGTTATATCTTCAAAAGGTGGCTACTTTGATGCGTCAAAAATTTAGATTAAATTTTGTTAAACAAAACGATTCCATGGTTTATTTTTTATCTCCAATTGTTTATTTGTTCTATGTACAAAGTACATTAAGACATTAAACTGCGTAAATTTAAAAAAAAACTGGAACAATTGAGGTGTTCTAAAACTTTTGACCGGTAGCGCGTGTGTGTGTGTGTGTGTGTGTGTGTGTGTCTATATATATAGTACAAAAATATATATGTGTTTTTTTAATTGTTTTTATTTATTTTTTGCACTGCAGCCAGATAGCATTGGCCAACGGACTACAAGTTTGCCCATACTTTATTGGTCATGGGATTGGATCCTACTTTCATGGTCATCCTGAAATATGGCATCACGGTAAGCTGAATCTAAATGTGAACACGATACATAATAGCCATAAAGTTTTCTTATCATATTCTCAGTATGACAAAAAAAAAACTCTTTTTAAAACCATCCTTATTCTTTTTTAAATGTAGATCACAGACCGTGACTTTAAATGTACTGGCCACTACCATAAGATACATATATCTAAGTAATCCAATCTGTCAGTGTCTGTGTTTCACCAGCTGTCCAACTCATTTTACTGCATCTTGTACTGTTATTTCACAATTTCTTTTAAACTTGTTTCTGAATTTTTATAATTACTTCTGATTGTTCTTCCTTCTTCATGTACAGTATAATGGGTCATCCATGTGATAAGTTGTTGCTTTACCTATTTTTTTAAAGGTTTTTCTTAAAGGTGAAAGGTCTGATGGTACATTTAAGGTAACAGAGATAAAAGAAGTACAATCTGTAGTAGTAAAACAGTAAAAACACCTGCTGTTCTCCCATGAGTAGGCATTCCTCTTCTGCTCTTCTGATTGCTTGGATTTTACTAACCCCCCCCCCTCCCCAAAATTGACCCTATGATTCTGCATCCTTTTTTTCTGCTGACCAAAGGCACTGCAGCATCTTATTTTGTCCCCACAATGTATCTGGAGGTTTTGTTTTTACCAGGTACCAGATCTCATTTCCCATAGACGTTCCAGGTCAAAATCAAACCCAGTGCTCAGTCTAATAAAACATGGTTGAAAAATTGCTACTCAGTTTTCCCCTTAAGTATCTCTTGAGTTAAATGTACAAAGCAAGTTAATGCCTATAAGTCAGTACCTTATGGGAACATTTATCCTAAAGTGTTACACTTAAACTTAAAATTTTAGTGTTTTATGCAACTGGCCACATGTCCCATAGATGAAAAGCAAGAGCTCTGAGCACTTCAACTGCACACTCCCTCTCCTTAGCGGAAAACACTAGGGATGCTGTATCATTAGTTAAGTGGCAAGAGGGTATTTGATATTGGGGGTTGTGGGAAGTCAGTGGGAAGAACAGTTCAGTGCTGTGAACAGTGGGGTCTCTCAGCCTAGTTCTAGAAATCACTGTGATGACTGGTACCCTTGTGTCAGCCAATCAGGAACAGGTATTACTTGAATTATAAAATACTCTGCTGAAAGATGAAGGACTTTGGTCGCCAATGCTCTTAGTTAGACCTGCATTAACAAATGGCAAATCATGAGAACCATCATCTGATGATTTAGAGAGTAATTGTGAACAAGCAGCTATGCATATACATATGCACTGTGTGTGACATGTGTTTGGAATAATTTACTGACTTAAAAAAACTGTAGTATTTCTGTTATGTTTTCTGTTTTGAATCTCTGTTCAGCCACTTAAAGGTATGTTGAGATCTAATACTTTCACATTTGTCGACTTGGTACGTATATGCAGAATTCACTCATGTAAAATTGAATGTTATTTTTCCCCCCATAGCCAATAACCATGACATTTTGATGGAAGAGGGCATGGCTTTCACAATCGGTTAGTCATTTTGCTGTCACTTTTCCCTTTTAATGCCTTGGATATGTATGTTTCTTAGGTAATTGCTTCAAATGGTTCCACATACTTGTATTTACTCCTGACTGCAATAAAATGTAGAAAACCAAATCCCTGAATATCAAACATGAGCCGAAGCTGTGCATTTTTAAATACATTCATCATCTTATAAATTGCATCCCATCTTTCAGATGAGATGTTTAGTAGAGGTCTTGTCTACTCTGTGGATATTAAGCCCATTGATGACTTTTCCTAGAAGACCAGTGATGTTAACTCAGATGTTGTGAATACATTCCAATCGGGGGTACACAGTTCTGCCCTAGATAAATTCCTCCCTAAATAATCCTCAAAATCAAGGACCTGGAAACAGGGGCAGGACATTCATGGAAAGTTATTGCATGTCAGTGGATCTCTCTACCCTTCCTAAATGTATTCTAAACATAATATATATCCAATGTTGGAACCATCTAACAAATGTTTAAGCAATGATTCAACAAAAATACTGTAAATTGCCCACCTCTTAGCAGATAAACAATGCTTCTAGTAATATAAATTGACTTTCATATAGATAAAGCAGTAACTTGACTACTGTGGATTTATTGAGTGTGGTTTTTTCAACAAATACACACAGTTGACTTTGTTTGATGAATCCCCGGATGAAGCATAGAGATGTTTTAAGTTAGGATAAAGTAAATGACACATGTTAGGCATGTTGATTTTTATTTTTATTTTTTTACAAGGAAACCTGTTATGACTTGGACCACATTGACAAATTTCATATATGACATGCACAATTGCTGTGCTGAAAATATCACCACGTTTCAGTTGAATGTGTGTTGGAGATTGGCTTTGCAGGTCCTACATATTGTTCTATAATTACAGAACCCATCCTGATGAAAGGGTCGCCTGAATTTAAAATCTTGAAGGACAAATGGACGGCAATTTCTGTTGACAACAAAAGGTGCAGGAAGTGTTATTTTTTACTTAACAGGTCTTTTTTTTTAAATTAAATTAAATTAAATTTGATTTGAACATTCCTTTTTTAATAGTGTGTGTTAAATGTTTAACCTGACAGAGTTTTTTTTTATGAAACAGTGCCAGATTTTACAAAAACTAAAGGCTTATTTTGTATAGATTTGGGGCCAGTGTTACAGCTAACCAGATATTCATGGTGGTAACTCACCAGAGTTGTTAGTATTCAGGGGAAATAGAGGATGACTTGCTTTTCCTTCCTCGCCCAATATAACATTGATACTAACCAGGAAAACTGAAATCAGCTGTTTATACTGATTTTGTTTGTTAAACCCAGAGAGAAAGAGAGAGAGAGAGAGAGAGAGAGAGAGAGAGAGAGAGAGAGAGAGAGAGAGAGAGAGATAGATATTGGCTTCATTGAGTTAGAGGAAAATAATTTAATCGAGAATTTCTGTGACGTCATAAATTACGAGACCGAAGGTGGAGTAATTTATAAACTGTCACAGAAACCCGAGATGGAATTGTTTTCCTGTGACTCACTGAAGAGGCCCATCCTATTATTATTTTTTCTTGAATACAAGGATACCCTTTAGATGCTAAAATTAAAGAAGACGAGGTTTTGCAGTACAGTTTGTTTTTTTTTAAACGTAGTGTTTCGGTGCTGTACAGACATTCTATGTCGTTACCTGTTTCTCCAGTTTCTCTCAGATACGATTGTACCAGCTTTTTTTTTTTTCAAACATATTCTCATCTTGTTGATCATTAATAAATATTTCTGTACTGTGGGTGTTGTCAAATGATTGAAAACAAGACATTTTGTGTTTGAATTGAAATTGTGAAATTGTGTTTGAACCAGCTTTGCACACAGTGTCGGAGTGATTTTGGTCCATTCTTCTTGACAGATTTGCTCCAGGTTGTTCAGGTTGGTCAGACGATGCTTGTGGACCACAATTTTCAAATAGTGCCACAGATTCTCAATGGGATTGAGATCAGGACTTTGACTGGGTCACTGTAGGACATTCACCTTTTTGTTCTTGAGCCACTCCAATGTTGCTTTGGCCTTGTGCTTGGGATCATTGTCCTGCTGAAAGGTGAATTTCCTCCCAAGCTGCATTTTTTTAGCGGACTGAAGCAAATTCTCTTGCAGTATTTTCCTGTATTTTGCTCCATCCATTCTTCCTTCAATTGTAACAAGATGCCTAGTCCCTGCTGATGAGAAGCATCCCCACAGCACGATGCTGCCACCACCATACTTCACTGTAGGGATGGTGTGTCTTGAGGCATGGGCAGTGTTAGGTTTGTGCAACACATATCGCTTTGAGTTTTGGCCAAAAAGCTCTATCTTGGTCTCATCTGACCACAAAACCTTTTCCCACATCGCAGCTGGGTCACTCTCATGCTTTCTGGCAAACTCCAGATATGCTTTCAGATGGTACTTTTTCAGTAATGGCTTCTTTCTTGCCACCCTCCCATACAGGCCAGTGTTATGCAGAGCTCTTGATATGGTTGACTGGTGCACCATTACTCCACTCCCAGCCACTGAACTCTGTAGCTCCTTCAAAGTGATTGTTGGCCTCTCTGTGGCTTCTCTCACAAGTCTCCTTCTTGTTTGAGCGCTGAGTTTTGAGGGACGGCCTTTTCTTGGCAGTGCCTGGGTGGTGTGATACAGCTTCCACTTCCTGATTATTGATCCAACTGTGCTCACTGGGATATCCAAACATTTGGATATTATTTTGTACCCTTTCCCTAATCTATGCATTTGTATTACTTTAATCTCTAACTTCTGTAGAATGCTCTTTGGTCTTCATTTTCCTTCAGATTCACAGCCTTACCAATGGTCCTTCAACAGTGGGGTTTTTATCCAGAAAATGTGACAGCAACTTTAATGGTTCACAGGTGGAGGCCAATGGTAAGGTAATTGTGTCCTCGTTAGGGCAATTTCTATCATCGGTGCAAATTGGGAGCTTCCACAGCACAGGGGTTGAATACTTATGCAAGCAAGATATTTCAGTTTTTTATTTTTCTTAAAAATATTTCCCAACATAAAACCAATGTCACCTTAAAATAACTGATTCTGAGTTTCAGTGTTTAAAAATAAAATATCGAACAGAACAAAATGTCAATGTATCATTTGTAATTCAGTAATATGAGAGAATTGAGCAGGGATCTGAATACTTTTGCAAGGCACTGTATATATATATATATATATATATATATATATATATATATATATATATATATATACATATATATATATATATATATATATATATATATATATATATATATATATATATATATATATATATATATAGTAGTACCTGTACCTGGTACGTTAGGCAGCACTGAATGAGCGTTTTTTTAGAATGTATCAGGTACGTCCACTAGCAAGAGGTTAAACATTTCACAAAGTTATTTATTGCTGCCCTCACATTAATTGGTGCTCCGCACACTGTGTACAGTATACATTTACACCAGTTGTTTACTGTCATAGCTGAACATGGGGAATCATATTTCAGATGCAGAAAGTTCACATATTTGGCATGATGGAAATCTTTTATGAATGCTCTGCGTTGTAAGCTGTTGCAGCACTTTTTGCAAGTATGATGCTCTCCTGAGTAACCACAAACTCATTGCAAGGAAGGTGTGTCCACATTCATTTTGCACTGCAAAAAAGCGGTCACTGTCAGGATTGAGGTTTTGTCTGAAATCAGTGTGTATCTTCCTAACCACAGAAAAGGCCCTTTCGCAGTTTGCTTTGCTGTGGGGCAGACTGAGGATGGCAACCAGCAATTTGGATAAGGTAGGAAACCTGGCCACTTTCATGGGTGTTTTAAGTGTAATGACTTTCTGCTGTAATTAATTGTAGACAGAATGGTTGAGGGGTGATGTCACAGACCATGAAGTAACCACACACAGAAAATGTACTACAGGTTGAGTCGCAAATGCTGACCTCCGGCCCAAATGCTGCCCAGCTCTGGAAACAATGGCAGTGGCAATGGCAGCAGTGGCATTGCTGACAGCAGACAGGCTGGCTCCTCCAGACCTCTAGCCAGCAGAGGCAATGCTAGTAGCAGCAATGCTTTTTAAGGCTCGTGGTCTGACAGTATTTGTCATATGTGCAGTAATTTCCACAAATATATTGTTCCTACGTCTAAACCTATATCTCTGCATGTGTGCAAGCAAAATTTACAATATATACACTTGCAGTTGTGTCCAGTTTACTGCACTTTCAACAAATATCTACTACAAACAATAAAACTATTTACAGTAACCATTAACAACAAAGTGTAATGAAAGATAACGTAAAAAGCTTTTTTTGTCAAACAATTACAATGCAGAGAAAGCAGCACCAATATCAAACAAAAGATGCAATCAAAACTATTTATTATAAAGAGCTTCAGTAGTAGAACATCGTAAGAAATTATTAGTTTAACTTATTATTTACGAATGTCTTCTCACAATCAAACAGCTAGTGAAATGTAACAATCAAAACATAGCGATCAAAATGATTTAATAAAAAATCTACAATGAATTTACTGAGGCAAAGCAGAGAAATGCTGCTTTTTTTAATAAATATTTCACGGGGCATGAGCTGGGGATGTAAGAAAGACGCAGAAAGGAGCAGTTAGTAGGACAGGGTGCCGGCTAGAAAGGACCGGACTTAGAATAGAGGAGCGGGTGAGGCCCTGATTCTAGTAGCAGACCAGCGGAGCCGGTCATGGAAACTAGGATAGAAAGTGGTCGCTGACTGAGAGCGACGATGCCGACACATCCCAAGGACCCAACAACCGAAACAGGATAGAAAGACAGTCACTGACGACTGAGGGCAACGATGCCGACAGAATCCAGGGGCAAAGGACCCAGCAACCGAAAACACATATGAGGGTTATGACTTTGGGAGCCGCCCCTTGGGAGGAAGACGGTCCCGGTAGACTGGGACACGAAAGGAGAGAGAGAGAGAGAGAGAGGTACCCAGCTTCTGAGACTTCTGTAAAGGGGCGCTTGTTAGACCCCCAATTGGCCGACACTTCACGCTGCCTGGGACCTGAAATAAGGACAAGGCATAGAGGTTAGTATGGGACTCAAGCACGGAGTATCCACGTCCCGAATTGAGGCAGAGTATAGAAGAGAGCCTCAAGTGAGGTAAGATAAGCGTAAGAGCTGCGAAACGACAGAGTGTGGCTGGGGGTTCGCTCTGACTGACATGGTGAGAACCCCCTGAAAGTAAGGGAGGCGGATGCCTAGTCCTGAGATCGGGGAAGTGAGACTCATTTGCCCCCCAAAGGATGGACCCCCGGCTCCTCGCGAAATCTCCCACACTGTGAGACGAACAAAAGACAGCACATGCCAGCGCATAACAAACAAAAGACTAGATGGACAAATGGGACAAACAGGAGGATGGTTAGTAATTTAGTAAGATGTGACTATGTGTATACCCTCTGCTCAGTGGAGAGTAAAAAACCCCTTGATGCTGATTAGGGAAAACCTCTGGAGGCACCAACAGACAGGAAGCCTGGCTCCGGGCATACTAGCAATTTTAAGAGGAGAGGAGGAG
Organism: Polyodon spathula; assembly: GCF_017654505.1. Lineage (NCBI taxonomy): Eukaryota > Metazoa > Chordata > Actinopteri > Acipenseriformes > Polyodontidae > Polyodon > Polyodon spathula. The sequence goes on along the minus strand of NC_054538.1, from coordinate 50,843,731 downwards.
AGGAGGTAGGCCTGCTCTGGAGGCGAGGGTGGAGTCAAGGAGGGAGGCCTGCTCTGAGGTGAGGGCGGAGGAGTGGAGGGAGGCCTGCTCTGGAGGCGAGGGTGGAGGAGAGGAGGGAGGCCTTCTCGAGGAGAGGGTGGAGGAAAGGAAGGAGGCCTGCTCAGAGGCGAGGGTGGAGGAGAGGAAGGAGGCCTTCTCAGTGGCTAAGGCGGAGGAGAGGAGGGAGGCTTGCTCGGTGGCGAGCATGGAGTCGAGGATGGAGGTCTGCTCTGGAGGCGAGAGTGGAGGAGAGGAGGGAGGCCTTCTCTGATGTGAGAGTGGAGTCAAAGAGCGAGGCTTGCTCTGGAGGCAAGTAGGGTTGAGAACCAGTGACGAGTGATGATAGGATTGAGAGGAATCAATGAACAGAGGGTCTGGGGGGGGGTCCTGCTGGGGAGATACCTTTAAAAGGGAGGATAGGGGACTGGACAGTTGACGGATAAATGGGCTGACTGCGCTGAAATTGATCCATCTTGGAGGTATGCAGCCAAGTGATTAAGTAAGCATCGAAGGCGGCCGAGAGGCAGCTGATCTCCATAGGTACAATGCCGTGAAAAAGTATTTGTCCCCTGTCTGATTTTCTGCATTTTTGCACATTTTTCACATTGAATTTGGTCCGATATTTTTGTGGGTTGTAGTAGTATATAGAGGGAGTCTGAGAGAAAAATGACACCAAAGTTTGGTGCTTCTTTCATTTGTTTGGTGTACAAGGTAATCAAACATGCAATCTTCAGGTGTGAAAAAGTTATTTCCCCCCTAGTTAACTCAACCCAATTGAAGGGATAATTAGGGTCAGCTGTTTGAATACTTTGGTTAACAATCAGGCCTGATTTGGGCCAGCCCTGCCCAATATAAATCTGACTAACTTTGGCCCTTACCATCAGAGTGAAATTGTCAACATACAGGTTCTAGAGACACATCATGCCACGATCAAAAGAAATTCCTGAAGACCTCTGAAAAAAAATTGTTGAAAAATTGTTGTTGATGCCTATCAGTCTAGAAAGGGTTACAAAGCCATTTCTAATGCTCTAGGGCTCCGTCAAACCCCAGTCAGAGCCATATTGTCTAAATGGAGAAAGTTTGGCACAGCAGTGAATCTTCCCAGGATTGTCCATCTTGCCCAAATCTCTCCAAGAGCAATGCGTAAAATTGTCCAGGAAGTCACAAAGAACCCTAGAACAACATCCAGGGATCCGCAGACCTCTCTCGCCTCTGCTAAGGTCAGTGTTCATGACTCCACCATCAGAAAGACACTTGTCAAAAGTTTTTGGGAGTGTAGCAAGGCAGAAACCACTGCTCACTAAGAAGAACATGAATGCTCGTCTCAAGTTTGCCAAAAAGCACCTGGATGATCCTCAACAGTTCTAGAACAATGTTCTATGGACAGATGAGTCAAAATTGGAACTTTTTAGCCAACACAGGTCCTGTTATGTCTGGTGAAATCCAAGTACTGCATTCCACAGTAAGAACCTCATACCAACGGTCAAGCATGGTGGTGGTAGTGTCATAATTTGGGGATGCTTTGCTGCATCAGGACCTGGATGACTTGCCATAGTTGAAGGAACCATGAATACTGCTCTGTATCAGAGAATTCTAGAGGAAAATGTAAGGCCATCCGTCCGTGAGCTGAAGCTGAAGTGGGTCATGCTGCAAGACAATGATCCGAAACACACAAGCAAGTCTACATCATAATCTTTGAAGAACAAGAAATTTAAAGTTTTGGAATGGCCTAATCAAAGTCCAGACCTAAACCCCATTGAGATGTTGTGGAAGGACCCAAAATGAACAGTCTATGCTCGAAAACCCACAAATGTCATTGAGTTGAAGCAGTTCTGCATGAATTCCTCCACGGCACTGTAAGAGACTGATCAATAACTACAGGAATCATTTGGTTACAGTTATTGCTGCCAAAGGTGGCGTAACCAGTTAGAGTCGGGTTGCGATTACTTTTTCACACAGGGGCATTGGGCGTTGCATAACTTTCTTTAATAAATAAATGAAATGAGTATCAAAATTGTGTTATTTGTTCACTCAGGGTCCCTTTTATCTAATATTGGATTTGGTTGAAGATCTGATAACATTCAGTTTCAAAAAAATGCAGAAAATCAGGCAGAGGGCAAATACTTTTTCACGGCACTGTAGATCCTTGTAGGGGGAGAAGCAGATTTTCCCAAGAGTGAAAATTAGCAAATGGAGAATGTACGCTGATATAGACAGACAGGAAGGTGAGGCAGGGGGAAAGCTCTTAAAAATCCCACGGAGGGTCAGGAGGACTGATGGTATGGAAAGACTGGAGGGAGATCGAGAGAATCCCTAGCATGGACGATGAGAGCCAGGATCCGATTTTGATTGAAGGAATATGATTATTCGATTCTGGGTGCAGAAGGTTGAAGACACTGAGCAGGCTGTAGAACAGGAGCTCTTGAACAAGGGGCGAGGGCTGCAGACATGTAATGCTGAGCAGATTGAAGGCAGTTACTGAGAGTGTAACAAACAGACCTAAGCACTCAGCCAACCATTTAGAGTTCCCAAAATAAGAACAGATTACTGCACCAAAAAAAAAAAAAATTATTATTCAGTACATAAGGTCTGTATGACAGCGAAAAAACAAATTCAGGGTTCACATTGCTATGCAAAAAAAAAAAAAAAAAAAAAGGAAATATTTATTAATACTCAACGTTACTTATAGAATGGTTAATATCCTCAGCACGCATTTAGCTCAATGTAACATATGTATATGTATAGTGGATCGACGGCTAAATCGGGACATAGCCGAGTAAAAACTCCATACAACAAACAAATCAATAAATCAAAAGTCCGAGAATATAAGAATATAAAGTCACAAAGTAAAGTTCGAAAAAGCAAAAGTCCCAAACCAATCGTTCATTAGTTTAACCAAGGGAAAAATATATATACATATCAAAAAAACAAAAAAATAATTGTAATCCACCCAGCAAGGTTGTAAGAAAAAGGAAGCTCTCACCCCAGTCCAGGAAAGGAAAATGCTGTCCGACCAGATGATCGAAAGTTGATTCAGCTTTGAAGATTGATAAATCCGAACCGATAAGCAGAAGATACAATGCAGTCAACAGCAGGTTTGACCAAATAAGCCGGTACTTTCCAGAGCACAAATAAACAAACACTCTGGCTAGCGAAAGAACCTAACTTAACTTCAAACTGTTTACATGAAAAGAAAACAAACAAAAAGGTGATCAATAAAAGACAAGAATTATGAAATAATAAACTCACCAAAGGGAAACAAAACCTCAGTAGAAGCTGTCCCCTTCCTCAATCCTTGGCATTTCCATTTTTAAAACAAGATGTCCCCCCCTCCACATGCTTCATGCCTTATTACGTTATCTTAAAGGGACATATAGCAAAGACTCTAGCCTGCTGTGGCAGGAAATGGTGTTGCTGTGACTCAGACCAGAAGAAAGCACACACAGGTCAGGTAGCTGCAATTTACCACAAAGAAAAAGACTATATTATATAATATAGGGGCGGAGGGGGAGACCCCGTTCTAAAAATAAACAAACAATATGATTAAACAGCAGGGCTTTCCTACCGCCTTGCTACACCTGCATTAATGTATGTTCATTACAGATTGAAAACAAACATGGTTTAAACTTTATCACATGATACAAGAACATAACGAAATATTTACCTGGCCAGGCACAATACCAGTTTAAATTAAAAACTGGCAAGTGATGCAATTCTAGCACAAAACAAGAGTAGGATTCAGTCATATAGCAGCTGGAGAAGCTGGGGATTCTGGATGGGGGTTGTGGAAGCAGATGGGACCAGCTGACTGAACTTGGATACCAAAAGTAGAGGCAGAAGGAGAGCTGGAACTGAGGGCTGAGGTGGCAGCTGGACTGAACGAACATGTGAATCGGCTGCTGGGGAAGCTTGGTGCCCATATTCTAGAAACAAGGGCAGAGAGATGAGATGCTGCCATTCTATGTGTTAGTTAATACAGGATCGATCAGCGGTTTGCTACTATCATGTTTGTTTGAAATGGAAAAGGTAAAATTCAGAGATTTGGGTTTCGCAACTCCAGTTATTCTCTTAATAGTGGAGTTAATAGTAGTTAATAGTAACTCCTTAACTCATAATCAAGACAGATTTCCAGTCTTGTACCAAATCTCTCACCAAGTATTAATGCTGTAACATTTGAGAGGATGAGCGGAGATATGAATAGGATTGCTGAGGAAGTGCTCCATATTTTGATTAGATGGGGATTAGCCTTGATTGTAGGAATGCTGCCACAATCTGTGTATTGGAAGAAAGCTGGAGCATTGGAGGCTCTGGAGAAGTGCAGTTTTAACAGTAGACTAGAGCAACTTTGTATGCTGCTGTAGTGAGCGGATCTGAAGAGGGAGCAGAGATCTGCTGTAGTGAGGAGCAATTAACAGTAGAGGGTGGGATCTGCTGAACAGACCAGAGGTCTGAGGAAGAAAATTATGGAGTGCTGTCAATAGTGTACAGAGGCCTAGCTGTAGAGAGCAGAGGTCTGCTGAAGCAAAGATCTGCAATAGTGAACGGAGGACTACCATCGGTATGTGGTGTGGTGGTCTGCTGCAGAGAGTAGGGATCTGCTGAATGTGGTGGATATTGGACTTTGAGTGTTAAGGCAGATTTAAATGGAGCCAGAGATGGGGCTGCTTTTGGGCAGATATTAAGAACGTAGAGATCTGAGACTGCTGCAGAACCTGAGAGGATGAAGAATGTGTTGCTCTGAGGTGTCTGCAAAACCTATTGATTTGGTTGGGAGCAGTTTATGAGAATATTGTCTATTGGGGGTAGGAGGACATTGACTGAAATGTTAATAATCGTAGGACATGGTTCTGTGACTGACTGGCGGCTTGAGTTGATGAAGTGATGACTTTGAAAGTTGAATAAGGTGCCTTGATGAAGCTGGTCAGATTGGATTAGCGGCGCCAGATGAGGAAACATGAATCTGGGAACAGAAATAAATCGCAGGAATGGATGCCTGATGCAGGGAAGCTGGACGTTACTGTGATGGTAGATTCTGAGCATCTCAAAAAGCAGCTGAGTAAGTTTGCTTCATGACCAGGTCCTTGAGAGAGGAAGAGTTGAAATTGAAGAATGTCAGCTGATATAGGTAGGCAAAAGGTTGAGGAGGAGGGGAACCCCCTTGGAGTGACAACAAACTGCAGGAATGTATAGAAAAACTGGAGTGCAAGCTTCATAGTGATAGCAAACCAGCTTAAAGACTGTATAGAATTTGTGGTGTCACACTGCCATCTAGAGGTTATGATTGGAATTAACCATTGGCTTGAGTGAAGCCAGGTAGAATATATTTGGTTATTGTGATTAAAATCCTTATCAGTGTAGAACAACAATTGCGTATTCTTTTAGATTTGAATATATTCGTTACATGTTTTAAGACAGTTAGTCATGTATATGAATACGTTAACGCAGTATTTAGAGGTCACAATTCAACGAGTTGAACAAGCCCTCGCAGGTTGTGAAAGAGCAGCAATGGGAAGCCAGAAGATTGCAGTACTGAGGCACTGAGCTCGCAGTGCCGAATGAAGCTGCCTGGTCACCGTGGCGACTTACCAGTCCCCACAGTCACGCAATGAGGGCGTTGCCATAGTAGCCACGGACTGAGAGGCGGCGGTGGAAAAGTTGCAGAACAGCAGTGTCGTTGGAGCATGTTGTGACCAGTTGAAAGAACGAGCCACCACAGGTTGAAATGGAGAATGAAATTGACTGGACAGGTCTTTTTAAAACATTGAACGTAGCTAATGGAAATCCAGGGCAAGATCTTCTGAAGGAACAATACATTTTGCTGGCTCTGGGAGCGGGGGAGGGGCGCTTGATTGCAAGCGAGGAGTAAAGAAAGATTCAGCTGACAGAGCTTTGTGGTGGATTTAAATAGAGAAGCTATGGCAAGGCAATCACTGGTGACGGGAATGTCTTTTTTTGTGGTGCGTTGTTTTTTCTGAAGGCTAGAACATACACACAAGCTGTCAAATCAATTAACAATAGTTGAATCAATACACAGCATCTATAAAATAAACTGAATGCAGGTTAACTTAAATACCAGGGAAGCAGGTCGGCATCACGGAGAAGGGTTCCTTTGTGAACTTTGTAAATTGTAAATTGTAAGGACCCATATTATGGTGAGTTACACCTATTTTAAATATATTTATGAATAAATTATGATACCACAGGGAGCTTTGTTTGCAGTGATTACTTTTAGTTTGAGTCCCATAATGTCACATATCACAACCATACGTCAATAAATAAGTAGTTTTTAATGTGTCAAAAGCCCTATTTGTTTGTAAAAATAATATGTATGTTTAAATAACGTTTTTATATTATGCAGGCCCAGTTTCACTTAAGGTATTTTAGAATTAACAAAAAATCTGATTATTATAACATTAATTACGCTAAAAATATGTTGAAACGATAGTATCTTTTCATTAATGGAAAAGTAGCTTTGAAAGTAGCAAGCTACTTTTTCAAGTAGCTTTAAGTGTAGCTAGTACTTTTTTTTAGAATAGCTTGTAGTGTAGCTAGCTACTTTTTTTAGAAGTAGCTTTTAGCTTTAGCTAGCTTCCCCAACCCTGCCGATTGGCTGCCAGTGTCACAGACTGCAGAGGGAGGCATGGTTGAAATGAGAGACACTTCAAAAATGTCCTTTATAATGAATAGTGCCTTACACTATTCGGCTATTCCTAATATTAGGAAGAAGATCTTTATTCGTACATATTCGAATCCAAATTTGTTTTCGGGTAACACCCCTATTTTGTATCGTCAACCACCCCTTGTTTAACTAGTGCAACTACTCTTCCAGTCTGCGGCTGCCACATCGTTTCCCTTCCGGGTCGATGATTTAGTGTATTGTAATGCCACCCCCTTTCTAGATGACTGACTTCCTTCTAACCCTGGGAATTAATTGTCTGGCCATTCAGTCCAGGGCACTCTATTCCCTTTACACCTCGCCCTCACAGCTCAGGAGAAAGATTTATCACCAAGAATCATTCTGTCTCATATCTGTCACATATCCCACCGCTCAGAGTGGAGCTAATGGAACATTTGGGTGAATCTACTTTTCCCATTATTCCCCCCTCCCAAGAAATATAATCGGCATTTTGGTGGTTTATCCCAGCACAGTGAATCATATGATACATGAAGGGCTGCAATGTCAGATATCACAGAGTTATCCGGGCATTGCTGTCCTTCATTGTGCTTAACCACTTGAGTGGGGCGTGGTCTGTGACAAGATCGAATGAATGTCCCAGCAGGTAATATCGTAAAGCGTAAGTAGCCCATTTAATGGCCAAACACTCTTTTTCAGTCAAGGAGTAGTTGCGCTCCCAGGGGAGCATCTGTTTGCTGAGGTACAGTATCGGGTGTTCTACTCCGTCTACCTTTTGGGACAAAACCGCACCCAAACCAACATCCGACGCATCGGTGTGGAGGATGGTTCTTTTGGTGAAATCTGGAGTGGTGAGAGTGGGGGCTTGGCAGAGTCTCTGTTTAATACTATCAAATTCCCCTTGAGATTCTACTGACCACTTAATTGAATTCGGTGCGGCTAACCCCAGTAGAGACCTCACCTAAGCCTTGGTTTTAGGGATTGCCGCATCCACCAAAGCCTGGACCTTGGTGACAATGGGTTTCACCCTTCCATTCCCCATTACAAATCCCAAATATTGCACCTCTGTTTTGGCAAATGCACATTTTCTGAAGTTGGCTGTCAGCCAGGCTACCCTTAGAGACTAAAGATGGCGTAATCCTAGCCAAATGCTCTTGCCAGGTGGAGCTGTAAATGACCACATCATCAATATACTCTGCTGCATATCACTATGTGGGTGGAAGACCTGGTCCATTAGTCTCTGAAAGGCAGAGGGCACAACATGTAGCCCAAATGGCATGGCTGTGAAATGGAACAGCTCTTCAGAGTTGAAAATTCAGTTTTCTCTCTAGAACTGCAGGTTAAGGGGATCTGCCAGTATCCCTTCATCAGGTCCAGAGTGGAGATAAACCTAGCCATTCCCAGTCTATCGAGAAGCTCGCCGACCTGAGGCATGGGGTAGGCATTGAACTTGGCAATAGTGTTTACCTTACGGAAATCAAAGCAGAAGTGGTGGGTGCCGTCCGGTTTGGCCACTATCACAATCGGACTGCACCACTCGCTCCTGGAAGGCTCAATCACCAGAAGTTCGAGCATTGCCCATACCTCTTTGCTAACGCCACTTTGTTGACTTTCTGAGATCCGGTAAGGTCTTTCTCCCACTGTGACACCTGGGGGGATAATGGCAACAAGGCTAGTTCTACCGGGCAAATCAGAAAAAACATCCCCAATTAAACTCCTCAATTAACTTACGCAGCTCTCTTTCCTGATCTAGAAGTAACTGTTCCACCATCAAAATGTCTTTAGTGCTAGAGGTCTCTAGACCGGGGCCTAAATCATCCTTTGTTTCACCTGGGGCATAAATAAGGCCTCTCTTACCTGCTAGGGCTTTAACTCTTAGCAATAAGTTTATTCAGAGCTCAGGTCTAATTTATTTTCACACGCACTGTTTAAAAGATTTTTACAGTAAAACAGGTTTAAAAGGCATTGAATAGCAAAAGGACACTCAGTACTGCATCTCCAGCCAAGCCCCACCCCTTGTTCGCTGTATTTTTATCCCCGATCTCCTCAATAATGTGATCCAAGTCATTATTTTATTACTATAACATCTCAAAAAGTTCTGCAAATGTCTGTGATATTCTTTGATCACTGGATGAGGAAGCAGCTATCATCTTTGTTTGTGTCCGTGCTATTTCTGTGGTGCAGGGGCTATGTGTATTGCTCAAATAGATACGCCACCCTTTTTTTTTTGGTTTCTCTCTGCTCCTATCGGTCTCACTCGGCCATTGAAAGGTTCTCTTTGCTTTTTCCAGAGGAAAAATGACTAGAGACCTGTGCTTGATGTCTTTTTGATGACCATTGACAGGGTCCGACATTGGACTGGAAAGGGAAAATTATAATGTCAGACCTGGTCCAACATAGGACCGCAAAGGGTTAATAAATTTACTTGATGCATTTTTTGTTCATTATGGCAATTGGGCTGTCTAATTTCATAATTCATCTTTCCTATAGCCCGAATCATCTCACATGGCCACTGCCATTTAGCACATAAGTTCGATTCCGACGAGGGAAGAAGCAGCATTATCTTGTCTCCTGGTCTAAAGGTTCGAATTAATGTATTTTTATTGTAATGCTGCTGTTGCCAGTGCTGAGCCGATTTGAGGTTGTCCTTCCTAAATGACTGACCAAATCCAGGCGATCTCTCAGTAGGAGCACATGCGGCACTACATTTTTCAACAAGTCTTTGTGCTCTTCCCATCCCTCTCTCAACAGATTAAGGATGCTGTGAGGCTGTCGGTCATACAAGAGCTCTAAGGGGGATATATATAAACATTTCTGATGTAGCTAATTCAAATGTTCTTGTGTGTCCACACCAGAAACAGGTATAGTAGCACACTCTTGTAGATCCTTTTAGATTCCGAACAGATGAGAGATGAAGCAAGAGGTATCTGTAACTTTTGTTAATATATATATATATATATATATATTATATATATATATATATATATATATATATCCCGGGTCCAAAATACATAAACGAAATAATTGTATTGCCAAAACACATTTCCTTAAATCCTAGAAATATTGTATTAATTTGTATGACAAGATTTTTTGCTTTTAAATAATACCGTTGGATTTAAATATTGTCGTTTGCTCAAAACAGTTTCGCTTATAAGTGCGCGACAGCCATGTTACGTGCCGTTATCACACACATGTTATGCTCGTCGTCACTCAGTGCTTAACAATTACATTAGATTTAAACATGTACCATCATAAATCTGGCTCGCAAAAGAGAGAAGAGAAAAAGGAGAAAGAAAAAAAAGAATCAGAGCTGAAAAGCAACAAGTACCCTATTTCAAAGTATTTCGTAAATAAAAAGGAAGGCAGTGTGCTTTCAGAGGAAGGAGAACGTGAAGATGTGCCAGAGCCTGGGCCTAGTACCATCTACCACGCGGACATAAACACGTTGGAATCTGACACTGCTCAATCAATGGCACTGCAAGAAAAAGAGAAAAGCGCAGCAGCATATACAAATATAAATATATGCCATTAGATTCTGATAGTCGGTCATTCCCTGAGTATCATCTGTATTCAAAATCGCCAAATGGCCGGGAGAAGGTAAAGAGAGACTGGTCAGCGTTGAACAAGAGTAAAGGAGCCGTATATTGCATTCCTTGTTTGTTGTTTTCTAATGAGCTGGGGAAAAAATCGTGTGCCGCAAATTATACAACAAACTTCCCGAGCATGAGAGGAGTGGGCAGCACCAGCATTGTTACTGGAAATGGAGAAACCTTTACACGGTAGAGGGATAAATAGCCAGCTTCAGAAGAAAATACAATCACAGGTAGAAAAGAACAGAGCTTTACTAGAGAGACTTTTGGATGTAACGTTGTTTCTAGCATCTGGAAATTTGTCATGTCGAGGAAGCAGTTAACGATGTTCACAATTGTCATTTCTTGGGTGTTGTGTTCTTGAACTAATATCGCACTATGACCCCGTTAAGCATGATCACTTACAAAAGGTAAAAAAAAGTCAAGAAAAGATTCAAGCTTATTATCTATCCTGGGAAAGTCAGAACAAATGTATTGAATTATGTGCTCAGCATGTTTTTAACACGATTCTGACAGAGAGAAGTGAATCTATTTATTTATTTTGCGATATGTGACGCTACTCCAGACATCTCCCATACAGAACGTACTTCTCCTAAGATATGTGCATAATGAAAAAGAAGCCGCAGATTGGAAAATTAACGAATGTTTTGTGGAGTTTATTGATTTTGCAAAAAAGAGTGTGGAGGAAATTGCAGAAATGCTGCTACAAGTATTGCAAAAACATGACATTAACATCGCTGATTGCAGAGGACAAGGTTTTGACAACGGAGCCAATATGTCTGGAAAAGTAAGGGGTGTAGAAGCTTGTATCAGTGAAATTAAAACACTAGCTACGTACTCTCCTTGTGCTTCTCATTCACTGAATCTGATTGGAGTGCATGCTATTGAAACGTGCCCCAAAATAACCACTTGTTTTGGCTGTATAAATCGTCTATACATTCTTTCCGGTGGCAGTCCAGAAAGACGGGCTGTTTTAAAAGAAAAAACAAGTTGTTGTCTACATTGTTTGAGTGAAACCAGGCGGAGTGCTCGAATCGAAGCAATTTGCCCTGTTGAGAAACACCTTTCCCAGCATTATTGCAAGTCTAGATAGCATCACTGAATCTAGCAAACTATCTAATGAAGGAAGCTATGTCCGAAGCAAAAGGTCTGAAAAGCTACTTCAAGTTATCTGTGATGACTTTGTGGCAATTCTGAAGTCATCAATATGGCATTTGTAAAGCTAGTCAGTAAGTATTCACAGAATCGGACAAACAGTTTGGCTAGTGAAGTTCACCATCTGAGTAAAATCTATTGCGCTACATTTGAAGGCAATTTAAAGCCTTTGAACCGTCTGAATGCAATATACCAAATTAAACTGCAAAGTATTTTTGGGGAAATTTGCATCGCCATTAGGATTTTCTGCACACTATGTGACGGTTGCTGAGAGAGAAAGAGCATTCAGCAAACTCAAGATTATCAAAAATGATCTCCGATCAGCTATGTGTCAGGACCGATTAAACATCTTGGCCTTTCTGTCAATCGAATGCTAACTTGCTGGCAAAATTGACTTCAAAGACATCATGGAGTACTTTGCAAATAAGAAGACAAGGCAGAGTGTTCTGTAATTGACAAGGCAGGAGACAGGACAAATATACAGCTAGGAATAGTTTATTATTATTCAGACATGAGACTACCGCTTTTTGTGGCATTGTAAGATAAGTTATAAAATAAATGAAAATAAATGCTTAAGAAGTTAAATTACAATTAGAAGGTTGTTTACAAGATAAATTATTTCTACATGGGCAGGGTGCGCTAGCTGAATTGAGAGGGGGGGCCCTTCTCATAGGACTTGTCCCGGGCCCCATAATTCCTGGCTGCGGCCCTGTATATATAGTACCCCTGTTTTGGCCTCTTCACACAGTATAGAATTTTTTAAGATTTTCTTGTTCTTACAAGGCCCAGAATGGATTAGAACTTGTGGCACTGGAACAGTTTTTAAAGTGGGGGTGCTGAAAGCCATTGAACAAAACTAACTCCTTTATATGTTGGAAGTCATGCAAAGCCAAGGGGGTGCTTCCGCACCCCTAGTTCCAGCGACCATGATTAACAACTAGTTATTTGCAGGAGTTATTGGCCCCATGTCTTCTAAACCATACTCTGAGATCACAGGATGTTGGACTGTTGGTTATTCCTAGGGTCAACAAGAGCAACACAGGGGATAGGGCTTTTTCTTGTAGAGCCCCTAAATTATTGAATGCTCTGACTTCATTTGTCAGGAAAGCTGGGACCGTTATAGTTTTCAAGTCAAGACTAAAAACACACTTTTATAAAATGGTTTTCTTATCTTAGTGGGTTTTAAAGTAACTTTAAAATTGCTGCTTTTGTATTATGTGTATACTGTTATTTAAATATGTTATTTAAACGGTCTGATTGTGGCAGTTGTATGTATAACATGCTATACAAATGTACTGCAGTTTGTTCTTTTCTGCTATGTACTGTACATTGCTTTGCAATACTTTTATATACAAAGTGCAAGATAAATGAAATAAATCAATAAATAAAATAAATAAATGTGTATTGTGTATGTGAAAGCGGCGGCTTGGTCTACAACCATGGTATTTAAAATATAACTAGTTTTTGTTTGAATGTTTATTTTGGCCACCATGCCAGTTTATTTTGTTCCTGTGTTTTTGTTTATTATTTTTGTAGTTGTGATCAAATTGTGCATTTGCATTTAAACCTGCAGCTTTTGTGTGTTTAAGTCTCTTCCTGGTTAATACAGCCTGACCAGTGATGTCATCCTGGCACACCCCTATTGATAGAATTTGTCATTGGTGACATAGTCATTCTAACAAATGGAAATATAGCAGATATGTCTGTTGTTCTATCTGATGTCTACAGTTCTATTTTCCAAGGAGTGTGGCTGAGGTTGTGGGTGTCAAATGTCAGGTCACTGTTACTATAATGGAACTTGGCACAACAACAAAAAAGGCATGCTGTTCAAGATGTTAAAAAACAATATTATTTAGCTGGTCATCAATAAGTAACCAAACATAACTATTATAGACCTGAAATATTGAGAAATAAGTCCAATACAATAGATTTTGTGTAACTGGGGACAAAATAACTTGACCAGCAACAACTTGACCTAAATAACAAAAAATAGCAGCACTAACATACTTTAGGCCCAGCAGCGGCAGGTGTTCCACAGACAGCAGATGCAAAGTTAGTAGGACTGCAATGCCCACAGGCAAGATTATAGTTTTATTTGGGGGAAAAAAACAAAAGGCAAGTGAAAAGGGCACAGGGGATCAGGAACACTGGATGACCCTGAGGAAGGAGCAGTTTACACGGCACTTATAAAGCCTGGGAAGCAGTGGCTCCCATCTCACTCATTGCCACACTCTCACTGCCCTGCAGCTGCTGGCCTGCCACTGCACAGTGCTTCTCTGTTGATTGATGCTCTTTAAATACATTAACTTTGCCATACAGAACACTTTTATATGGACCCATTGTGAATTCTGCCACTAAAGATGCACCTGGGACCTTGCATTTCGATAACTCAAATGCAGATTGCTAGAAAGTTGTAGTAAAAACACATTTTGTTTTAGGGTGATACAGGATTCAACCTTTCGGTAGCAGTTTACCATGAAGATGTTTTAATGGTTTGATGAGCTGGATATGACAGGCCATGTACATGTTGCGATGTAAGTAACAGTGATATACTGATCACAGAAACTGTATAGTACATTACGTTGTTTTTGATAGTTTAGATTAAATATCTAAATAGATAAAAGCATGCGTTGAAAATCTTCCAAAAGTGGCTCTCTGATTTAAAGACAGAGGGGGTATCACCTGCTTCTCACTCAAAATAGATATTTTTATGTTTAATGAACACCCATTCCATGGTGAAATGGTTCGGTTATCAGAGGACAATATAAAGTCAACTGGACTGCTGCTAATATTAATTTAGAAGATGTTAGAGCTGATCGAATTACTTGCATTGAGTTCTCTGCAGAAAGCGAGAGGTGACCCCTAGTGCTGATTATGCTAAATTGCCATTCCAATTGAACCAATTAAAGAAACAGCTGCTTGCATGTGTGCTGATTGCCTCTGTGGAGAGCAGCAAGCAGTACAATTCAAGCCTATTTTTCCTCAGAATTATCTTTTGGATGATTTTTTCTCAGAAGAACCAAAACAAAAACTATCTTGGAACCAAGAGATTTTGGTATTTGTATACTCAGCTATATAGCTTTATAGCCTACAAACAAACAACCAAATGTCCATTTAGGTGGTGTGTTGCTCATCTAGTGAAAGTGTGTTAAATATACGTGTGATTCTTCAACTATGGGCCTTTTGGGTAACACAGAATGATTCAAATCCAGTGATTCAAAATACCTATTCAAATGTGTACCTGCAGTTACTACAAATAGAAAATCATTAACAGCAGTGAACGATTCATTTTATAATGTTTACATTTTAAGCCATTTTTATGAGGTGCTTGCATAAAAATTGATTACCATCACAGTTGTAAAACTATTTTAAAGAAAGATGTGGAACCAGAATGAATGTAATAAAAAGTAAAACAGTAAATCGATTGTGATGGTAATGATGAGTGTTCCGGTAATGACGAGCATTCTGGTAATGATGAGCGTTCTGGTAATGAGGAGCGTTCTGGTATTAATGAGTGTACTGGTAATGACGTGCCTTCTGGTAATGACGAGCGTTCTGGTAATGAGGTGCGTTCCGGTAATGATGAACGTTCCGGTAATGACGAACGTTCCGGTAATGATGAGACGTTCTGGTAATGACGAGCGGTAATGACGTGCCTTCTGGTAATGATGAGCGTTCTGGTAATGATGAGCATTCTGGTAATGAGGAGCGTTCTGGTATTAATGAGTGTTCTGGTAATGACGTGCCTTCTGGTAATGATGAGTGTTCTGGTAATGACGAGCGTTCTGGTAATGATGAGCGTTCTGGTAATGATGAGCGTTCTGGTAATGATGAGCGTTCTGGTAATGATGAGCGTTCTGGTAATGACGAGCGTTCTGGTAATGATGAGCGTTCTGGTAATGATGAGCGTTCTGGTAATGATGAGCGTTCTGGTAATGACGAGCGTTCTGGTAATGACGAGCGTTCTGGTAATGACGAGCGTTCTGGTAATGACGAGTAATGATGAGCGTTCTGGTAATGATGAGCGTTCTGGTAATGACGAGCGTTCTGGTAATGATAGTGTTCTGGTAATGATGAGCGTTCTGGTAATGATGAGTGAGCGTTCTGGTAATGATGAATGACGAATGATGAGCGTTCTGGTAATGATGAGTGTTCTGGTAATGATGAGTGTTCTGAATGATGAGTGTTCTGGTAATGATGAGTGTTCTGGTAATGATGAGTTCTGTTCTGGTAATGATGAGATGAGCGTTCTGGTAATGATGAGTGTTCTGGTAATGATGAGCGTTCTGGTAATGATGAGCGTTCTGGTAATGATGAGTGTTCTGGTAATGATGAGCGTTCTGATAATGATGAGCGTTCTGGTAATGATGAGTGTTCTGGTAATGATGAGTGTTCTGGTAATGATGAGCGTTCTGGTAATGATGAGCGTTCTGGTAATGATGAGCGTTCTGGTAATGATGAGCGTTCTGGTAATGATGAGTGTTCTGGTAATGATGAGTGTTCTGGTAATTCTGGTAATGATGAGTGTTCTGGTAATGATGAGTGTTCTGGTAATGATGAGCGTTCTGGTAATGATGAGTGTTCTGGTAATGATGAGTGTTCTGGTAATGATGAGTGTTCTGGTAATGATGAGCGTTCTGGTAATGATGAGCGTTCTGGTAATGATGAGCATTCTGGTAATGATGAGTGTTCTGGTAATGATGAGTGTTCTGGTAATGATGAGCGTTCTGGTAATGATGAGCGTTCTGGTAATGATGAGCGTTCTGGTAATGATGAGTGTTCTGGTAATGATGAGTGTTCTGGTAATGATGAGTGTTCTGATAATGATGAGTGTTCTGGTAATGATGAGTGTTCTGGTAATGATGAGTGTTCTGGTAATGATGAGCGTTCTGGTAATGATGAGCGTAATGGTAATGATGAGCGTTCTGGTAATGATGAGCATTCAGGTAATGATGAGTGTTCTGGTAATGAAGAGCGTTCTGGTAATAATGAGTGTTCTGGTAATGATGAGCATTCTGTCACTATGGAAGGTTTATGTTTATTTTTACAACAAAATGTAGGTGCCTGTAGTTTAATGAACACATTGCATATTCAATTATAATAAAATATAATGACTTTTAACATTACATTAAATGTTTTACTAAAATTGGATCTTAGAAGAACAACTCAAATGTACAGTTCAATTATCTGTAATGTTTGTAATTTAAACTTTAATGTTTGCAAAACAGAATTTCTAGAATAACTATTCCGAGGCTCACTACTTAGCTTGTATTTCTTCAGGATTTTCCCACTGATGATCTTTTAAGCACCTTTCCCTTTCTTTTTCTGATTTAGTTTCCCAATATTTTCCAACTCTGCAACAAGGGCATTGTGGAAAAGAAGAACATTCCTGGCCTTATCAGGGAACTGCTGTGTTTTTGCTTTTGTTTTTGGAGAAGTGGTATTTCTAAATCTTGCTGCCATTTTCTGACATATTTTCTTATATTTTTCCACTTTTGTGTGCCATGTAGCATCTTTCTGTTTTTATAAAGCTCCTTATATACTTTTGCTTGACTCCCCTTTTTCCGTCCTCTGCCTTCATTTCCACCAGCTTCTTGATAGGCTGGCATACTGGTAGAGTGTTCACAGCCATGAAATCTTTTTTATTTTTAAATCTTGTTTATTTTGCTAGTGTCGGCGTCTTCTGTTTTCTTGATTTTTTTTTTCCATTGCCATCTTTAGCGTTTTTGTTCCCTTTTTGATAACTGTTCAATATTCTTTAACTTTCCACTTTGTTTTCTTTTTAGGTTTTTTTTCTTTTAAGATGCTCCTGCTATTTCATATGATCAGACTTAATTTGTTCTCTGTATTTCTTTGACCTTTGATCAGATGACTTTGGTCCGTCTATTTTTAAAAATGTATTTGGCATAATTCACAAGAATTTTTTACAAGTATATAATATTAGTTAATCATATTTAAACTTCAGATTTTTGGTTTTAACCAATAAAACCTGGTAAAACACAGCCCGATACAAATAAAAAATGAAATTGGTGGATGGCCAATAAACACAGGAAAAAACTAGAAATGGTTAATCAATTCACAAATCGATTAACCAAATCATACCATGTTTCTATTAAATAAATAAAACCTAGTTCAAAAATAATAATAAATACATTTCCCAGTACTGCTGGGCAATGTCCCGCCTTCCTGACTTGCATCTATCATTGATTCATTCTGAATACTTTAAACCCGCCCCAACTACTGAGTGACAGCATATTCCTACATTTTTATTGGAGACTCCACTTGTGAGATTTAAAAAGAGATTGCAATCAGGATCGAGGCTTGTTAGCAGGATTTAAAGCTGTATTACAGTTAATATACAGATTTAAAACAGAATTATGGCAAAATGTACAACAATGCCTCCACACAAAAACCCAAGAAGAATGGGCCCGTGACCGTAGGGATTTCATTGTGGAAGACAGCAAAGGAAAGAAGGTACAATTTAAGTGTACAAGTACTGTCAAATTACTACTACACATATTTTGACAGAAAAAAAAAAAACGCTCAAGCATTTTGGAAAGTAACCAAACATCAATTTCATACAGTATATCAAAAACAAAAGCCTACAAAAAATGATTTACATAAAACTTGAAAATAGATAAAAAATAAGCATTGAAAAATAATAAAACCCAAAAAACAGAAGCTCTAATCGTGTTAGTGTCATTACCAGCATGCTGGTGTCATTGCCGTCACAGTCTAATGTGTGATGGTAATGACGTGTGGTAATGACATTTAAAACAATTTTAGGGCTAAAAAGTAGGATCTTAGCCCTACTGCCTTAAATGACCCAACTATCTCTTAGTAAACTTTAATTGTATCAAAATATAATCATTAAAAAAAAAATCGCAACGCCTTTTAAACAAGTTACAACATGAATTGTAATGACACATAATAAACATAACTTCTTAATTAAAAATATTTGCCTGATGTTTTCTTCATGATAAAGACGTCAAAAGATCAATCTCCCTCCACCAGCTCCATGTGCTTCCTTACTGGTCTGTCATTTGCATATGACCAAATGAATAAAGCTCTATTGTTCTGTCATTTCCGCTTTGTAACGGAAACAAGTGGATAGACAGTTTTTTTAACCAAAAATAAATAAATAACTCACATAGTCCAAACAATTCATACAACAATGTTAAATAGTGCATTAACTATAAATACAAGCACACAGAAAAAGTTACATTAATGCTACATTTTCACAGAAAATGCGCACAAAAAAAAAAAAAAATCAGAGAAGGGACAAACCTGTGAAATATACAAACAAAAGCATAGCAAAATAATATAAAAACACCTATTATTGAAAGATAGTACCTGGCCAAGATCAACCTGGCTTTGGGACATCAAAAGGCCTGTGTGTACCCTTATGAAAAAGTAGTGCATTTTGTTTTAGTATACTTTAAGTATAGACTTAAGTTTTATAAAGTATAAAAGTATACTTCTTTTCACATACTTAAAGTATACTTTTCCTGCACTTCCTTAATACTTTGTTAAACTATTTAGGTTCTAAATTGGCCCACTTCTACACATGAACTGTAAGACATAAACACTATAGATATAATATATATATATATATATATATATATATATATATATATATAATATATATATATAATATTGTGCGGTGAAGACTGCCTTTAATTTCACCAATTCTTTATAGTCCCGGCCCAGAATTACGGGGTGTGGTAGCCTTTCTGCCACTCCAACTACTAGGTGGCATTTTTACTGTCCTACCGATAAGTATGCTTTTACGGAGGGGTATGTCATCGTGTCTCCATGGATACAGGAGATAGCCACCTGACCTTGTGGCTGCCACGACACACCGACTAAGAGAGCTGCCTTAATTAAGGTCTGCCCACACCCTGTGTCCACTAATGTGTGGGTTTTTACATTTCCCAAAATCACACTAATAATCCAAGGCCCGCCTCGACCATTTGCCCCTCACTTGCCCGCTTCTGATGCCCAATTGCACGTTGCCACGTCACACTCCATCACAGATGGGCATGACTTGGCCTGGTGTCCTGGCTGATGGCATCTAAAACAAGTAGGGGGAAAGAAGGGAGCAGAGGTTAAATATCTGTCCCGTTGCTGGTATGGCTACCCCAGCTGGGGGTCAACCTTGGCCTCCATGGAGGGAAGGCAAGGTTGCCCATTGGGGTTGGCGGTCTAGTCCCGGTGATGGTGGAGTGGAGAGAGGAGGTGATGTTCAGCTGCTTTGTTGCACTGGAGCAGTGAGTAGGCTGGCCAGGGCGGAAACCAGGGAGTCCTTGAAATCCTCTGAGAGTTTCACAACATCTTCCAGGGTTTTGAGGTTGTGGCGTCATATCCACGCCTGTGTGTCGACGCCGACCACATGGCAAAACTGTTCAACCACGATTGCCTCGCCCATCTCTAAGCTTGTTTTCTGGGCGGGGTTGAGTAAGTGCACCATGTGGTCACACAGTTTTTGAGCGACAACCCTGGGGCGTGTACTCCTGGAGCCGCAAACGGTCTATTTCCCCTGTGTTTCCCCATGTTTAGACGGTGCAGAATGGCTTGCTTTACCAGGTTGTACTGGGCGGCTGTTGTCCGTCATGGCCTGGTAGGCTGCCTGAGCCTCCACGATCAGATAGGTTCCCAGCTGGTTTGTCCAGAATTCCTTGGGCCATGACGCGGTGGTAGCCAGCTGCTCAATAGCGACCAGGTAAGCCTCTGGGATATCCTGAGCCATCATCTTTTGCGCTCTAGCTTTTGGGGCTGTCATCACGGGTCCTGCTGGTGCAGTGGGTGGTATCACCACCCCCACCCTCTCGACCAGCGCCATGTACCACTCCTTTCTCGCTCTTTCCTCGGCCTCCCATCTGCTGTCACATTCCCGTTCTTTTTACACCGACACATAGCACAATCACCAGTCCACAGTGCGTGCTCTAGTGCTCATAGTGCAAATACAGTTTGAAAACAGACGTCTGGGTAAGTGCTGGCCTTTGGCAACAGCTCTGGATTGTGTTCAGCCGTCTAATGAAAACAAACAGTATATTTTATACATGACAATAAACAAACAAAACACTCACGATATAAATTCACGTCCTTCTTTCGGTTCACCTTTAACCATACCAAGGAACAAATCACTTCGCTCTGTCCCCTTTTGTACCATCTGTCATGACCCCTTGGTTAACGAGTGCAACCTCTCCTCCAATCCGCAGCTGCCATGTACTTTACATGTACAGTCTAGTGTACAGTAAGTATATTAATACCTGTATGAATTTATGAGCTCTTCAGATATTTTAAGTTCTAGTTTATCTCAGATGTGAAAAGCAAGAAAAAATATTTAACACAAAATAAATGGTTGTGAATGAATATTCCAAAGTACGAGATGTATTATGAAAGCATGAATAATAACAATTCTAAAAAAATAAGGTCACATAGTTTAAGCTAAGCTTCAGTATACCATGATAAAACATTTAAAATGGTGGTATTGCATTACAAAACCATAAATAACAGGAATGATAAAAATGAAAAAACTGCTAAATTACTGTGTAAATTGAACATAAGGCATCAATGACTTGGCTGGTCTGACCTGTGCTGGGCCTTAGTTATCATGAGATCCACTGCGTTGCATGGTCCACCTGCCTGGTAATGAAAGCAAACAAGTGGTAAAAGATGCAAACAAGTGTGAAACGGTAATAGTATGTAATCTGATTTCACTTGAGCTTGTAATTCACTAAGTAAAAGCCTATTCATTACTGTAAAGTATCAGGTGTTTTCCATGTGCATAGTGCACAGACCCCCTAGCTCTGCCTCATAAAATATGTAATAGGTACCTCATTGTCATGCTGCTGCAGCTGATGTAAGTATGATTGTTAGACAGCCTGTAAGTAAGTAAATCTCCTGGCAGAAGGACTGGATCATTACACCCTGCCTGTCAGCTTATTACTGTTATTAGAGGGAACATTTCATTAAAAGCATGTAATGAGCATAAATAAACTATGTGTTAGTTAATAATATATACACACTGAAATCCCATAGGGGTAGTGCCATCCAGCAGTCAGCCTCAATTATCTTTTACACTGCACATCTCTTGTAGAATATTTCATTTTTTTATATATATTTTTGTTTCTATAATCACTTGAACTTTTTCACATTTTGTTGTGTCAGTGTTCATGCATTTAAATGATGATTTTTTTTACAGTTATCTACACACCATACTCCACACTGTTAAAGGGAAAAAAAAAGTTTTTATTGAAAAAAAAAATGTATTAAAAATACAATACTCAAAGATCACAATTGGATAAGTCTCCACCCCCCTGAGTTAATATTTGGTGGAAGCACCTTTGGCAGCAATTACAGCTGTGAATCTGTTGGGATAGGTCTCTACCACCTTTGCACACCTAGATTTGGCAATATTTGACCATTCTTCTTTACAAAACTGTTCAAGCTCTGTCAAGTTCCTTAGGGAGTGTTAATGGACAGCAATCTTCAAGTCATGCCACACATTTTTGATTGGATTTAGGTCAGGGCTCTGACTGGTGCACTCAAGGACAATTACCTTTTTCTTTTTTAGCCACTCCAGTGTAGCTTTGGCTGTGTGCTTTGGGTTGTGGTCATGCTGAAAGGTGAACTTCTGTCCCAGTTTCAGCTTTCGTAGAGGGCAGCAGGATTTCCTCAAGGACTTCTCTGTACTTTGCTCCATTCATTTTCCCTTCTATCCTGACAAGTGCTCCAGTCCCTACCGAGGAGAAACATCCCCATAACATGATGCTGCCACCACCATGCTTCACAGTAGGGATGGTGTGCTGTGTTGGGTTTGCACCAAACATAACGCTTTGCATTTAGGCCAAAAAGTTCCATTTTAGTTTCGTCAAACCACAAAACCTTTTGCTACATGGCTATGGAATCTCCTGAGTGTTTTTTTTTGCATACTTCAAACGGCATTTAAGGTGAGCTTTCTTGAATAATGGCTTCTTTCTTGCCACCCTACCATACAGGCCAGATTTGTGAAGTGCTTGGAATATTGTTGTCACATACACACTTTGACCAGTCTTGGCCATAAAAGCCTGTAGCTCTTGCAAAGTTGCCATTGGCATCTTGGTAGCCTCTTTGATCAGTCATCTTCTTGCTCGGTCATCCAGTTTGGCGGGACAGCCTGATCTAGGCAGGGTCTCGGTAGTGCCATACACCTTCCACTTCTTAATAATCGTCTTGACTGTGCTCCATAGGATATTCAAGGCCTTTGATATTCTGTATATCCATCCCCTGATCAGTGCCTTTCAACAACTTTATCCCAGGGGTTCTTTTGAAAGCACCTTGGTCCTCGTGGTTGAGTCTTTGCTTTGAAACGCACTACCCAGCAGAGGGAACCTACAAACTGCTGAATTTATTCTGAATTCATGTGAATCACTACAATTTAACACAGGTGGAGGCCACTTAACTTGGTGTGTGATTTTGAAGTCGATTGGTTACACCCAAGCTAATTTATGCTTGCTATTACAAGGTGGGTGGACACTTATCCAACCAAGCTATTTCAGATTTTATTTTTAATTAATTTTCTACAAATGTCTAGAATATTTTTTTCACTAGGAAGTTGTGGGGTAGGATGTGTAGATAAATGAAAAAAAAAACAACTATTTTAATGCATTTTAATTTTAGGCTATAAGGCAACAAAAGGTGAACATTTTGAAAGGGGGTGTAGACTTCCTATAGGCACTGGGTGTGTGTGTGTGTGTGTGTGTGTGTGTGTGTGTGTGTGTATATATATATTATTTATTTCAAGGTGGCAGGGAGAGGGTCGGATTTTCCCTACTTTAAAAAAAAAAAAAAAAAAAACTGTGCAAATGCCCGTTTTGGTTAATTTAATTATATTGTTTAATTGGATTGTTAATTGTTTTATTGTTAATTATCCCCTGCACCTGGAGGTCATTGTAAATTAGAGCCAGGTGCAGGGTATTTAAAGAGTGCAGCCAGTCTGTTTGGGGCTGCTGTGTGGAGAGCCCGCTTGAGAGTGTGAACAAGCGTATAAAAACAGTACTGTGGGTGGGGGTGGGGTTAACAGTGTGTTTTGTCTGGCAGATAAACAGTTCAAAAAAATAATACTTTTATTACAAATAAACACAAAATAAAAGGGCACAAGGGCCAAAACAAAGGGATTTAAACACAAATAGAAAGACAGAAAACAAGACTTAAAAAATAAAGGTTTCCAGGCTGGGCAATGCCTTCACTGGATTAGAAAATTTTAAAAAAATACCACAAAACCAAAAACAACAAGCACAACCATCTGCTTGCTTCCTCAGCTCCCTCCTCCCCCTAATGGGAAGCTGAGGCCTCCTTTTATGTCAGGTGGCTGAGTGCTGATTGATCGTTAATTACACCAATCAACCCCAGCCACCTGAACACAATAAACCCAGACAGGTAGGGGAATTTAACCCCATCCCTGCCAATCTATATAGGGCAGAGCTCCGCTCTGTCACACAAGTCTAATAGTATATTTAATTATTATGACTATTTAAGGAAACCAGCCTAGCTTATATACAGATATGACACTATCACTCAATTAACCACTTATCTAGACATCAGTTAATTCACTCTAAACATGACATCACTCTTCACACGATTAAGACTATATTAGGTAACATACACCAATAGTATAATGATCACATTTAAGTTAGAATTTGATATCCAATGTTTAAGAACTAATTAATCAAATAATCAATTGAAATGGTATAAATTAAATATCTCAATCTATTTTGATTTATCTTACAGAATAATTAAATCGGTAGTGGAAGCAACCAAAGTATATTCATTGACAATCACAATTTGTTATAATTAGTAGTTACATGGTATAAATTCAAGATAAGAAGTCAAATCCAAACACTAATTGAGACCATTCGGTTCCATAGTTCTGAGAGTGAATATCCAATAATATTCTCTTCTTAATAGTAATTTTACAATATTACCTCCCCTATATGGCAATACATTTTTTTCAAGTGTTATAAATTTGAAAGAGGCTGACCCATGTTTCATTGCTTGATAGTGTCTAGCTATTGCGTAATCTGCAATACCATTATGGATAGCAGTTTTATGTTTCGCTATTCTAATCTTAAGATTTCTTTTGGTGTGTCCAATATATGCAAAGCCACATGGACATATTGATGGATATGAGTGAATCTAAAATATGTATTTCGGACTGGCTATGTTCCATTGTAAATGTTAAATTCGGATTGGTATTATTTATGTAATCTTTAAACAGGAACAAATCAATTTTCAGAGCCAGTCCAAACCATTAATACATCATCAATGTATCGCTTCCAAAACAACACATTTTGCAGGAGAGATCTAGAGGCCTTGTCATTAATGAATAAGCTTGCCCATGTACAAGTTAGCATAATTTGGGTTAAGAGACAAGTCCATTGCTGTGCCCTTAATTTCCAAATAATATTTGTTTTTAAACAAGAAATAATTTGTTGTCAGAACAAATTTGGTTAATTCCAGTTAACACTTTCTTCTTTTAAGAGAAAAAAATGACAAAGCCTCTAGTCCTCCTTGCGGGGTATATTGGAATACAAAATTTCAACATCAAGTGTAACAAGTATAGCTTACTAGGAACTGAAAATTGTGCCAATTTTAATTAATCAATTAACTGATCAAGGGTTCAGTAATTGATTTATTTCCTGATATTATAGATCTTCCAGGAGGTTTGCTACAACTGTTTAACTAAGGTACCTGTTATTTTTCTTTTCATTAACATCCTGACAACTTTTTATACTTATAACTTTAAAATCTTTTTCAAAGCTCTGTTTAAAATGTCTGTTCTAGTGCACTAATAGTGTAAGGATTATTGCCCACATTGTCAAACAGGTAACACACTGCAATAACGGTCCAGGATGTGGTGCGGAACAGAAAAGCCAGAGCACTTTTTTAATCACTCTTCCTTCAGTGATTTAGAGGACAGATATCAAACCCCAGTACACTCGAGCGGACATTTTGAAATGAGCACTGAAACAGACTTTAAAGTTATAAGCATAAAACGTTGTCAGGATGTTAACAATGAAAAGAAAGTATAACAGTTACCTTTAAATAATTCTAGCAACACGTGGGGTTGTAACGCTATATTTTTCGGAACCCTGGTACGTTAAGAAAACTAGATCCTCTGTACCATTTTGCATTGAGGTTGGTAACCTACGTGGGTTATTCTGTTCATCATTGTGGTTTATATAGATCAGCTAGTCTGGTGTCTTTATCTTCACAAAGATTGAAACACTGGTAGCCGAAATAAGAAAAAATTGATAGATGTAGCAAGCAGAATGAAATTAAAAGAAGGGAAAAGATGGTGGATTACCCTTACATGGTTGTGAGCTCCTACATGTATGTATTTATTTTCCTTTATGTTTCATTAATATGTCTATAAACAGTTTGATATTTTCTCGATGTTCAGCACTTTTAATCAGATGTTTAAACCAATATAACACTGCCAATGATATGTATTTAATTGAGACAGCAACTGCTCAGCAATACCTCTTACTCAATCCTCTACCACACACGACTGCGTTGAGCACAGGAAAATGCATGGCATTTCTAATCATGTCAAACACACAAAAAAAAAAGACGTGCCTGTTTGGCAATGCAACGGAAGCGAGAACAACAGCTACCAGCACTTCTGAAATGCTTTAAGTGTGTGCTGCTGTGTTCACAACATTTTAATACACCGGGAAATTGGTAGGCAACTGAAATAATGTGTTTCCAACTGTTGCCTACCACTATGTCTGCCACTGGCTAATGGTAGCCCATCAGGTTCTACTGGTCTGTACTGACGTAATTCCCATCCTCAGTGCAGTGATGTTATAATTCCCATCCTCAGTGTAGTGATGTTATAATTCCCATCCTCAGTGCAGTGATGTTATAATTCCCATCCTCAGTGCAGTGATGTTATAATTCCCATCCTCAGTGCAGTGATGTTGTAATTTCCATCCTCAGGGCAGTGATGTTATAAGCTGCATACAATAGAAAATACCATCTATTTTCATATTGTCCGTCACAAACTAATTTGTACAACAGCATGTGTTTAACACAAAATTAAATATGCATATACAGTATGTTGCTATTGATGTATACATTTGTGAAAAACCATGAGTTACTCTGCTTGTTATGGTAAGATGCGACAGAAGGATAGCGTGTTGTGACAGAGACAGAATGATTCTTGGTGATAAATCTCCTTCCCGACCTGGGAGGGCGCTGTGTAAAGGGAACATAGTGCCCTGGACTAGATGGCCAGTCATGACTGACGGTATATAAGGAGACGTAGCAAGGTGATCTTCCTTTATTATGGTTAAAGCTAACCTGGAAGAAGAACCGTATTATGTATCGTGAGTGTTTTGTTTGTTTTTGTCATGTCTAATTATACTACTTTCTTGTTATGTTGCTACAGGCCAGCATAAACCCCTTACAACACTTACAACACACACTTTTTTTAATATATACATTGACACAGGAGGACAAAAAGTAAGTGAGATTAATTTAGAGATGATTTATCAGAAAGAGTTTTGTGAATCTCAGCAGTTTTATTACCCAAAAATAGCATTTGTATTGCTATTTTTTACTTGGGTAAGTTACCTGTATATTGCCACAATGCCAGGTGACAGTGCATAGCATTGTTCTGCAGTGTGTAATTAATGATGGAAGTAACTAACTGTGCTGTACAATTTAGAAACCTTAGAAATTCTGGTCACACAATCCCAGAAACTCAATATGCACCTTACAACATTACTAGACTTTGAATTACAATTGTCAACTTGCAAACCTTTGTGCACATAAGGCTTAGTTTTCTTGTGTATGTTTTAGAACACTACACCACATTGGATAGATGAATGTTGAGCTGAGGCAGATAATTCACAGTAATTTCATTAATACATTAAATATATATATATATATATATATATATATATATATATATATATATATATATATATATATATATATATATATATAGAGATCTTCTAGCTATGCCGTTCAATACGACCGGCTCTTTTCCCAAGTTATTTTTGTAGTAACAACAGGACTTGTTCGGCCTACTAGCCCTATTATTCTCAGTAATGCAGGCTGGTGACATATGATGTTTTGTGTTTTTAAATGTCTTTGTTCGGACTCCTAGCTCATTATATATAATTACACCAGAAGATAAATAAACAACACCAGTCAGTACAACAAGCAGAAATCCAAGATGCCTCCCCATCTGTACTTCACATTTATTATTGCCTAGCAAAGAAAGCCAATGAGGAGAGACCTAATAATGAGAGCTCAGGCTCTTTGTCAGCTACACAGGGAATAATACCAAGTCTCCCTTTGTAAAATAATACAACGGGAGACTTCACACAGTGAGCTGTTATTTACAACCCTCAGGTGCCCCCAAGTGGTTGAGAACCAAAATATTGAAACTAAAACCAAGAACTATCACCTATCACCTATCCACTAATGAAGGTAATTATGTGTGTGTGTATATATATATATATATATATATATATATATATATATATATATATATATATATATATAATACACACACACACGTATACACATTCATTCAACTACTCCCCATTTGCAACAAAACTGCTAAATTAATATACGACAATGTTTGAAGTTCCTATTGTTTCTTTATATATCTTACTGTTCCCTTATTAATGTTTAACATACGAAAAGCATAGCAAAGTGTAATAAAACATATTGAAATCATGGTAATGCATAGGTAAGCATTGTAAAGACCAGTGGGGTATGGTACAACATATTAATAAACATGTCAAACCACTGTAAACTATGGTAAATGAATAATATAACAATGAAAAGTGTGGTAAAACTGCAAAAATACAGTGCAAAAATACCATGGTAAACCTTTTGAACCTGACGCATATTTTAAGCCAAGTTACCATGCCTGTTGACCTGCTACATTTGACAGTGAGGTTTGTGAGTTAATCCTTAGTTCATCAGATGACCTATTGAACTGTTCAAGATTTCAAGATTATGTAGAAATGACAACCATGGAAACTAAATACTATATACAGAATACTATATATTATAAAATTCTGTGTATTTTCCATTATTAAAAAATAAAAAGGGTATGCTGTGTCCACAGCTGTTGATAAAAAGGTGCCCCACCAAACCCTTACCCATGGTTTTGTGTTGAAATGACACCATAACTCAGAACTGTAATCAGCCAATTGGAGAGCAGGTTTATAAAAAGGCCTTGTTACTTTACTGTTTATTAAATTTTACGACACTTACAATTGCATCAATTTGATAAATTATATATATTTTCTTCTATAGCCGTCTCATATGCCATGCCTTTCAATAGCTATTGCTCTTTCCCAAGTTCATAAGTAACAACAGGACTATTATTCTCAGTAACGCAGGCTGGTGACATATGATGTTTTGTGTGTCTTTGTTGACAGAGGATTGAGAAACATTATAGCTCATATATATAATATATATATATATATTATATAGAGATATATATATATATATATATATATATATATATATATATATAAACACCAGAAGATAAATAAACACCAGTCAGTACAACAAGTACATGGCACTATGAATATTCACAAAAAGAGGACGGCGATAGTGCAAATGAGGGTTCTCAAATATTATAATGAGACTACTAAAGCATTTGGCAACTGTGACACTTACAATTGCATCAATTTGTTAAGAACTTTTGAAAACATGCTTTAAACCGTCGTAATTGTTGCTGGCATTTCCCAGTGCACTTTTTCTTGTGCATTGCCAGTTGTACTCAATGGATATTTGAGACGAACACCCAAATATCTATTTTTCACTAAAAGCAGGGTGTACTTACAAGCCTTGAAAACAAATATCTTTGATATTTCTAGTTTAGCCAACGTGTTGGGAGTAATAGTCTGCACACATGTGCTGCTAACCCCTCCAGCTCATTCTGAGCAACTGTAAAGGAATAGGAAACACACCTGTTCTAATTGTGCACAATTTAGCACTGCACCACTGACTAACAAATAAAAACTCACAGTATACATTTGGCTTATAGGCTACTCGTGATAATACGAATTAGTGGTATAATGCAAAATGTGTTGCTGGTCCCTTGAAGTTTGTATTAATGAGAATTGACTGTTTTCCTATAAGTATCATAACTTGTCAATGCCTCACTGTCAGAATGTGTGTGTTGTAATGAAGGACTATAATGTCCAACCAATAATAATGTTCCAAAACTATCAGTCTTTGTTTCAATAAAACAGATCCCCTTTACCAACAGTGGTACTGGGGACAGTCTGACGGTGGATTGCAGTCTCAAACAAGACAGAACAATAAATCAAAATGAATCCAGTGTATTCACGCTGTGCAAGTCCAGAGTGAGTGCTCTCTCTCTGTGCAGGTGCTCTGGTGCAGGGACGAGTGGTGGCTGTGTGCAGGGCAGGTGCTCCAGGGGCGGGTAGCTGGCTTCATGGCAGTTCCCAGGTTAGTCCTTGGCTGCAACACAGTCAATCAAAACAAAACGATAACACAGAAGTATTCTGTCTGCATTAGCAATTTCAACATAAGGGGCTGTACTTAAGTAGCTGCATCTCCTTTGTACTACAATACTTCCTGTAATCAGTGTGGTGCCGCTTTCCACAACTTTTCAATTAAAATATAACGTGGTATTTTGCTGTACTAAATATAGACTGCCCGTTTTCATTTACGTCCCAAATTCTGGGCCGCTCTGATAACGTCCCAAAATAATGGGCTGCTCTGGTTTTTAGATAACGTTATTTTCACAGCCTTTCAATTAAAATATAACATGGTATTTTGCTGTACAAATATAACAAACTATGGGTTATTACTTTATTTATATGAATACACTATTGCAGTTTATCTCAAATGTAATCACAGTTTTAAATATAGACTGTTTTTGTTTTCATTTATGTCTCAAATTCTGGGCTGCTTTGCTTTTAATAACATCTCAAATTCTGGGCCGCTTTGGTTTTTTTATAATAAGATTTGCCATAGGGAGGGGGTGGTCTCATCGTACCTCATATCTCCATGACCCCTGGGGCAAGGAACTAGGGAGCACTCTCTTCATGTGCAGATGACTCTCAGCTAAAGAAAATCACCAGCCACGGGTTTGTATGCCACCTCACCGCCAGATGGCAGCCGTTGCCCAAAAAGGTGTTTTATAATGGGACTCAAAAGCTATTGAAAATCCAACCTTGACATGCCATCATGTTGAAAATATGAAAATTTGTTGAAAATGTAGTATTTCAAAACAGATGGCTCCCTGTGAAAGAGGAGACCCAGACATGAAGCTAGGAAGTTCAACCTGGGTTCTAGGCCACAGGGTCATTGAGATATGACGCCGAGAAGGGTAGTTTTTTGAAACATTTTTGACTGGGCATGTCGCGGGTTCTGTGGAGGTTAGGAACTTTATTTTTTTTTGCGGCGGGGCCCCATGGGGCCCCCGCACAAGGAGTCACCGTTTTCACAGTTCTAGGTGCCAGGATGGCTTGGCAAAATATTTTTTTCGTCACCACTCGAGTATTTGGGTGAACCACTGTGCCGTTTTAGGAGGTGGTTTTGGGTGTTCCTCTGAGTCTATATCACAATGGTGGTTCTACGTGCTTAGGTTCAAGATATATGCATGAAAATGTGTTTTTCAACCCTGCCATAGACATGAATGAGGCTGAACACCCAGAAAATATTTTTTGCAAAGAATTGCTACAAGTTCATGGCATTTTACATTCAGGCTGATCCCCTGAGTCTAGAACCCTTCGGACGGTGGTTCAAGGTGCTTCTGTTCCAGAAATATGCACTAAAAGTGATGGCTAGGTGTGTGCATGCAGGGGTTGCTTGCAGCTCAGATTACTTCTCTCCCTGCCACAGGCACCATGATCTATTTTATGTTAATTGCCTAGGCTACTGAGTATGCAAAGTTAATAATAATAATAATAATAATAATAATAATAATAATAATAATAATAAAAAAATACAAAAATCATTTAGTTTCAATTTACAATAATGTTTTATTCGCATTGTACACCAATGGGTAGATGCACAAAGACTGGTTGTCTTAGTACATCTACCCCTCAGTCTTAGAACCTTGTGAACGTATGTGGGGTCGCCCATACTGCAGCATTGCACTCTGGAATAATGCCCAAGGAATTGCAAAGATTGTGGAATGACCAGTGACCTCTGGTGGCGACAGGTTGGTGAGATCATAGGCAGTCCAGACAGTGTGTGCAATCCACTTCGACAGTCGCTGTTTAGATAGGGCTTGATCATGGAACTATAACAGATAAAGAGCAGCTGTGTTTGACAGGTCTGGTCAGCATAGTACACTAATACCATAACTGGACAGAGTGTGTGGAGCTTCCTCTTCCTGTCAGATTGGAAAGGTGTTGGATTAAACACCTCCAACTTCACTGA
Source organism: Polyodon spathula (assembly GCF_017654505.1). Lineage (NCBI taxonomy): Eukaryota > Metazoa > Chordata > Actinopteri > Acipenseriformes > Polyodontidae > Polyodon > Polyodon spathula. Next base: position 50,811,877 of record NC_054538.1, on the reverse strand, counting down.
CTGGTTGACAGGAAAAGCAGAGATGTTTTTAGGGAGGAAAGCAGGGAGGTACAGAGCGTGACCTTAGTCCTGGCCTCCGTGAAAAATAGGCAGGCTTCAGCATTGGAAAATAGTTGCATTTCACCTACTCGCTTCATGGAGGTGACTGCTAGTATGAAACCTGCCTTCAAAGATAAATAGTTCAGCTCTGCTGAATACATGGGCTCAAATGGGGATTTCATAAGTGCCTTAAGCACCACATTCAACAGCAGGGGACAAGGTCCTTCCTAGGAGGACGCAACCTCTGAGCTCCCTTCAAAAACTGTTCCTCTAGGAAGTAAGCTCCTGGGTAATCAGAGCCTACTTTAATAATGCAAGCTGAAATAGCTGCCAGGTAGACCTTAAGATTAGAGGGAGATTTCCCTTCATTAAAAATTACAGTATGGCTGCCATGGGGCAAGTGATGGGGTTCAGCCCATGAGTCAGACACCAAGTCTGGAAAGCTCCCCATTTAAACCCATACCTGGAACATGTAGAAGCTAACCTGGCATTCTTGAGGGTTGCAGTAACCTCGTCCAAAAGACTGAGCTGGCTTAGTTGCAGCCATTCAGGGGCCTGACCCACAGCTGCAGGCTTGCTAGGTCGGGATGCCACAGGGTCCTCCTCGCCTGGCTAAGCAGGTCGCGATGCGCAGGCAGCTCCCAAGGCTGGCCGTCCAGGAGCTGGATCAGTGTCGAGAACAAGGTTCTCCTGGGTCAGTTCAGGGCTACCAATCTTGTCTGATTTTCTCGAGGCACAAAGCAGAGCCTTGGGCCACTTGTGTGCCAAAGTGTCTATGTCGAGTGTACGAACTAGCACATGTCTCCTTTGTAGCCCCTAGGTAAAAATTCTGCATGGCCAGATGAAATGCCTGCAGTTCCAAAAGATTGATGTGGATACCCTCCCATGGAATTGCTGCCCATGAGGAGGCTGTATTGTTCCATGACAGGTTGAAAAATCCTGCGACTGAACCAGGCCTGGAAGCTGCTGCCATCAGGTCCTTCAGTGCCACGTTGGGCTGGAACGACTGTCGTACAATACAGTTGTTGGACAATTATCCATTGTCGATGTTGTATCCTCAAAAAAATCAAGCAGGTTAGTTAGACACGATCTCCCTTTCCTAAAACCATGCTGACTGGCTCCCAGGATACTGTTACTATATAGGTAATTTTCCATTTTGGATCTTATTATAGTTTCCATAAGTTTACATATAATAGAAGTCAGGCTTATTGGTCTGTAGTTACCTGGTTCGGTTTTGTTTCCCTTTTTGTGGATCGGTATTACGTTTGCAATTCTCCAGTCGGTCGGTACAACCCGTGTCAAGAGACTGTTGAATGATCTTTGTTAGCAGTTTGTAAATAACTTCTTTCATTTATTTGAGTACTACTGGGAGGATCTCATCCAGGCCAGGGGATTTGTTTATTAATCGTTCCTAGTCCCTTTAACACTTCTGACTCGGTTATGCTAAAGTTATTTAAAACTGGATAGGAACAGGTTGACATGTGGGGCATGTTGTTAAGAGCTTGAATGTTTAGGAGTTTGTTATACTAACCCTGCAAAGCTGTATCTTACAATATAATGTATCGCAATAGTTTATAGGAATAGATAAAACAGAATAATTCCATAATGTTATAATACAGTGTTAATACAGAGGGTTCTGACAACCCGGGGTGCAATTACCAAACAAAAAGCATATCCCCTTCAAGGGGTTTCAATGAAAAACAGGTCAACAGTTTTTTTTTAAAGATGGTTTGAAGAAGTTTGTACTGAAAGATACTTTATTTAATCTTTTAGACTCCCCAAGTGTGTCTGCTGAAGGCAATAGACCTCCTAGTTGCTTTGAGGCACCTCAGGGTTAATAATTCCTCCAAGAGCATTGGGTATGTTGTACCTGAAATTATATTCTGTATTATATTCTGTTGTTTTTTTTTTTTGTTTTTTTTTTTTTTATATATTGTATAGATCTAGGAACATATTTTATTTTATTAAAAAAATTCCAGCACCTCATAAGAGAATTCAGAATATCGGGCAGTCCCTGTTCAATTTCAGTTCAATCCCAGTTCAATCCTAGTTCAGTACCACTTCAATTCCAGGTTCAGTTTCAGATGAAGACTGCAGACTAAAAAGAAGAAAAAAAGCCCCATCAAAAAATTTCCAGATGGCTGGGTCTTCCCCCAGAATCAACAGAGTCTCTGCAGGCAACATCAAGGCACCAAAGGGTCTCGAACACATCTATAATTAACAGCGGACGTTATTCCCAGTTGCTGCGTCATGAGGGAATTGACCATCACTAACATTACTGGTAGTTAGTTATCCTATTTTAGACTTATCAGTGACTGATCCGGAGGTGTTTTTTGAGAGATTTAAACATGCCAGTCTAGAGTTATGGCCTCCTCAAAAAAAACTTGCAAAAAAACTGATGAGCAAATGTTGACGATTTGAATGTAAATGCTAAGAAAAATAAAAAGAACAACTGATCTCTGCCAGTTTGTCTCTAATAACTATTTAAGTAATGATGTTTAAAACCCCTCAAATTCTCGTAACAACCCCTCTGTAGCACCACTAGGTGGAACCCATTATGTCAGCCAACAGGCTGAAGGTTCCAGAAGGGAAACTTCTGTAAATGTACCAGATTGTGAGAATCTGAAAATTCTGAATATACTGTTAGACAATCTAGCCTAACCCTCATGTAATCTGGAGGATCTTACTACATGGCCAACAAAACATGTGAAAATCCTGACACTGTTACTGACAATATACCCATTTAAATACAAAAGACAACCAATCCTTCAATAGCTGATATATTTAAGACAATTTTTATAGAAGGATAATATACCGGTACATCGGATTTTGAACTTTTCTAAATGAACTGATCACAACACTGACATTTTTTATTGGTCCACTCTGTGTATAAGAATTCTTTGTAACATGTATGAGTGTCTTATATTTGTTTTATGGCCGTTGCATGAAAGTGTAGTGGGAATCTTCATTTGTGTCTTTATAGTGTAATGGCTAATTTTGAGAAATAAACTGTATGTGTTGAGGGGGCTGTGGCTGCTTCTGCTGCTGAACTGGCACACTGGGATGAACTTGATGGGCACTGGGTTGTGACATGCAGAGATACTCCATCTCTGCTTCGTTTACTAGATGTTACAGCGTGAACAGTAAATCCAAGATGGCTGTCAGCAGAAAAAAAAAAAAAATATTACTTTTGGTGCATCATAACTAATTCTCTACATGATTAAAACCCATCTTTTTGGAATTTATTTGTTGAATCTAAAATTTCCATATGATAACCGTTAAAAAAAATACTGTGATAACCTTAATATCACGGTACAGAGTGCATCATGCAAGTTATCAAATAAAGACTCAAAAGAAGAAAGAATAATGTAAATCACTTAAATTACCGTAACTCACAAAAATAAAACCAACAAATCACACTTCCTTTCATAGAATGATTTCTTATTTAGTATTTTACTCTCAACGTTACACTAGTATTAAGATCTATTATTTGCTCCAAATGACGTGGTGCAGTAGTGTGTATTTTAACGTATAAAATTAAATAAATAAACAAATAAATAAATAAATACTTTGTTTAGTTGATGGCAAATAGAATTGGGAAATGAGCTGTCTTTTGCTTAAAACACAAACATGTACCTGTACAGGTTATTATAAAGCTGAGATGAGTAGTTTATTTTTTCAACCGGATAAATAAAATATATATAACAACAAAAAAAAGTATTTTAATACTAAAATGTGTTCTTGGATTTACATTTACGACATTGCACAAGTCGTGATTCCAATGATTACACGGTGTAACAATTTTTTTTTTTTTTTTTTTTTTTTGTTCCTGGGTAGTAAGTGTTATTTCCTAATTGCTTATGCCTCAAAAGTATAGAAAATGGCTATTATTCCCCACAAACTTTGCTTTTGTGACCAGGACAGTGATATTTCAAAATATCACTATTTCCAATGGGAAAATGGGCAAATGTGTGTCTTTTCGTTCACATAAAGTCAGAAAAAAACAACATATGAATTCAAATTAACATGTATTTATACTAAAGTAATACAAAAATGACTACAAAAGATTTAGAAGTGAGTAGTTTTTCGAGATTTACGATTATACTGTATACTGTAACTGACTTCATAATCCAGACAAATGTAAATATAGCATGTTGAAAATGTGTGCTACGCTGAAGGTTTGGAGAAGGAGTTTCTTTAAAAGCTGCATGTGACATCAGAAAACAGCAGCCGGCGCAGCAAGCACTGGGTAACAGAACGCAGCAATTGAAACGTGTATTCTGTGTCGTTGACCGTTTCCTTTATCAAAATACAGTATCAGTTCACAAAAAGATCTTCCTCAGACACTTTGCTAAGGCTGCAAGTACCATCGCTTGATTTAGAAGAAGCGTGTTTGCAGTTGAAAAAATGCGTTAACTGGTGTATACCAGAATTACGATAATTTACAATTTACAATTTACAAATGCAAAAATTGGCAAAAATACCAGATGTTACAGCGTGAACAGTAAATCCAAGATGGCTGTCAGCAGAAAAAAAAAAAATATTACATTTGGTGCATCATAACTAATTCTCTACATGATTAAAACCCATCTTTTTGGAATTTATTTGTTGAATCTAAAATTTCATTTGACCACCCAAATAAGGTAGAGATTATTAATTATCCCATAACTCCAATAATTTGCAAGTTGATGTGACTTTAGGAGATCGTCTAATTAGTCAAAGCAAAAACACTTATTCTTACAGGAGCATAATAGAAGCCCTGCTAAACGTTAGCAAGGAGACCAAAGGATTATTTTACAAAAATATCCCAGGAAACATAGATGCAAATAATTGAGCAGGGGCCAATGAAGGGTCACATCACTTATAGAAGCTAGATATTGAACTTTTAGGACCCCTGCTCGCTGATATTTGAAAAAAAAAAAACTAGAAAGAAAATTAAAATGGTTCACAGCACGGACAGATTTTGTTTAATGTCGCTGCAGATCAATACAAACTTAACATTTTAGAAGCCTCTCTCTTTGTCAAAAAAGTAAAAGTATCCTCTGAGGTAAAAATAGGACATGCTCAAGCCTTGATGGCCTCTAATGCTAAATACCCTATTGAAAGAGTGTCCCTGAAAGTTTTTCGTGTGGCTGTGAGTAGCAGAGAGTGTAATCAGGTAAATGTGTTTCTTGGACAGCTACCAAAGTTTGTGATTAATGGTTTAATGGATAATAAAGCTTTTAGTGGAGCCTCAAAAGCTCAAAGTCTCTCCAGCGAAGTGAAGCCATCTCTGCAGCCTGGATCCTCCAGCCATGCAGGCATGCGTGCGCAGCTTTTTATAGACGTCGTCATTCATCTGAACACCCCAATCACACAATCACATCGTACCTTATCATAAAGCCTAGGACACACATGAGCGGCATGTTCACTCGATTAGAGTGAACACACATTGACGAAAAAATTACTTTGCGGAAAAGTGTCACCGCCGCAGAATTTTAGAACGGTAAAATATCGCTCGGTGAGCAATGTTTTGCTGCTCAAATATTTTCCCTCAGTGGTAAATCTGGAACCTAGCCAATCAGGTCCATGGTGTGGGATACGTCATGTCTTGATTAACTCGACTGTCCATCAACATGAAGGAGCTACTGATAGCTGAAGTTTCTCAGCATCCCGAACTATTTGATTATAAAAATAAGAATTTCAAGGATGTTAATATGAAAAATAACAACTGGTGCACAGGCTGTAGGCGGTAGGCGTTATTCACGTCTTATTTTATACATAACCTAGTATATAAGCAGCACATGTACAATTAAAGCATATACCTGCAAACAATAGAAACTTCCAGACTGTCAAGGTATATGGGCTTATACCTTGGCCTTATATGGGGTTATGCTAAGAAATTGGGAGGACAAAACCAAACAATATTTGTTGAAGGAAAAGGAAAACGCAAACAAATAAAATACGTTTTTTACTAAGACTATAGCCTACTGATGCACAGGCTACTTAACTTCAAAAATAAAATGTCAATTCACATTTCCAGAAAGTATAATGCAAATGCTTAACACACGTATATTCTCATAAAGTGGTCAAGTTGCACTTTTTAGAAAACGTTTTTTGCAGACCCCACTGTCTGTGGTGCTGAAGTCACACTGACATGTCGCTTCTGTGAAATAGAGATGCACGGTTCTGCTTTTTGACATGTAAAATTGGCAGCAATAGCCTTCCATTTCTCTTGTGTGGGTACAGGCATCACCTTGGGTCAACCGCCCCAAAAAAAACACCACCACAACCAAAACCAAAAACCCACCCACACCCAAAAACAAACAACCCCCCCCAAACCACACAAAAAACAAAAAAAACCACACCAACACAAACAAAAAAAAAACAACCCAAAAACAAACCCCCACCAACACACACCCACAAAACAAAAAAAAACAACCATGGTTGTTTTCCATACGACTTCACATGTCTCCTCAACAATCTTTTTAACTGTCGACTTTCCCCCTCTATAACTGAAGGCTATTGTCAGAAAAGAATCACCTGTTGCCAGATCCCTGAACTCAAATAAGAGTTTGAAATAGCAACATGTCGTAAAATTAATATACTTTTAAAAATAATGTAATTGACTAAGTATTTCTTGTTGATAACTGAATTAGTTCAATATATGGAATGGCTGCTAGGAGTGGATAATGGTGCTATGCAATAGGAGTCTTATTTTCATCCTTGTGTGTGGGAATCACGGTTTGAGTGTGTATGTATTTGTGTTTCTCTCTATCTCTCTCTTCGGGGGAGGTGATATATGTTCTTTGTTAAGTGAGGAGTGGCTGATAAGGAGAGGGGGCTTGTCAAGGAATGTGTGGGCTGGGGTGGGGGTTAAAGACTTTACATGTGTGCCTTATGTGAAAATACAGGAGAGTGGCTGACATGTCCAGGGTTAATAGATAAATATTTGATTTTATGTTAACTCAAGGCTAATTCATAAACACTAGTAACAGTGAATTTCTCTGTATACTTTTGCCTGTATGTTAATAATAAAACCTGATTACTGTGATTTGAAATTGTTTGTGTCTGGTAATTTCAATAGTTAAAAAAATGTAAATTATTATATTCAAATAAAAAAATGTAAATTGTTAAAATAGTAAATCACTGACTTAGTTATGCAATTTGTGCCTCTAAAAACACTTTCACTGTAAACCACCTGTCAAAAGTGAGAGCCACCCACTGAGCAGTCCGTACTGCAGTTAAACACATAGGTGTCTATAGAAAAGTGGTTTGCAGTGCACAGGTGTAGAGGTGATGTGATTACGAAACAGACAGCAAAGTTCATGATCCAAACAGTGGTTTATTTTTGTAATCCCGGTCTGGGGAACGCAAACAATAATCCCAGACAACTCACTGCAGTGTGTATTGCACTGTTTCAAACAACGGGTTACAGTCTTGCAATAATAAACACAGTATAACACACACAAAGACACACACACGATCACAAGTCCACAGTGAGTGCTAACGTTCAAGTGATGAAATACAATTTATTGTGAAGTGTTGTCCGGCTTGGTGTTGGCCTTAAGTGACAGCTCCCGGTATGTGCTAGCCGTCTAATAAACAAGTATATAATTAGACACAACAAAAAAATAAATCCACTTATGGTACAATTTTTGTTCTCCTGTAGCGGTTCGCTCTTAACCATAACAAAGGAGCAGATCACCTAGCCACATCTCCTTTTGTACCGTCAGTCATGCTCCCTTGGTTAGCTTCCCTTCTGGAGCGATGACTTGGCGTACTGTAGCTCCGTCCCCTTTTTAGATGGCCAACGTCCACCTTTCTCTGGAGTGAACTGTCAAACCATCCAGTCCGGGGCACTCTGTTTCCTTTACACAGTGCCCTCACAGGTTGGGAGGGAGATTTATAACCAAGATTCTTTCTCTGTCATTTGGTCATACAGTCACATGGTCATACAGAAAGCCCATCTCTTCAATGTTATGGTGCACTTCTTTATCCATCACAGGCTGCTTTTTTTATCACATGACAAATCAGTCTGTCTTGATTGTGCAGTTACACAGCTTCCTCCAGTCTCCCATGACAAAATTGCATCAAAAACAAAGCAAACGTGACAAGCTACGGTAATGTTAATCATTAACAGTATTAGATACTGTGACGCATTTTTTTGTTGTTTGGTGCATTTTCATTTGCAAGTAAACAATGACATTAGGGCCTTATCGAGCACTATATTCTGCAATTTTGAATATTGACTGTTGCTGTTTTTTTAATCTTTTGCTTAACTGCATTGCCTTTTATGTTTTACGCAGTTCTGCGCATGGGTAATTGTGAACAGGATGTGCAAAGCAGTGTAATAAATGAAATGACCGAACCATGTTTTCGCTCACAAAACTGTCTGTTTTTATTTAATTTAACAACAAAAATAAACTTCTCAAAAATAAAACAGGTCGACCCTATACCAGAATGGGTATAGGGGAAGCAAAACATGGTGGGTTGCAGTCCCAAACAAAACAAAACAAAAAAAACAAGACACTCCAATAACCACAATTCCTCCATGTACAAAACTGCTCTGGTGCTTCGTTGTGCTGTTCAGTGAGACGGTGACTCGGGGTTAGCAATGGCTCCATGGCCATAGGGGATGTACAAGACCACGCTCTGGTGCTTCGTTTGTGCTGTCAAGGTGTGCCACCTGAGACCAATCACGACAGTAATGACTGAGCCCAATCATTACCGAGTACTTTTTATATGGAAAAAAAAATGTATATTTTTTGGAATTATAAAGATGCCCTGGTGATAACAGCTTCTTTGTGCATTATTTATACAGTGCCTATAGAAAGTCTACATCCCCTTGAACTTTTTTCACATTTTGTTGTGTCACTTATCTACACACCATACTCCACACTGTTAAGTTGAAAAAAAGTTTGTTTTTATTGAGAAAAAAAGTATATATTAAAAATATAAAACTGAAAGATCATAATTTGATTAGTCTCCACCCCCGAGTTAATACTTGATGGAAGCACCTTTGGCAGCAATTACAGCTGTGAGTCTGTTGGGATAGGTCTCTACCAACTTTGTACAGCTAGATTTGACAATATTTGACCATTCTTCTTTACAAAACTGTTCAAGCTCTGTCAAGTTCCTTGGGGAGCGTTCATGGACAGCAATCTTCAAGTTGTGCCACAAATTTTTGATTGGATTTAGGTCGGGGCTCTGACTGGGCCTCTCATGGTCATTTACCTTTTTGTTCCTAAGTCACTCCAGTGTAGCTTTGGCTGTGTGCTTTGGGTCGTTGTCATGCTGAAAGGTGAACCTCCGTCCCAGTTTCAGCTTTCTTGAAGAGGGCAACAGGTTTTCCACAAGGACTTCTCTGTACTTTGCTCCATTCATTTTCTCTTCTATGTTGACAAGTGCCCTAGTCCCTGCTGATGTGAAACATCCCAATAACATGATGCTGCCACCACCATGCTTCACAGTAGGGATGGTGTTCTTTGGGTGATGTGCTGCGCCAAACATAATGCTTTGCATTTAGGCCAGAAAGTTCCATTTTAGTTTCGTCAGACGACAAAACTTTTTGCCCCATGGCTGTAGTTTTTTTGCATACTTGAAACGGGAGTTAAGGTGAGCTTTCTTGAGAATTGGCTCCAGTTTGGAGGGACAGTCTGATCTAGGCAGGGTCTTGGTAGTGCCATACACCTTCCACTTCTTAATAATCATCTTGACCATGCTCCATGGGATATTCAAGGGCTTTGATATTTTGTTATACCCATCCCCTGATCTGTGCCTTTCAACAACTTTGTCCCGGAGTTCTTTTGAAAGCGCCTTGGTGCTCATGGTTGAGTCTTTGCTTTGAAACGCACTACCAGCAGAGGGAACCTACAGGAACTGTTGAATTTATCCTGAAATAATGTGAATCACTATCATTTAACACAGGTGGAGGCCACTTGGTGTGTGATTTTAAAGGCAATTGGTTATACCTGAGCTAATTTACGATTGCTATTACAAGGGGGGTAGACACTTATCCAGCCAAGCTATTTCAGTTTTTATTTTTAATTACTTTTCTACAAATTTCTAGAATATGGGGAAGGATATGTAAATAAATGAAAAAAAAAAACTATTTTAATGCATTTTAATTCCAGGGTATAAGGCAACAAAAGGTGAAATTTTGAAAGGGGGATGTAGACTTTCTGTAGGCGCTGTATGCTGCTAATAAGTTTTTAAATAATGTAAAAGTAGCCTTTACTTCCACTTTGTTTTTCTGCTTTATTACCAATGTATTAATCATACACAAGTTGCTAGTAGGACCTAATATGGTCAAGAACAGTCTTTACTTCAGAATAAGGCATGCACATCCTTCGTTAATGTTCAGTAACCTGTTAGTAAGGCATGTTTGAGAATAAGCATAATAAATACAGTGCCGTGAAAAAGTATTTGCCCTGTCTGATTTTCTATATTTTTGCACTGAATGTTATCAGAGCTTCAACCAAAATGTAATATTAGATAAAAGGGACTGTGAGTGAACAAATAACACAAAATGTTGATACTTATTAAATTTATTTATTAAAGAAAGTTATGCAGCACCCAATGCCCCCGTGTGAAAAAGTAATTGCCCCCTTAGACTCAATAACTGGTTACGCCGCCTTTAGCAGCAATAACTGCAACCAAACACTTCCTGTAGTTATTGATCAGTGTCTTACAGCACTGTGGAGGAATTTTGGCCCACTCCTTCAAGCAGAACTGCTTCAACTCAGTGACATTTGTGGATTTTCCAGCATAAATTGCTTGTTTCAGGTCCTGCCACAACATCTCAATGGGATTTAGGTCTGGACTTTGACTCGGCCATTCCAAAACGTTAAATTTCTTGTTCTTCAACCATTCTCATGTAGACTTGCTTGTTTGTTTCGGATCTTTGTCTTGTTGCATGATCCAGCTGCGCTTCAGCTTCAGCTCATGGTCGGATGGCCTGACATTCTCCTATAGAATTCTCTGATACAGAGCAGAATTCATGGTTCCTTCAGTGATGGCAAGTCGTCCAGGTCCTGATGCAGCAAAGCATCCCCAAATCTTGGCACTACCACCACCATGCTTGACTGCTGGTATGAGGTTCTTATTGTGGAATGCAGTGTTTGGTTTTTGCCAGACATAACAGGGCTCATGTTGGCCAAAAAGGTCCACTTCTGTCCATAGAACATTGTTCCAAAACTCTTGAGGATCATCCAGGTGCTTTTTGGCAAACTTGAGATGAGCATTCATGTTCTTCTTAGTGAGCAGTGGTTTCCACCTTGCTACACGGCCATGAGTCTCATTTTTGCCCAGTGTCTTTCTGATGGTGGAGTCATGAACACTGACCTTAACTGAGGTGAGAGAGACCTGCAGATCCCTGGATGTTGTTCTAGGGTTCTTTTTAACTTCCTGGACGATTTTACACCTTGCTCTTAGAGAGATTTTGGCAGGACGGACACTCCTGGGAAGATTCACTGCTGTCCCAGACTTTCTCCATTTGGACAATATGGCTCTGACTGTGGTTTGGTGGAGCCCCAGAGCCTTAGAAATGGCTTTGTAACCCTTTCCAGACTGATAGGCATCAACAGCTTTTTTTCCGGAATTTTCAGGAATTTCTTTTGATCGTGGCATGACATGCCTCTAGAACCTTTGTGCTGACAACTTCACTCTAATGGTAAGGGCTAAAGTTAGTCAGATTTGTATTGGGCAGGGCTGGCCCAAATCAGGCCTGATTGTTAAACAAAGTATTCAAACAGCTGACCCTAATTATCTCTTTAATTGGGTTGAGTTAACTAGGGAGGGCAATAACTTTTTCACACCTGAAGATTGCATGTTTGATTACCTTGCACAGCAAACAAATGAAAGAAGCACCAAACTTTGGTGTCAATTTTTCTCTCAGACTCCCTCTATATACTAATACAACCCACAAAAAGATTTAACCAAATTCAATGTGAAAAATGTGCAAAAATGCAGAAAATCAGACAGGGGACAAATACTTTTTCATGGTACTGTACCTAACATTCCTTTATTAGGAGGCTATGCATGATGTATTATGTGCTAATTAGTCACAAATAAGTACATAATAAATGCCTAATATGTAGTGCTTAAAATAAAGTGTTACCCTTTTTTGTATTTCCTTTAAAACGGACAAGGGTTGGAACAGACCAAAATGAAATAATCAGGAGTCACACTTGTTTAACCATTACTGAAGTCAATATTTTATAGGGTCGGATCTGTGAGTGCTGACTGTTTTTTGTTTTCAACATATCATAATGTGAGTGTTAAAGTAAATGAATGTGTCTCTTAATAAGTGAAACACTATAAATGCTGTATTGTATTTACGAATATTTATTTGAAGGTTACAAAGACACAGTAGCATAATAGTTATTTATTTCCTCCTCGATTTGTGAGACATAACAAAATATTTAATGCATATTTAAGTGAAGTGAAAATTATATATTTGTCATTTTTTATTTGATTAGCAGAGCAGCAGGTGCCGCTGAGACGGGCCAGCCAAACTCGAGGACCCCCTAAACATAATTCCTTATTTTTTGAAGAAGTCTGAACTGCTGTCCTCACTTGTCTCTTGTCACTCTAGATTTTTGATTGTGGGTGATTTTAACATTCATATAGAAAACTGTTTGGATAGCCTTTCTAAAAATGTCACTACTGTTTTAGATTCTTTAAATTTGCATCAGCTTATTTTGGCAACTACCCACATTCAGGGTAATAAAAAGTTAATAAGGTCATAAAGGTATAGGAAGTCAGCATTTTTTGAAGGAGGCACAACTATACACTTCTAGGAAGGAGGAAAATGAAGTATTTAATTTTCTTTCCTAGAGTTAGTAATACAAATATTGCTTTGGTTTGTTTGATGCTAGAGGGAGAGAAAAAGAAAGAAAAGGCTCCCAAAGAAGCACAGCAACAAGGAGTGGAAGAGCACTGAGAACCCAGAGGGGAACTGGATCTCAGGGAAGGAGTGAGGAAAGCCATCGGCTTCCAGTGGTGCACAAGACGAGAAAGTAACCAGAACCAAAGGCTAAAGCTGCAGAAAACACACAAAAGTATGATATATACTAGAAGGTGGCTCTTCTAGCAGCTTTGACATATATGAGATCAGGAAAATTGAGCTACACATAGGTATATCCCAATCAATAATGGAATGACATGACTTACTTGAAAGGGAATCCATTTTACAACATGTCTGCCCTTAGCAAAATAGATGTAGGGGCCAATCACCAGCAGTAACTGTTTAGCAATATGAAGCCTAGGATCTGTTCAAAACAAGCAAGTGTTCTGTAAATAGCAGGCACTGTATTTATGTGTTCATCAAAATTTAAACTGGAATCAAGTTACAAGTTAAATGCTCAGTAAGTACAAGTGGAGAGCCATCGTAATTATCAAGACATTTTATTGAACTTAATTTTTAAGACAACCATTTTTTTTTTAAAATAAAAATGTGTTTATTATTCTTAAACAAAGTCTTCAATAAATGAATCATATTAAAGCTACTTATCTAAAGGAGACAGAATATTAGACCAAACATAGAATTATATCAGGATATTAACATAGCACATTTCTTTCTCAGTGTATAACAAAGCGCACTGCAGCATACATTTTGAGCATCTGCAAATTTGAAAGATTATTTCATGTAAAATGCTTTAAAGAGAAAAGTATACACACATACATACATATGTACACACACATACCAGTCTTTATTGTAAACTATTATACAAGCAGAATACTTAAATCATAGAAAAGACAATGTTAGCTTATGTTAACGAAAAGTAATTTCAACTGAACTACAGTTAAGTTCCGAAAAAAGATGACAGTAACAGATGTAATGTGTTTCATGTTTACAGACCACGGATTTTCGTTAAATTGTTTTGCTCAGATTATTGAGGTTTAAACTGTACTTACTAAAAGTACTTTTTTCATTGAACACAGTTACTGTTTACAAATAAATGCTTTCATTTTCATTAAAAACATCTCTGTTAGGTTGATGGTTTCGGTCCATTTATTCTTCTCTGGATTAGTGTACGTAACCAGATTTTCTGTGTATTGTAAGATGGCTTTAAGAAATCTGGTGAGAAAAGTATAAACAACGAAAATGGCTCAGTATTAAAGCATTATTGTTAGTTAACATCATAGCATAAAAGGCCACATTTCAAACTTATCACAAAGGCATGTTTAAACACAAATTAACGGTTTCTTGGCTTCAGATTGGAAACCAACAAAATCTGAGGCTGATTTTCAAGACAAGTTATTGTGTTTATGTCAGCACCGATTCTCAACTGCACTTACGTAGTCTTAAAAGTGTTAATGGACAGGCTGTAGGCCTGTGTTGTACATATTCCTGCAATACCTTTGTCAATATAATCTCAATTTTAACATTTTTATGAACATATCCCTGGTTATTAATGAGTTCTGACAAGTAATTTTTGTTTTTACATTGGTTATGCCTCCAGTCTTCTGAATTCACAACTGCTTGACTGCTTCAAATCAGAAACATGCAATTGGTTCCCGACTCCTCTCACAAAGTTCAGCATTTTCATTGGTTCATCTATACATCATCTTTGCCAGTATCCTAACTGCTCGATATGACAAAGGTTGAGGAGTGGCGGGCACAGGTTTATGAATATGCATGAGAAGCCCATGTATTGGCAATAAATAAATACATTATTATTGGTGGGTTACGGTGAAATAGGAATGAGTAATAAACCTTACGCGAGAACTCTACATGCAAAAAAACACAACAACGTTTAGACAGAAAGCAGATTTCACTGCCTAGGTTATAAATTGTTCTACATGACATTGTCTTTTGCACACAAACATAAATATTCCTATGGTTGGAGGTTCACCATCTGCACATCTTGCATATTCACTGTACCCGTTTATGGGGTCTGTAAAGCGGATGTTGTGTACATATTCATAAATCTGTTCCCCTACTGTGAACATGTGCCAGAGCAAGAACGTAGTACAGATGAACCAATCAAAATGCTTTGTGACCAAGGAAATGTTTCTGATTGAACGGTTAGATTGAAGCAGCTGACATTGTGAATTCTGAAGACATTTTGGTGGGAAGTGCTCAAACGGATTTATGACCAGGGACATGTTAATTAAAATAACGAAACAATCACAATTAATGTTGAAAAAGATATTACAGGAATACGTACAACAAAGCAGGAAACTAAGAAAAGTAACGCATTGTGTTTTAAACCCTACAGCCTGTTCTGTAACACTTTAATTCAGAGGCAAACTGCTTTATCCCATTTCAATAAGACATAAATCACAGTAAAGAGAAAGTGTTAAAGAGATTAATCATTCTTTGTTAATACTGAGAGGATGAGAAAAAATACATATTGTGCTAATGACATTTATGTAAAAAAAATAGTAATACAACAGGAGTTAAAACATGGATCAACCACTGTGTACCCTTCCACTGCTAATTTCTAAACAGCCACAATCACTTTTATTTTGTCATTTCTATATATCCATGATCAGTATACTACAGTCTGTTTTTCATTTGGAATTGGGGTCTAATGAGAACCAAAGCAAGGCAGAGTTTATCTGTTATAATGAAGTTCAAGTGAAACACACAACCAATGTGTCAATCTGGGTTAAGCTAGCAGATCATTAAGAGCTACTGTATAAGTAGCCTCCATGTTTTTAGCCACCAATTTGTGCAGTGTATATAGAGCGTTGTAATATATATATATATATATATTCTATATATATATATATATATAATATATATATATATATATACACACAGTGCCTTGCAAAAGTATTCAGACCCCTGACCAATTCTCTCATATTACTGAATTACAAATGGTACATTGAAATTTCGTTCTGTTCGATATTTTATTTTAAAACACTTAAAATCAGTTATTGTAAGGTGACAAGGGTTTTATGTTGGGAAATATTTTTAAGAAAAATAAAAAACTGAAATATCTTGCTTGCATAAGTATTCAACCCCCACACATTAATATTTGGTAGAGCCACCTTTCACTGCAATAACAGCTTTAAGTCTTTTGGGGTAAGTATGTACCAGCTTTGCACACAGTGTCGGAGTGATTTTGGCCCATTCTTCTTGGCAGATTTGCTCCAGGTTGTTCAGGTTGGTTGGACGCTTGTGGACCGCAATTTTCAAATAGTGCCACAGATTCTCAATGGGATTGAGATCAGGACTTTGACTGGGCCACTGTAGGACATTCACCTTTTTGTTCTTGAGCCACTCCAATGTTGCTTTGGCCTTGTGCTTGGGATCATTCTCCTGCTGAAAGGTGAATTTCCTCCCAAGCTTTAGTTTTTTAGCGGACTGAAGCAGATTCTCTTGCAGTATTATCCTGTATTTTGCTCCATCCATTCTTCCTTCAATTGTAACAAGATGCCCAGTCCCTGCTGATGAGAAGCATCCCCACAGCATGATGCTGCCACCACTATACGTCACTGTAGGGATGGTGTGTCCTGAGGCATGGGCAGTGTTAGGTTTGCGCCACACATAGCACTTTGAGTTTTGGCCAAAAAGCTCATCTGACCACAAAACCTTTTCCCACATCGCAGCTGGGTCACTCTCATGCTTTCTGGCAAACTCCAGATATGCTTTCAGATGGTACTTTTTGAGTAACGGCTTCTTTCTTGCCACCCTCCCATACAGGCCAGTGTTATGCAGAGCTCTTGATATGGTTGACTGGTGCACCATTACTCCACTCCCAGCCACTGAACTCTGTAGCTCCTTCAAAGTGATTGTTGGCCTCTCTGTGGCTTCTCTCACAAGTCTCCTTCTTGTTTGAGCGCTGAGTTTTGAGGGACGGCCTTTTCTTGGCAGTGCCTGGGTGGTGTGATGCAGCTTCCACTTCCTGATTATTGATCCAACTGTGTTCACTGGGATATCCAAACACTTTATTTTGTACCCTTTCCCTAATCTATGCATTTGTATTACTTTATCTCTAACTTCTGTAGAATACTCTTTGGTCTTTAATTTTCCTTCAGATTCACAGCCTTACCAATGATCCTTCAACAATGGGGTTTTTATCCAGAAAATGTGACAGCAACTTTAATGGTTCACAGGTGGAAGCCAATGGCAAGGTAATTGTGTCCTCGTTAGGGCAGTTTCTTTCATCGGTGCAAACTGGGAGCTTCCACAGCACAGGGGTTGAATACTTATGCAAGCAAGATATTTCAGTTTTTTATTTTTCTTAAAAATATTGCCCATCATAAAACGAATGTCACCTTACAATAATTGATTCTGAGTTTCAGTGTTTAAAAATAAAATATCAAACAGAACAAAATTTCAATGTACCATTTGTAATTCGGTAATATGAGAGAATTGGTCAGTGGTCTGAATACTTTTGCAAGGCACTGTGTGTGTGTGTGTGTGTGTGTGTGTGTGTGTGTGTGTGTGTGTGTGTGTGTGTGTATATATATATATATATATATATATATATATATATATATATATATATATATATACATACACACACACACACACACACACACACACACACACAGTGCCGTGAAAAAGTATTTGCCCCCTGTCTGATTTTTTGCATTCTTGCATATTTCTGACACTGAATGTTATCAGATCTTCAGCCAAAATCTAGTATTAGATAAAAGAGACCCTGAATGAACAAATAACACAAACTTTTGATACTTATTTCACTTATTTGTTAAACAAAGTTATGGAACACTCATGTGAAAAAGTAATCACCCCTTTAGACTCAATAACTGGTTACACCACATTTAGCAGCAATAACTGCAAATAAACGCTTCCTGTAGTTATTAATCAGTCCCTTACAGTGCCCTGGAGGAATTTTGGCCCACTCCTTCATGCAGAACTGCTTCAACTCAGTGACATTTGTGAGTTTGAGCATAAACTGCTAGTTTCAGGTCCTGCCACAACATCTCAATGGGGTTTAGGACTGAACTTTGACTAGGCCATTCCAAAACTTTAAATTTCTTCTTCTTCAACCATTCTGATGTAGACCTGCTTGTTTGCTTCTGGTCATTGTCTTGCTGCATGATCCAGCTGCGCTTCAGCTTCAGCTCACAGACAGATGGCCTGACATTCTCCTGTAGCATTCTCTGATACAGAACATAATTCATGGTTCCTTCAGTGATGGCAAGTTGTCCAGGTTGATGCAGCAATGCATCCCCAAATCATGACACTACCACCACCATGCTTGACCGTTGGTATGAGGTTCTTATTGTGGAATGCAGCGTTTGGTTTTAACCAGACATAACGGGGCCCATGTTGGCCAAAAAGTTCCACTTTTGACTCATTTGTCCATAGAACATTGTTCCAGAACTCTTGAGGATCATCCAGGTGCTTTTTGGCAAACTTGAGACGAGCATTCTTGTTCTTCTTAGTGAGTAATGGTTTACACCTTGCTACTCTGCCATGAATCCCATTTTTGCCCAGTGTCTTTCTAATGATGGAGTCACGAACACTGACCTTAGCCGAGGCAAGAGAGGCCTGCAGATCCCTGGATGTTGTTCTAGGGTTCTTTGTGACTTCCTGGAGGATTTTACGCCTTGCTGTTGGAGAGATTTTGGCAGGACAGCCACTCCTGGGGATTCACTACTGTCCCAAACTTTCTCCATTTGGACAATATGGCTCTGACTGTGGTTTGGTGGAGCCTCAGAGCCTTAGAAATGGCTTTGTAACCCTTTCTAGACTGATAGGCATCAACAACTTTTTTTTCCCCAGAGGTCTTCAGGAATTTCTTTTGATCACGGCATGATGTGCCTCTAGAACCTGTGTGCTGACAACTTTAGTTTGACGGTAAGGGCCAAAGTTAATCAGATTTATATTGGGCACGGCTGGCCCAAATCAGGCCTGATTATTAACCAAAGTATTCAAACAGCTGACCTTAATTATCCCTTTAATTGGGTTGAGTTAACGAGGGGGGGGCAATATCATTTTCACACCAGAAGATTGCATGTTTGATTACCTTGCAAACCAAACAAATGAAATTAGCACCAAACTTTGGTGTCATTTTTTTCTCTCAGACGCCCTCAATATACTACTACAACCCACAAAAAGATCTGACCAAATTCAATGTGAAAAATGTGCAAAAATGAAGAAAACCAAATAGGGGCAAATACTTTTTCACGACAC
This sequence comes from Polyodon spathula, assembly GCF_017654505.1. Lineage (NCBI taxonomy): Eukaryota > Metazoa > Chordata > Actinopteri > Acipenseriformes > Polyodontidae > Polyodon > Polyodon spathula. The sequence continues at coordinate 50,792,736 of NC_054538.1, read as the reverse complement.
TGTGTGTGTGTGTGTGTGTGTGTGTGTGTGTGTATATATATATATATATATATATATATATATATATATATATATATATATATATATATATATATATATATATATATATATATAGATTCATTTTCACAACAAGTTACAAGGTCGTGCACAATTATTCTGAATTTTGTAATATAGAATATTAAGCCAGTCTGTAGTCTACAGCAGTTCTGTGTAGATACAGAGCAAGTGTACGCGAGGTTAAGGCCTTGTCCACACTATGCCTTTAAACTGTATTAAGACAAAGATATAACAATAGAGGCTAAGAGGAAGCTAGTGAAAGCGATGATATTCACTGTGGCTTTGTACGGGTGCGAGTCATGGACAATGAGGACAATCGGAAGAAGTGGTGTTGGAGACGAATGGTCAGAGTGGCATGGACTGACAGAAGAACGAACACTTCAATAATGAAACAAATTGGAGCAACACTGCCATTGGAGGCCATGATTGTGAAACAAAAGTTATCCCTCTTCGACCACGCGATGAGAAATGAGGAGTTGGAGAAAATAATCATGCTAGGAATCAGCGAAGGCAGAAGAAGGAGAGGCAGCCCGAGGATGAGATGGTTGGACAAAATCAAAAACAGGACTATCCCTCCATGATCTCCAAGATGCAGTTATGGACAGAAATAGGTGAAGGGTGCTCGTCATGGAGGTCTCCAGAGGTCGTGTCTGACCCAACGGTCCAAGGTGACAAGGTGAGGGTTCTATTGTTTAACTAGTTGTGATTTAGAAGGTAAAATATAAAGCTAAAGTAAATGATATAAATAGCTATGATTAAATGTATGTGGTAAAGTGCTGTTACTGACATTGCTCATTATATATTTTTTTAAAAATAGACACAAAACCGTTTGTGTTAAAGTTAAATAACACAACTAACAATTTAACTCAGGGGTCCCATAATGCAGACTCTGTTTCTTGTGATTGTTTACCATACTTTTGAAAGTTTTTTCCATCATGACACTAAATATAATAGTGTTAAAACGTACTTCGTGAAGCATCTCAATGTTGTACAGTACCAAAATGTAAACCTGATGCTTATCCTGTCAATATTCTGCAGTTTAATCGTTTTTATGATTTTATCTAAGCAATTTTAAAACAAACCAATACAGACTGGTTGTTAATAAGTGCCCTGATAGAAAAGTGAACCCTCGGTGAACCCTCCCTTTAAAATGTGTGCATGCGCAGTATAGACAACATCTATTTCCTGTTCTACCAATTCTCTTTGACACTAGCATTTATTGATTTTTTTCTATCTTCACACATTTAAATAACACATTTATTGATTTTTTTCTATCTTCACACATTTAAATATTTTTTTAAAAAATCCCATGCACAGCATTTAATTCAAATTGCATTTGTATGGGCAGAAACATCTTTTTAATATAGCAGTTTTTTTGTATTGCCTGTATCTTTGCCCATCACCACTCCTATAGATTTTAATTTTGACTCAATTTTGACTCTGTGTCCCTGGACATTAAATCCAGTTGTGTCTCCAAAACAAGGCAGCTGAGAAAATATTTGCTGTTGTTCATATTTACAAACTGTTAAATGTATATGGCTACTATGCCAAAATTCTATAATAATTCAGACTTACTTCAGATGCTGTTGAATTTCGTGGTCATCTTTTTCACATAATGCAAATGCATTCTGAGTTTCTACTGTAACCAGCAGCAAAATCACTCTCATAACTGGTGAAATACACTGTATGCTAAAAACAAAGATTGGGACTGTTAGTATACTATATAGAATATAGTTGAATATTTACATTGTCAATATTTATGGAGTGATTACTAAAATTCTTAAAATAAAGCATTACAAAATCTATGTAAGATAATGTTATAGGAGGGGTTACAGTCACTGCAATTGACTTAGCAAGGTGATGGTTGTGAGCCCACAAGTTTCACTTTCACTGAAAAAGACAGAAAACATTTAATATATTTTTTATCATCATTTATTCGCGCCCTACTCAATGGTATTGTAAATGCAAATGGTTAAAAAAAAAAAAATATATATATATATATATATATATATATATATATAACGTAAAGGTTACGTGCTATAAAGGTTACGTGCTATAAGGAGCTTAGTTTTACACATGGTTAATTGTATGATAACATCCTGTATTGTAGCAAATATTTCTGACTTCTGCATTATGTATGCTACTAAAAAAAAATATATGGCCCACCAAAGCTACCCATCCCTGCTCTAGAGAAATATCAAACAGGACAACATATCCTACGCTTACTGTACCTGTCTAACATGCGGAGGTATGTGAGCCTCTGCCGTGAACGCAATGATTTGTTCATCCACTGGTTGTAACGGGATTCCGAACTGGAAATCACTTTTTCAGACACAATCTGGCACTGTGAGGTTATTTTTCTCAGCAGTGACACCACCTCTATCACAGTACGTGGGCAGTACAAGGTTGATATGTGTAGATTCCAGATTTCTTTCAACAACTGAGACCACCTGGAAAAGCCTTCAGTTCATTACCAACAGTAGGTCACTATAATAATACTTCCATAAAAAGGGTGTGATTCAGACAGTCAGAGTTTAAAATGAAGCATACATATTTACCATTTTTGTTAGAGGTTTAATTTTTATTATAATTGTATTATAATTGGGTCTGGATATAATTTTTTTTTTTTTTTTTTAATAAAATGGGAACACTGCTTTCATTTATTTTGGAATTAACAAATATAATTGTTTGGTAAAAAAAATAGGTCTGTTTATCTTGGTAATAAGATAACCAAAAAACTATATTTGTTAATTCCAAAATAAATGAAAGCAGTGTTCCCATTTTATTAAAAAATATATTTTATGTCCAGTTCTTGGATGACCAAACACAATAAGTAACATCAAACAAAACATGATATTTCATTCTTAACTATATTACCACTCAGTCTAAGTACTTACGTATTACCACTCTGGAAATAATCTTCAGGAGCTACAGTCTCCCTGCATTGCACAGGCAGTTGGGATTGCAAACTTGAAAGAATTGCTTTCACCAAAATGTTGCCAGCACCTGATTCCACAGATGAGTCTAACCTTAAAAATAAATAAATAAATAAATAATTAAATAATGTAAGGTGATCCAGATGTGTTTATTTATGTTTAAAATCAGGTGTTTCTAAAGTTATTAGATGAGTATATTTTTACAAATCCTGCTTTAGGCAATAATCTATTTTTGAAATTTTACATTAGGACATCCCAAAAAAAGAAGTTTACTTGTATCCCACCTTGATTTTCTGCTGTTGTTTACTCATTCCCTCATAACACAAAGGGGTCAGGGCTACATCATGAACAAAACAAATGTCTTACAGATGCTGGAAATTGGTCTGTATAAATTATGTACCTGGTATTGTTTTGAACTTGGTCTTGAGGTGGAACAGGCAAATTAACCCACATTTGTAGATTTGTAGTGCAGTCAAGTACCTTCAAAAACAACAACATTTGTGAATGGTTTGTAAAAATAAATAGTATAAAGTGAGTAATCGCTATCATTGATATGAGCAGAAATAATAAGTGGCAGGAAAAAAGTAAATCTTTACTGGACAACATCAGTAACGGAAGTTGACAGAGAGAATCATAAAACACAGCCCGTAGCAAATGTGAAGATACTATTTAAAAGTATGTTTAGTCTTTATAATTGATATGGGTTGAGATTAAAACAATGCAGCAGTATGTAACTGACAAGATCATAGAATACAGGTGTGTACACATGGGAAGACAATAATTCAAAGTGCTCAGTCTATTCAGCAAAAAAACCCAAAAAATATCAAACCCTCCTAGACAATCTCTTTTTCTGCCAAGTATGCCTCCATTTTGTTCCTTGCAGAAGGGCCATGTTGTGTTGGACTGCTGTTCCCACTGCCAAGTGTTACTGAGATGGTGCATTTATTTTTGCTCTTTACAAAATTCAACACAGAGCAGATGATGCTAGTAGCATTGCTACCACCATACTGCCACATTAGTGGCAGACTTGGTACTTGCAGCATCGCTCCCCTCACTTACACCGCCACTGCCCCATACAGCCTGTGCCAGCTCCACTTCCTGAACAAGCGTAATCTTCCACGAGACTAGTCTGAGTCTGTGCTACACTTTTTGTAGTAGTGAAAGCTGGCACTGGGGGTAGGGAGAAAGGCCTGTTTAGTGTATCCCCAAGCTGAAACCAAATCAAATAAATCTGCAAGACTATTATTTTGCTGTTATTTGGAGGTGTCGGATGTTTTGTTCTTTTTTTACAACAGTATTTAGTTTATTAAATCTGAAAAAGAGAGGTTCTATTTTAAATACTTACAACTTCCAAGGTATTTTAATGCTAAGAGGTTTGGATGCAAAATTAAAGTACCAATACACAGGCTCCCGAATGGCACATCCAGTAAAGGCGCTCCGGCACTATGGGTCCGGTGGCTTCACTGTGGATCCGCAGTGTGAAAAATGATGGGTTGGCAGGAGCACGTTTCGGAGGACGCGTGTTTCAGCCTCCGTTTCCCGAGTCGCCGAGGGGGTTACAGCGGTGAACCGGGATAAAAATAAGAATTGGGCATTCCAAATTGGGGAGAAAACCGGTGTAAAAACCATTGGCAACGACTACATTTTTATAGTTAAGTACCAATCCACGTATTAGCAAATGATTCAGTACCATCAGCCATTCAGCTTCCAGCTCTAGCAGGCACCTGACTGTAGATGCCCACTGCTATGGTCACAGCGTAAGCTGTCAATCAAATTTAATATCAATGTGCATATGCTGGCTTTTTCATTTTTAATTGTTATAATGAACATTTTGTTTACATCTGTTTAGTCAGCAAATATTAATCTAAATGTACTTGATTATCCACTGAATCATTCAATCAATGCTGTGCTTCAAAACTAGCCAAACAGAACTGTGCAGCTACGAAAGCAACCAGTCATGTATCTGCCACTGTGCTGCCAAATCACAGCCTGTTGGATAAACTGGATCTCAGCATCTTTCAACAACAAACCGAGACAAAGACAATTCAGTAATGTTGTTCCATCCAGTTAAATATCCAGTAAACTATACGCAACTCTGACAAGTGAAAGTTATTTGTTTAATACAGTTATTTGTTTTTTCTCTCAATATGTATGTCATCCTTGGGGACTATTTTTCTCAAACTCTTCTTAATGAAGGGGTACCCAATGAACCGTTACAAGTTCAAGGTAAATCTAGGTTTTAAAATGTTGTTTTAAAGAAAATAATGAGAAATATAATTTCTTATTAGCAATAGTGCCCTCTTGACTTCAACTCGGCACTATTGCTTAATTTAATTATATATCTCCTAATACTTAAGGGGATTAAATAGCCAAGGTACAGTATTTGGGTAATCGCTCAGTAATGAGGTGCTGCCAGAGCATTTACTACGGTATAAATGGTGCCTTTGTTATTGAAATATATATGAATGGCAAGGAAACGAGTTCCAAACAGCTGGGTTTGCCAGAAATATCCAGAGTGCTTAACACGATAAAGTGATGCCTTAGTTATTGAAATCTATGGGAATGGCAAACGGCAAACACTATTTGCCAAATATAAACGGCTGCCCGCGATAACCCTGGATGGCATAAGTGCTGGATACTGTATAAGCTTACATACCTGTTTCCTGAGTTTTCCAATTGGATGAAATCTAGAGCGATAGCACTGGGCAGAATTTAGGATTTCCCCTAATAATTCATTGTCCTGGTTTTGAAAGATAAAAAATATAAAAATATTAGTAATAGTTAAGTGTTCACTCCAGTCTTTAATGAACTTTTTTTTTTTTTAAAAGAACATTCCATGTAAATGATATAAAGCTGAGAAGGAAACAGCTTTAATTTGTATGAAAGTCCATGTATATTAGTATAGTAGTTGTTTGGTTCTAGTTTTATAAAAAATCTGCTGCTTTTTCTCATCCAGAAAAATAGGAGTAATGCTTTGAAAATATAACCTTTTGTTGACGTGTTCAAATAAATATTATATTTTACACAGGAAACAATTCATGGCATTCATAAATTAACATTCCAAGTTTGTTTAGCATTTACTTAGCAATAAGACCCAAAAATAAATGCTCTATTGAGTGTCCTATTGCTATTAGATATTGTATGCATTATAAAGCCAAAGTTTCTTTTTTTGTGTGGGTTTTTGAATACAATTGTTTTGCTAATAACATTTCACATACTGTATGTAATGTGGCATGTCTTCATTCAATACACTGTTATAACCAATTCATCCTGTTATAAAATTAAGTCTTCATAATATTTACATTGTGTTTGTTCAATAGTTTTCTTCTCTTTTTGTTTTTTCTCAGAGAATGTTAATACTATGATTACTACTAGTAATGGATTCTGGTTTGTGTCAAAAAAAAGTTAGTGTCAAATTGTCAATTGATGGATCTGCATCATGTGTTTTTAAGACCCCTGAGCCACACTTACTAGGCTTTTGCTCAGTTTTATTTCTAAGTAGCATTACATCTGCCAGTGTTTCAAAGTAGGTATTGAGGAGTTACAAAACATAGTTACAAAACATTTGAAAGGGAGGATATGTAAAAAGTCGGATAAATGAATCCTTTTTAAATACCATTATACACAGCTGTAACAATTAATATATTTACACAATTATTGTTTTGAGATTCAGCTTTTATTAGGGAACTCCCCTAAATCCCTTGTTTAGAGTAGCCATCTGCCGTGTGGATGCGTACATTCGCTGCTGAGTGACAGGCAGGAGATCGAGACTGAGGTTGAAGTTGACACACCCCGCAGGCAAACAGGATTTATTTACAGATCAAGTCAACAAACCGAATAGCTCACATGACACTAACAGCAATGGTAACGCACAGAGTACACACAACACAGTGAACAAAACCTTTGGTAGGAACTACAATCTCTGAACTAATCTTCTCTGTTCAGTAATAAACTAAAGTTGTTGAAGAGCTTGATCATTGCGGATAAACGGTTAAGGTGGATGTGACAGACGGATATGCGAATGAATACTGTATAATTCAATTGAAAAGCTTAAATCTGTTCTTGTCCAATTTATTTAGCTCAGCCTTAACAGACAGTAATCTATGGGAATGGCAAACCACAGATGAAAAATAAAAGCCCACAGACTCTTATCACGTCCACATTTTGAACCTTTAGGCATGTGCTATTTGCGCTATTTTGATTGCATGGATTTCCACTCTGATATATAGGTGAAGTAGGTGTCTGGTGATTGTGCCTGTGCAGAGCGTTCTGTGCTGCTTATGATCTTTGCTGTTTTAAGAAATGTTTCTGCATTTTTTAGAACTACAAATGCTCCGGTAAACGCAATTAGTAATCACAATACTCATATGTTGACGGTGTATGTTTTATTTATTACTGCGGCTGCATTTTATTAACAGCAATAGCGGCTGCTTGAATATGTTTTCGGTGTTTGAAATGGATACTTGCAAAGTTAGAAAACACAAGAGTACAGAAAGTGCAAAGCGACAGAAAGTAATACAGAGTCCCTTTGTTAGTTATTATAGTTTTATTTTGAGGTTAATGTTTTTGATGTTGTAAACATTTTAAAAGGCACACAATTATACTGAGGTGGGAAGTAAATGGTAAGTGATAAACATTTACAGTGCAAACTACTTTGTATTACTTATAATGACTTTGCCGAATAGAAACCGAATACAGGTGCTTCCAAAGAGATTCCTAAATACTGACTTTTAATTTGTGCATCCATCATACAGTTAAGTTTAAGTTTTAAGAATGGAGCCTGCTGTTTGGCATTCAGTCTTAAACTAGCAGTTTGTCAGTCCCTGATTGTAATGAAAAATTAGATATTAAATAAACAGGAGGGAAAACTCATATTATTCTGCCTTTTATTGCTACTGTGATATCATTCAGTGAGTGAAAATCGTAAAGAGTACCTTAGATGAAACCTCCAGACAGAAGGGGTACATTTTCAAAAAAAAGGTTGAAAACCCCTGGTTTAGACAGATCTCTAAATGAACAGGAAGTTATTTATCTTTAAATGATTTAGAGATCTTTAAATGAAAAGGAAGTTATTTAGCTGTATGTCTAAATGATTTAGAGATATCTTAAAATGATCTAAAGATATCTGAAAATGCATTTTAGATATCACATTTAAAGCTCCATTTAAAGACATCTGGAAATCATTTTGAAATATCTAAAAAGGACTTTGAGAAATCTTTAAATATTTTAAAATATTTAGAGATATCTGGAAATGATTTAGCGATATCTCTAAATGATCATCATAGTAACTAGTCATAGTAACTGTTGCTAACATAATTCCATAAATCTCATAAAACCATTTTGCACATCCATTAGCTAAATATAACCTTTCCCATTACTCCCGCCACCCGGGAAAAATAATCAGCATTTTAGTGGTCTTTCCCCACACGGTGTATCATATGGTACACGAAGGGCTGCAATGCCAGATACCAACGGCTTATTCGGGCATTGCTGTCCTTCATTGTGCTTAACCACTTGAGTGGTGCGTGGTCAGTGACGAGATCAAATGAGTGCCCCAGCAGGTACTATTTCAAAGAGTAGCCCATTTGATGGCCGAACACTCTTTTTCGACAACAGTGAGTAGTTGCGCTCCCGAGGAACCTTTTTTTTTTTTTTTTTTTTTTTTTTGCTTATGTACACAATGGTATATTCTACTCTGTTTACTATTTGGGACAAGACTGCACCTAAGCCGACATCCAACGCAATGGTGTGGAAGATGAATCTCTTGGTGAAGTCTGGTGTGATTAGGGCGGGGGCCTGGCATAGTCTCTGCTTAACAATATCAAATGCCCCCTGACATTCTTCTGACCACTTAATTAAATTTGGTGCGCTCTTTCTGGTGAGGTCAATTAAGGAATTGACCACTGTGGCATACTTGGGGATAAAGCGGCGGTAAAAACTGTCTAACCCCCAGTAGAAATCTCACTGAGCCTTCGTCTTGGGGATTGCTGCGTCCACCAAGGCCTGGACCTTGGTGTCAATGGGTTTCACTCTGCCATTGCCCATTATAAATCCCAAATATTGTGTCTCTTTCTTGGCAAACACATTTTCACAAGTTAGCTGTCAGCCGGGCTGCCCTTAGAGACTGAAGGACGGCTGTGATCCTAGCCAAATGCTCTTGCCAGGTGGAGCTGTAAATAACCATATCATCGATAAACGCTGCCGCACATTCACAATGTGGATGTAAAACCTGGTCCACCCGTCTCTGAAAGGCAGCGGGAGCACCATGTAGCCCAGGGGTGTCAAAAGTATTCGCATGCCGAATACTGCCCTTGGGGGTACTTTATCCGGCCCCCGCAAAGTTCATTCATTACAGTGTAATTTGACCCGGCACAGTTTATTGGGTTATTACGCTTAAGAACTCCAAATCCCATCAGCCATCAGAAAAGCAGCAGGAAGCTCAGAGCTAAAGAAACAGAAGACAGCGAGAGAGAGCCAATCATATCTCGTGCTTGGTGCTTAAGGCATGTTTTCCATTAGACACTGTAGCCTACTGGCCGTCAAAAACGGTGATATAACTCAATGCCCAAGAAAAGAAAGATCGATAAGGAAGGCAGATTGTTTCGGGAAAGGTGGGAGTATGAATTTTTATTTGTAGAGCAGCAAGAAAACCCATTTGCTTGGTATGGAAGATACGTATTGCGGTGATGAAATAATTAAATTTAAGGCACCACTATGAAACGAAACAAAGAAAAATATGACGAGTTTGAAGGAAAGCAAAGGCAAGAAAAGCTGGCTGAATTAAAAAGAACCCTTGATTTACAGCAGAACGTAAAAAGGCAAAAAGTGAAAGTGATGCGTCAGTGGAGGCAAGTTACCTTGTGTCAAAGCTAATTGCAAAGTTGTCAAATCACTTTTCTGAGGGTGCTTCTGTAAAAGACTGCATGCTTAAAGTCACAGAAATAGCCTGTCCTGAGAAAAAGCAAGTGTTTTCCAATGTCACCACTGTATTCTACACCAGCAAGCCTTGTGTGGGAAGGTGCTGAAAATGGATCAGGTAATGGTCACGGTTGTGAAAATGATACATTTCATCAGGGTGAAAGTTTTGAATCACCGGTAATTCCAAAAGTTGCTTGACGTGCTTAATGCTCAATATAGTGTTTGGCCGCACCACACCGAAATTCACTGGCTTAGCCGCGGTGCAGTACTTACAAGGTTCTTTGAATTGCGTCAAGAAATATACATTTTCATACACAATAAAGTTAAAGAAATTAGACAGCTTTCAGATGCAAAGTGGTTGTGTGATTTGGGATTTCTCTGCGATATAACTGAACAGCTCAACAATTTAAATGTGAAACTGCAAGGCTGTAAACAAGTCATAACTGAAATGTATGACAGTGTTAAGGAGCTTCAGTTAAAGTTACACATGTGGGAAAAACACAAGCAGCAAGGAAACCTTTCCCATTTCCTAACGTGCCAAGCTGTGTGTGATTCTATGGCGGATTTTACTTTTCCTGGTAGTGTGTTTGCTGCAAAAATAAACGTGTTGCGTTTGGAATTTGAGCATTGTTTTTCAGATTTTTTCAAAGTAGCAGTTCCAGTTCCAGCTTTTTTCAAACCCATTTAGCATAGATTTGGAAACTGCACCTGAAGACATCCAGATGGAATTTATTGAATTGCAGTGCAATAGCGCACTGAAGGCGAAGTTTGATTCTGTCTCGGCTGAGCAGTTTTACCCATTCCTTCTAGACACATTCCCACAGCTCCGCATTCAGGCTGCACGCATCATGTCAATGTTTGGCAGTACTTACTTCTGCGAACAGCTATTTTCACTGATGAAGATTAATAAAACCACTCAAAGATCTCGTCTGAATGACAAGCATCTACACTCCATGATAAAGATCGTTTCAGCACAAAACATTAATCCCGATATTGACAAGCTTGTCTCATGAAAAATGTGCCAGATTTATTCAGTAAATGAGAATGCAGAGGACAGCAACTTGGTAAGACAGATAACCTGTGTTTTAAATTAGTAAGTCATATATAACATACATGTGTATGTATTAAAAGCTGTGAATATGTGTATATGTAAAACGTGTGCATTTTGTGGCCCGCGAATCAAACCTTAAATTAAGATATGGCCCTTGGTAAAATTGAGTTTGACACCCCTGATGTAGCCCAAACGGCATGGCTGTAAAATCAAACAGCCCCTCTGGTGCTGAAAATGCAGTTTTCTCTCTAGAACTATGAGTTAACGGGATCTGCCAGTATCCCTTCATCATATCCAAAGTGGAAATAAACCTTGCCATCCCCAGTCTATCTAGAAGCTTGACGACCCAAGGCATGGGATATGCATCAAACTTGGCAATAGCGTTTACCTTGCGGAAGCGGTTGGTGCTGTCCTTTTTGGCCACTATCACAATTGGACTGCACCACTTGCTCCTGGAAGGCTCAATCACCCCAAGTTCGAGTATGTCCCATACCTCTTTGCGAACTTTCTGGGATCTGATAAGGTCTCTCTCACACCGTGACACCTGGGGGAGAGGCAGTGGCATATTTAACAAGATTAGTTCTACCGCGCAGCTCATGTTGCTGATCAGGAAGTAACTGTTCCTCCACTGAAATGTCCTTTGTGCTAGAGGTCTTTAGCTCATGGCCCAAATCATCCTCTAATTGCCTGGGGCTATAAAATAAGGCTCCGTTGCCTGCCAGGGCTTTAATAAATTTATATGGTATATGGTAAACATTACCAATCATTTCTCTTTCGGCTTTTTCTACAACATTTACGTGTGCGGTCGGGACTGCCATTAATTTCACCAATTCTTTATAGTTTGGCCAGTCTCGACCCAGAATTACTGGATGTGGTAGCCTTTCAGCCACCCCAACTACCAGGTGACGTTTTATCGGACCGACCGATAAGTATACTTTGACTGTGGGGTGTGTTGCCGTGTCTCTATTTATACAGGAGATAGCCACCTGACCTTTTGGCTGCCACAGCACACCGCCCAAAAGAGACATTCTAATTAAGGTCTGACCACACCCTGTATCCACTAATGCATGGGTTTTCACACACCAGAACCGATACAGAAGCAATGCAACAGATTGGAAAACTGCCAGATCAATAAAACTAAAAGACATTGCTAGTGACAAAACTATGATCAAGACTAGCACATATTCAACATGCCATAGTAATTATGAGTGCCTTTTCTGAGAGTATTTCAACATACTGTAAAACAGGATTTCTTTGCAGCAGCTTAATTTCTCTAATGACCTACAAGTCCATTTTTGCTGCAATAAATGTTAGCGCTTCTTTTTCTTTTAATGTACGGCACATGTATGAATAATATATTTCACGGCACATTAATTTTGCGAATTTTTAATAAACACAAAATTAGCAAACATTTCTTGCTCGGGAAATGTTCTTGTTTTACAGTATATGGCAATAAATCATAAATACCAGGCTTATCAAGTCAAGTCCCTTCGAAAATTGACTCTCGTGCCTTTCAAATCTGCAATAATCTTTGTCATAAAACTCGGGGCATTTTTCCACGGCAAGTATTATTTTTTTCCTCTGTCGTTTTGGATACTGCTTCACCCTGCTGGACCACGTGCATTGAAGCTGTTCTCTGATTGGTCAATTCCCTAGTTGTCGCATGACAAATCGCAAAAAGGACTAGGACTCAGTTCTATTTATTTCGCATCGCTCTGGTGTCACCCCCCGTGTCACCTGTCGTGGTCGCCGGTGGTGTGAATGACACTTAACAAAAGTATAGGTTCTATTAATTTTGTTGCATCGCTGAACAGTTTCGCTTCTTGCATCACACCTGGTGTGTAGCAGCCTTTAGTTTCAAAGTCAGCGAGCAACAACGTTTAAGCATTTCAACAGTTTGTCTTCATCAGAACATTTCTGATAATGACAAACTGTTGAAACGTGTAAACATTGTTGCTCGCTGACTTTTGAAACATGAATATGAAAGAATAAAGATACTTTTATCTACAAACTGACTACGGACGGACCAGGATTAATCCAAGGGAGTTCCCTCTGCCTGTGGTTTTCCAGTCAGGTATTTGAGAGAGAGAGAGAGAGAGAGAGAGAGAGAGAGAGAGAGAGAGAGAGAGAGAGAATATATGCATCTTTCCAGTCATATGCGGTTTTCACAATCATGTCAAAATTGTAGATATTAGTACTGCCACAGCTGTATGTTTTACCACTGTACTTTATGCATCCAGGGTATGGATGTAAATAGTGTTTAATTGGGTATTCAATTATACTCTTGTTACTTTGCTAATTTAACCTATAACAAAAAGTGACATTGGCATATACATCTATTCCATACACAATCAAAATATTGCTTATGTTATTGTACTTACCAAGAATCATTTATCCAGTGCTGAAGTTACAGAACAAAAATCAGTTTGAAGGCTAACATTTTTTATAAACTGCTGAGAACTCATGAGGACTTGTAGCAACTTGAAATAAAAAAATACAACTTTCAAAATTTTTTTTATGTATAAACACATGCTAACTTTTTTAATGCATACCATAATTTTACAAACCTTATTAAGTTCTTTAATATACAAACAGGATACTTACTTTAGTGGTGGTGTGTTGTTTACCAATGAACTTGTGGAGAAGCACAAGTGATAAACCCAAAACTTGGTTTGCTATAACTCTGGGGAAAACATTTAAATCCACTTCCCCATGACTGAGGTGATCCCGAATGCGAGGACCCTCTTGATTGTTCAAAAAATCCCAAAGTATTTCCTGTAAAATTCAAGTTGAATACTAAATTAGAAGATTAGTACAGTGATTATCACAAATCTAAATCAGGCAGTTCAGCTACATTCTGTGACCTGTGATGAATTCAATCTTTATAGATGCTTGGTTCTCAACTTTGCTGTAAAAATGTTTTCGTCACATGCAATACCGTATATTGTACAATGCAAAATGTTTATTTCTGTAATTTTAAATCTGTTTCCCCTTCAAGGTTAATTGATGATACAATCGCAGGGAACACACACAGCCTACTAAATACTGAGGTTTTGACTCACTCTTATGGTCACAACTAATACAGCAGTTATTTATAAATGTACTCACTGTATTTTTTTTTTTAACATTGCGCTGTGTCCTTTTTACAATTAACAATACAATGAATAGTAGTTGGTACAAATGAGTACAATACGGTACTAAAACTAGTCAATATCAACAGCAGAGTTAAGTGCAGCACATTCAAAAGAATTAAAGGACAAACATGTCAAACTTTTCTAAACCACAAGAATAAAAAGTGAGTATTTTAAGGGAGCACTCTTTACACACTGAAATTGACAAATGTGTGTAACATCATTCAATTAAATAATCCATGGCAGTATGACAACAGGCAATACCTTGCATAAGAACAAACTCAGGGCTATTTGCATCAGGAAATGGTCTTACTACAGGGTTCAAGACTGTGTTTATGTACAGTAGAGCTGTAAACAATAATATCTGTGCAACGTTTGATTCTTAAATTGTTTTGCGTAGCGTAGCAAAGGAGGGCATTTTTTTTCAGTTAATGATTACCCGGATATTTAGCTAGCAACTGTTTTATAAGGATATATAGAGAAATATGGAGGTTGCGTATGTGTTGTGATCACAGCCACCATTATGCGCTCAATTTTATTGTCATTCATTACATTCTTATTGCCATTGAGGGCTCAACAAGACCATGTAAATTCTACAAAGGAACATTCTGAAGTGATGCATTTGTGGAAGTGAAGATAACTAATGAGGCTTTCTAACATGCATAATTGCAAGGACACTGGTCCCTGAATATTGGAGTAAAAGAGAATTGGAGTAAAAGAGAAACATTTTCTTACCATGATTCGGTCACCAAGCATCAGAGGAATGCGATTTATTTCTTCATTATTCGTGTTTTTAGCAAGTATCTAAGAAAATAAAAGTTCAATACATTATCAGATATTGTATAATTCTTTTAGAACTGGAAATGTATGTACCAAGTGCACTATAATAGGGTAAAGGCCAAAGCAAAAGGTAGCCTTACATATTGCCCAGAATTAACCCTGATTTTAACTTATTTTTAACATGGCAGGTCTGTTCTGAAAATATCATTAACCAAAACAGACGACTGTGGACATGTGGCCTGTAATACAAAACATCCTTGTATTCCAGTTGCTGTGCGGCTCTGCTTTTACAAGACAAGGGTTTTGCGACCTAACCCAAATAAAATTTAAATGTTAGCACAAAAGATCCAGAACAGTATCCAGAATTTAAATGGTATCCAAAGTTGCAGAACTGTACTCAAGTGCTTGATAAAAGGTTATAATGTTACAATGCAATTGTAAATGAAAATGCACAAAAGTAACAAAAGAGATTATGGATTAAAAAAATAACTTATTTAACACTGTTTAATGAACATTACAGTGTAAAGTTACTGTCTGAAGTATTCAATGCTAATTGACGTGTATTCTGTTGCCCAACTGCTGATACCTTTTTTTATGAGGCCTCTAATCAATCTATCTCGGCAATGCCAAAGAAATCACCTATACCGACTCCAGGCCATGACGGCTTCTCTTGCTCTCCACTGGTCTTGGAGGGTCACTGTCATCCATGTCTCTCTGAATCTTTTAAGATGTCAGAAATGGTTGAATGTCCAAGAGACAGTTTATTGCCTTTAAACGCATGTTAAATCATGCAACACCTGGAAGCTTTAGGATTTCTCTCATGGAAAAGACAAACTGCTTTTTTGTTGACTGCATTTTTGGTGAAACTCTCTTAAGCACTGTAACTGCACACAGACTTAACTGTGCATGTGAAAGAAAAGCAAAACAAAAACAAAACAAAAAACGTGGGCTGTGACGGATAATCAGATAAACTGTATCACTGAAGAGATGGGCTATGTACAAAGAAACTGGTGTGAAATTGCGTGTGATGGATCAGTGCTGGTTTTGTTATAGATATATAATGGGAATTGAGTTTATTCTTAATACACAAGGACAGTAAAATGTGACTGATGGTATCTGATTAACGTATATATCCGAGTGCTAACTGTATATGTAGGAATCATATCAGAAAATACATATATACACATACATACAGATATACAGGCTTAATAAATCACTTACCTGATCAAAAGTTGTGTAAAGTGTTGAAGACTGAAAAACATCAGATATAAAATAATAAGACATTTTGAAGAGTAAAAGAGTGAGATGTGAGGAAACATGCAGTGGGTCCAGAATGTAACTGACATGAAGAGAAGAGAACACCTGTTTTTGGGTAAGTTCTGTGGTTTTAACCTTATAAGATATTAGTATAGGGTGAGTCATTGTATAGGCAGAGGGCTAGTACTACTTAAAAGCATTGTAGCTTTATACAAGCAGGGGCATCGCCTTACAGTTGTTATGTATATATAAAAAAAACTCTGACCTGGGGTACATAACTTAATTATTATTTTTAGTTTTTTTAAATATAAATTTCACAATGAGTCATTCTATTCTATTCTAAATTATACTCTTGTTAAATTATGTATGTTTTAATTATTATTGACAATGGTGTTATATTTTACTGAAAGAAGGACCACAACAGTCCTGGGTGTGTATGGTGTATATGAGTTAAGAAATTTTAAATACAGTATCCACTTGGTTTGATATTACATTAACTGACAGCTGCTGCTGTTATGGTTCTAAGGATAGTTCTAGGTACTTACATACAGTAGGAGTAAAGGAATATTGTTTCTTGTCTAGAGTATATTTTGATTATATAATAATATTCTGAAGGTTTCACAACTGAATCCCACTAGTCAAGGCAAAAATGGAGAATATTATACAAAACCGAAGTCATAAATTATGATGTCAGGGATAAAGTAACAGTGCTCAAGGCGTAATTTCAGGCCTGCTGCAATCATGGAACTTGAAGGTTAATGGTTACATTTTCTGAATGGGTCAGTATACCCAAGCCATCGCAGGGGCAAGATTGCCGAACAGCCTTGTGCGTTACCACGCGAAACCCCAGTAACAAGTAGCTAGGGCTAAAAAACTGAGGGAGAAACTCACCTCTATGCCTGTGTTGTAAGTATCAACTGGAAAGCCACCCTTAACACTCTAGTTTGAAAACCAGGATTTTGAGGATCCACAACATTGTGTCTTTAGAACCTGGTAAAGGGAGTAGCCCACACTGCTGCATTATAAATGTCCATGACAAAACCCTTGAACAAAGCCTACAACGCTGCCATGCCCCTGGTGGAATGGGCAGTGAGCTTTTCTGGAGGGGGCGCATTGGCTCACTCATAGGCAGTCTTGACTGTGTCTGCTATCCATCTCCTCAGACAGGACTTGGCCATGGGATTTTGCCCCATATCAGACAAAAAAATGTTCAGACTGCCTCCAAATTTTTGTCCTCTCAATATAATACGCTAGAGCCCACACTGGACAGAGCGTATGGAGCTGTTGCTCTCTGTCAGACTGGAAAGGTGGTGGATGGAAAGGAGGTGGATGGAAAGCCTCAAATTCCACAGACTGGTTGACATGAAATGCCAAAATAGCCTTTGGCAAAAAAGCAGGATGGGTATGGAGCGTAACCTTTGTGCTAACTTCTGCAAACATTAAGCAGCCTTTCACAATTGAGAATGCCTGCATCTCACTCACCCGCTTTGCGGAGGTGATTGCAAGCAAGCCCCTTTCAAAAATTGCCCAGCCAGGAAGCTAGCTCTTATTTTGACATGACAAGCTGAAATAGACCTTTAATGTAGAGGGGGATTTCCCCTCGTCAAATTGCAATATAACTGCCACGAGACAGATCATGTGGTCGAACCCCGAGGCAGGTTCCACATCTGAAAGACACCCCACTTGTACCCATACTGGGACACTTGGATGCTGCTCTGGCATTTCTGCCTTATTGGACAGACCCAGACGGCTCATGTGCAGCTGTTCAGGGGCCAGACCCATAGCTGCAGGCTCGATGGGTCAGGATGCCATAAGGTCCCCCGCGATTGACTGAGTAGGTTGCGCCTATTGAGCGGCCAGTTGTGGAGGCCGCCAAGAGCCGAATCACAGTTGAAAACCAGTCTCCTTGGCCAACTAGGATGGGGTCTAACTGGGTCTTCTAAGAGTACCTTGGGCCGGTGCATACAGCAGCGTACAGCAGCTGCCTCGGTCACTGGTGTGCCAAGGCATCTATCACCAGCGGGTCCCCACCTCCTATTATGAAGAAAAAGAGGGGGCATCGGATTGATTCATGACAGGCAAAGAGATCTATCTCTGATCTACCGAATTTCTCCCAAATGAGGCTCACCACCTCAGAATGCAGACTCTACTGTGAGGCGTTGAGAACCCCCCTTGAGAAGTGGTCCACCACCCAGTTTGTCACCCCAGGCAGGTGAACTGTCCTCAATGAGAGAAGGTTTTTGTGTGCCCAGAACAAAAGCTTGCAGGCCACGTGATGGAGAATGGAGGACCCGAAGCCATCCTGGTGGTTTACGTACACCACCACTGTTATATTGTTCATACAGACAAGGCCATGCCTCCCTTGAACCTCCTGCAAAAAATTCTGCAAGGCAAAGTAAACTGCCTGCAGCTCCAAAATATTAAAATGGAGACCATGCCAAGGGGGGTTCCACACTTCCTGCCATTCCACACAGCACCCCAGTGTTCGTTGGATGACCTCCCTTCTGGTGACACTGCCCAGCGTTATGCCAAGGCATAGATGGACAGGCTGTTTCCAGCAAGAGAGTGCCTTTAGACAGTGACGCAATCTAGAGCAGAGGTGGGCAAGCTACCAATCCTGGAAAATAGAGACCAGCTCTGCCTCTTACCCACTCTGAATGAGCAGGCATAACCTCTTAAGCTTGGTTGGGAATAATTAATAATTGGGAGGGGCAATTAATTAAAACCATTACACATCTCAGATAGTTACTCTTGATTGGGTATTGTAAATGTATTTACTTGTTAATACTTCCCACAATAATACTTCCCACATAACTGAGATCTGGAAAGTATGAAATCCGTTGAACAATAAAGCAATGTGCTTGTTAAGTATATGGGGCACAGTGTACTCTGTGCTTCTTGCCCTGACTTAGCCAGCTGTTTCGAATACAGCATCAGACAGTACACACTCAGGGGCTGTGACATAGATGAGGGGTGTTACACAAGGCAGTACCTACCACTACTGAATATTCACAGACTTCAGTGAACCCTCTAGCCTACTGGTACCACTAGGTAACTACAATGCAAATTCCTTTAAAATAAATAGTGAACTGTGATGAGTCAAAGGGGTTTCGGTCTGCAATTCAGCCTCCCAACAGTAGAAGGCATCAAACCAACTCGGGATTTCCCTTACCAAGGTCTTGTGACCATGACAAAAGTCATCTTTTTAAGGGGCGGCACCTTGGTGAGGGGCGGAAGTACGAGTATGTAAATTCCAGCCACTGGAGTCAAGTGAAATTAAGGATACCTGTCAGTTTGGGATTGGTGATCCACTGACTACCAGGGCGGGGTTTGCATACTAAAGGGAATGTGCTACTGTGTTCGGGGTTGGTCCTAAGGAATAGAGGCGGGGAAAAAAAAGGCTGGAGGGAAGTACTTGGTTGTTTGGACTGTGTCACGAACGGGGGCCTTACTAACTGGTTCTTTTCTGTTTTTATTGCTTTTGTTTTATTTTTGGATTAAAGCAGAACGCGACGAGGACTAAGAGGCTCCCGTTCCTTTGTTTTTGATTACTCCCGCACTCCCTCCCTCACATCCTTTTTTATTATTTATTTTTCTTTTTTTTCTCGTGTAATATTAAATAAAATTTTAATTGTTACACGTAAATCACTGTCTGGAAAATCCATTTGTACTCACACGCCTCACATGAACATATACTACACTCTAGTGGACAATAATAAAATTACAATTAAAGATTATTTTATTTTAGATTTTCACAATTATAAACAAATACTACCATCTTGTGGTCATTTTAATTAAGTACAACTGAAACACATTTAATTAAACAATATTCCTTTTTAGTGGAATTAATCTGTATAACACATTAACTTTAATAAGTAATTAAATTACTATTATTACCACTTTTGTTTTATTCATCGAAATACTTTTAGTATTATTTTGAGAACTATCAACATTTTAATATTTTGATATTACAATTGGAAAAACTTTTACAAGTTCTCCTTCATTATCTGCCATTCAGTGTTTCTTTTCCATTCCAACTAAGTACATTTTTAACTTTAATTATACACACATTTGCCAAATGTTCCACACAAGTTACATTTACAAACAACACAACATGTTGGAAGGGTCAACAACCCATGGTGCAACTACTGAAAGTTCCCAGGATGTGGGACTGACAGACCTGTTCATCAAATGCACTGCAGACCCGTCAAAAGCCTGAGACAGTGCGAATATTGAAATTGAACTTCTAGAATGTACAGAATTTCCTCAACTGGAAAGGTCAAAGCAACAGCTCACCAGGAGACTTGCAAAAAACAGTAAAAAAAACTGATCAGCTAGTGCATGTATCCAGAATAGAAATGCTCCTACAAAAGGAGTTAACAATGACACAGACACAATTCCACAAACTAAGGGGAAGATTCGATCAAGCCATTGAAAGGGTAGATGACTTAAACCAAGAGCTGGAAGAACAAGGGGAACAGGCTGCTCAAGAAATGGAACTTCAGACGAGGAAATGCGAAGTCAAGGAAAACCTAGCCAATAGGGAGACTGAAGATTTAGAATGAAAAATTGAAAAATAAAGGTGAGGAGTCAAGGCTAAAATTCCTATTAAAGAAGAGCTGGAGAACAAACAAGGAAGATGGGTTAGAAGGATACCGGCTCTGGAAACAGAGGGAGAACAACATGCTGTTGAAATGGTTCAGAGAAAGGCTTGAGTTGAAAATATCTACAGTCTGAGAAGGAACGCCTAGATGATAAGATTGATTAATTGACATAGAGATATAGAAAGGCTTCAGGAGTTTGGGAGCTGAAACACGAAACCAGAGCTCGATGAGTAAAGGAATACCCCAGACACCCTGAGGAGGACTATAACATGGAAAAGGCAGACCATGTGTCAGCTCGGTCCCAAGCACTAATCCAAATGTGTCAAGACATGGCTGAGCTGTGCGAACGCATGGATGAAATAAACTGACCGGTCCCAGACACAAGGAAACCACAAAAACAATACGACAAGACCCTGGAAACTTATATTGGGAGTGTCACCCGACAGCCGAAAGAGCGTACGCCACTGAGCAGAGGGTTTCCCTGAATGGAAAGGTGGAAAAATTACGCTTACCAGCATCCTGCAGAACCAACGCGCTCTTCAATGCTTTCCCACCATGAAGACGCAGCAATGAGCCTACAGACCGACCTCAGGGCTGTAAGAGCCACCGCAACAAGTAGAGGCCCTAACGTTAACCTAGAACAACCGAGATCTCCTATTGAACTCTTTTGCCAAGTTCAAGCCAAACAATCTAGGGACGAACATGACATAACATATAGCAGCCCAGTATGCCATCACTAGTCCGAAAGAGTCTGACAGTTCAATGATGGGCAACAGTCCTACCTGCAGAAGACAAGACCTATCCAAATTGGCCGCGGGGAAAACGGATACAAAAATATGCAAAATATATCGGGACCCACTCTCTGCAATCAAGCAATGGTGAGCCGAGCCATGAAGACAGAGAAGTCTCCAGAAGACTTCTGGCTTTCATTCCTCCCGATGTCTTGATTACTTAATTGGTCTAATTATTTGATTAATTAGATACATTTATCACTTCTCTCCAGGCCTCAAAATGTTTTCTAGGTAGCGTACCTTGAATCAAACACATTTTTTAAATCATCGATTGTAAAAAGTATGGAACCCCCAAGGCTTCTAAATTGCTCATTTGCTTAATTAGACATTTTTACTTGTTTTCAGCTCTTGAACAATTGTATATTTCAAGTGAGCATTTGATAAGTAATTTGAACTGCAACTGTTTAAAACCTGAAAAGAAGTAGAAATGTCTAATTAAGCAAATTATCCATTCAATTAAGGGTCTAGTTAAGTAATTGAGAGCTCAGCTGATATGAAAACCAGTGGACAGAGGGGGTCCCCAGGACCGAGTTTGAGAAGCCATGCCCTAAAGGGACATTGTGAAAACATTTTTAAAAAATACTATCTTGTGCTCACCAGACACTCTCTTGTGCTCACCAGTTAATATCTTGCTGACTGCAGCAGACACCTCGGGCTGGTTTTTCAAAACTTTTAATCTGGATCATATTTGTGATGGAGATTACCTTTATGTGGATCATACTGACCTGGGTTTTCAGAAAATGTCACTGCTGGATTACATTTATCCAGATAACAAATAATCATGATTACGAAATCCAGTTTTTGAAGTAGGCTGGTTCTTAATTTTTTTTTAAAAGAAGTCTTATTTATGCTATAACCTAATTTAACAAAATAAATAAGATAGTGGTAATAATGATTAATCTACACTTTATTTAGTTTTATTTTTTTTTAACAAAAACTAAATTACTTTTAATGTTAGTGCACATTTAACGCATTTAAATAATGGTTATTTTATTTATACCCACTTAGCAGAAATTAAATAACTAAATATAAATTGAATAAAAATAAAACTTGTGAAAAAAGGATCTGTGTTTTTAGACATCTCTTCATCGTATTCCTCGTCGGTCGGGTGTCCAGCATCTCAGACGAGTTTTAAGGAGGCGTAGGTGAAGCATATGCGTATGCTTTTTTTATTAAAGCTATACCACTAAATATGTGTTTTCCTTTTTGCTTGCATGGATACAAAACTTAAATAAATATTTAAATATTATATTCTAACACTATTTGGACATATACTGTGTGTTTGCTATGACAATTCAAACAAAATATCGTTATTTTATGATCATTTAAAAGCTAAATCCATCTCCGCAGTAGGATCACAATAATCCTGGTATCTTCTCTTTAAATTCTGAAAACCCCAATTGCAACACTTAATCTAAAAGTGTTATCGGATTACCAAAACTAAATCTAGATCACAGTAATCCCAATCGCATTTCGATGTTTTCAAAAACCCAATTGCACAATATAATCCAGATCAAACACGGAAATCCAATTACCACAGTTTTGAAAAACTGGCCCCTGGTATTCTTGGTGGATAGGTTTGGAGACATTCACTGTATTTATTCATAGCACAACAACTATGCAAAAACTGGTGTGCTTTTAGGCTCATGCTATCTGAACATAAATACATTAATTTAGTGCATCCAATTTTATTATCTTATTCCTTGAAACATTTCACCCAGTTACAAAAACAA
This sequence comes from Polyodon spathula, assembly GCF_017654505.1. Lineage (NCBI taxonomy): Eukaryota > Metazoa > Chordata > Actinopteri > Acipenseriformes > Polyodontidae > Polyodon > Polyodon spathula. Next base: position 50,769,478 of record NC_054538.1, on the reverse strand, counting down.
ATGTGACAGGAGAAATTTGAGTCATCAATCAGTATTTGCAACTTAATTATCTCGATTTATCATGGTGAAAAGTATGTACACATATGCCCTTTAGATTATACCATAGGCTACATCATACAACAGTTCGTAGCTCCCGAAAGACTAACTTGCAAGATAAAGCTATTTTACCCCATGAAAGACTTCATGTCAAGGAGTAAATTGAGTCACATCTCAGTGATTTGCGAGTTATTATTGGGACCAACACATTGATGATCAAGTCCAATCATGCTTTTGATTTCAGAAAGTGGTTGTAACTGCAACAAAAAAATGATTACTGTCATTTTGACAGATGAGCAATGCAAAGACAGAGAGAAATTACAAAATAAGTGAAAATCAAATGAGGCTACCGCAATCTCTATTAAGTATTAAGCACTAACTCGTGCTCTCCAGATACTAACCTTTTTTTAATTCACACCATGTCCCTTTAGACCAGAGCTTCTCAAACTGGTTGCTGGTTTTCATTCCAACTGAGCTCTTAATTACTTAACTAGACCCTTACTTGAACAGATCATTTGCTTAATTAGACTGTTTTACTTGTTTTCAGCTCTTGAACAGTGGCATATTTCAAGTTAGCTGTAACATTTGATAAGTAACTTGAACTGCAACTGTTTAAGAGCTGAAAACAAGTAAAAATGTCAAATTAAGCAAATTATCAGTTCAATTAAGGTTCTAGTTAAGTAATTAAGAGCTCGGTTGGAATGAAAAACCAGCAGCCACAGGGAGTCCCCAGGACCAAGTTTGAGAAGCCCTGCTTTAGACGGTCCATAGTAAAAGGCCTTGAAAAAAATATTAAATGTGTCTAAGTGAACAATTAGATCAGTTATGTTAATTGACAGCTTGACAGTTGGAATGAAAACCAGAAGACCCTGCGACCCTTAGGACTGGAGTTTGACACCCCTGATCTTGATCCTGTGATGTGTTTAAGTACTAAGGTTACAAACAAAGGCATATTAGACCCATAAATGGACAGAATATGATTGTTGAACTGGAATAAATATTACAAACTAATTACTTATTACTAAATGACAAATGGTTTGGCCAATCGATGATAGTCAAATGGAGGGTTTTTGATAGGACAGCAACATACTAAAGGGCTACACTGTCATAGGTTTTTACACCTGGACTCAAAGCATTTACCTCAGCAGTCAGAAGCCTGTCCGGGCAGTTGTTTGCTTTTGTATAAACCCATCTTAGGCTGGCCTCTAGTTGTGGTAGTATAAGTATCACACAGTCTGCATACCTGAAAGCAAATGAAACAGAAGCAGTTTATTATTTATTATTCCAAATTAAAGAAATTTAATCAGAGCACTGTATTTTTTAAAGAGTAAAAAAAAGGGCAGTGTTAAATACTGGAAATGCTGTTAAAATGCATTTCTGGTACAGATTTGTATCCAGAAAGTAACCATACAGTGGTTCTAATTTTTATTTAACAAGAATTTTGATTGTTTCAAAGTCCTAATGTCCCATATTGAGCAAGCCTTATCATATTTCATTATTATCAAATTATATGGGATGTCTGTGACGGGACAGTTATTAATGTATACAGCTGAAGTGGAAACCACTTTGACCAGACTGAAAATGTGCTAGATTTATTTATTTATAATAACTTATTTACAAATTTTGGGGGGATTATTGTGAATGGCAGAAGTGTTTGTTTGAATGTGAAAATAAAAAACTTTTGACTGGTTTATTGCACCCTATAATGTGCACAAAAAGTAATGTTGCTATCCTAAACCTCTGTTTAAAAATGCATCTTATGAAGTGAACAGCTGAAGCTGGAAGTTTTTTATTTTTTAATAAAAAAAAAAAAAAAAGTGGTTGAGTTTGTCACACCTGTTACTGAAGTGTGTAGACCTAATTTAAATGTGTGCTATATTTATACATATAAATAAAACAAATAATGCAAAAGTATCAAAACGTTAGTTGAGGTCCTGAACAATAGTGAACCTGGAATAAGCAGTGAACTGAGCAAAGCTGCAGAACAGAAAGGAATGCAAGAGACAGGTAGAACCTCAGATTCAAACTACTTGATCGTAGACCGTCCTTACTACCCGGTTCCAAAATTAGTTAAAATAAATACCTGGACTCAAAGGAGTGCAGTAGCTTACCCCTTGGTGTCTTACTGCAAATACATGGAAGCTGCTTTGCTGTACATGTATTGGAGATATAAAATTAGTTTAGTTTGTCCGATTACTTTTACTGCATTCTATCGGTACATTGATTGAATTCAAGTGTGACGTCATAATTAATAGTGTCATATGTAAAATATAATAAAGGGCTATAACAACAACAATACAATACACTAGCATGTTAAATAATACTTTTGTGTGTGTTTTTTGGGGGACTGACAGTGAGCCTGCTAGTTAGTATAAGCGGTTATATTTTCGCAACTACAAAAACAATACATGAAATACGTTGAGTTTTCTAATCCAATTTTGCAATGAAACCAAGTAGTATTATAATACAGTATAACAAATGAAAGCCTGTGACAGAGAAAGAATGAATCTTGGTTAAAAAGGTGGAAGTCGACCACCTAAAAAGGGGGCAGAGCCACGGTACACCAAGTCATCGCCCAGACGGGAAGCGATGTGTAAACCGCGGATTGGAAGAAGATCCCACTCACTAACCAAGGGGGCATGGCTGACAGTACAAAAGAGGACATAGCTAAGCGATCTGTTCCTTTGTTATGGGTAAGGTTAATTGTAGGCCCTTTGCTACCGTCTGATTCCGGGTATACGCATATATTAGTGGTGGTAGATTATGCAACGCGATACCCAGAAGCAGTTCCATTGAGGTCTGCAAGTGCATCTGCGATAGCCAAAGAACTTAATGGCTGATCGTGGAACAAACTTCTTGACTCAAAGATTACAGCAAGTATACAAAATACTCAAAATATGTCCCATTCAAAACTCTGTTTGTCATCCACAGACAGATGGTTTGGTGGAACGTCGACAGAGTGGGCGAGGTTACTGGGCCATCCAGGGCAGAGGCACCAACCGCTTCTGCGTTAATTTCTGTAAGGTATATGCTATTGCCAAATTCGATGCCTACCCCATGCCTCGGGTCGACGAGCTTCTCAACAGACTGGGAATGGCCAAGTTCATCTCAACTTTGGACCTGATGAAGGGATACTGGCAGATCCCATTAACTTGCAGCTCTAGAGAGAAAACTGCATTTTCTACTCCTGATGGTCTGTGCCATTTGGCCTACATGGTGCGCCCTTCTTCCTATCAGAGACTGATGGACCAGGTCTTACACCCACATTGTGAGTATACAGCAGCGTATATTGACGATATGGTTATCTACAGCTCCACCTGGTGAGAGCATCTGGCTAGGATCACGGCCGTCCTTCAGTCTCTAAGGGTAGCCCGACTGACAGCCAACTTGAGAAAATGTGAATTTGCCAAAGAAAAAAAATAAATATTTGGGATTTATTATCGGAAATGGGCAGGTAAACCCATTATCACCAAAGTCAAGGCTTTATTGAACATGGCAATCCCCAAAACCAAGTCTCAGGTGAGGTTTCTATCGAAGATTTATCCCCGAGTATGTCACAGTGGTCAATCCCTTAGTAAACCTCACTAGAAAGTGTGCTCCAAATTTGATTAAATGGTCAGGAGAATGTCAGGGGGCGTTTGACATTGCCAAGCCTCCACCCTCATCGCACAAAAGATTTTAACAAAAGATTCATCCTCCACACCGACGCTTCGGATGTTGGTCTGAGGGCAGTCTTGTCCCAAAAGGCAGATAGAGTAAAGCACTCATCGTGTATCGCAGTAAAAAGCTGCTCCCTCGGGAGTGCAACTACTGCATCGTCAAAAAGGATTGTTTGGCCATAAATGGGCTGCTCACTCTTTACAATATTACCTTTTGGGACATTCATTCTATCTTGTCACAGACCATGCCCCACTCAAGTGGTTAAGAATAATGAAGGACAGTAATGCCCGGATAACTCTGTGGTATCTGGCATTGCAGCCCTTCATGTATCATATGATTCACCGTGCAGGGAAAGACCATGGGTGTAATAAGGAATAGTAGATTTAGCCAAGTGTTCCTTCGGCTCCACTCTGAGTGGTGGGATAGACAGAGGAAGAATGAATCTTGGTTATAAATCACCCTCCCGACCTGTGAGGGCGCTGTGTAAAAGGAACAGTATGCCCTAGACTGGATGCTCTGACAATTCATTCCAGGGAAAGGTGAAAGTCGGCCATCTAGAAAGGGGGAGGAGCCACAGTACACCAAGTCAATCGCCCCAGATGGGAAAAGATGTGGCAGCGGATTGGAGGAAAAAACGGTTGCACTCACTAACCAAGGGGGCGTGGCAGATGGTACAAAAGGGAACATGGTGATCTGTTCCTTTGTTATGGTTATGAGAGAACCGCTGAAGGAGAGTGAAAAAGTAACCGTGAGTGTTTAGTGTTTATTTTGTAGTTTCTAATTGTACTTGTTTGCTCTTATTAGACGGCTAACACATACCAGGAGCTGTCTCTTAAGGCCAGTACCAACCCGGACAACATTTCATAACTGCACAGATAAATTTCATCACTTGAACGTTAGCACTCACTGTGGACTTGTGATCATGTGTGTGTGTGTGTGTGTGTGTGTGTGTCTTTGTGCATGTTTATACTGTGTTTATTATTACAGGACTGTAACCAGTGGTTTAAAACTGTGCAACATACACTGCTGTGTATTGCCTGGGATTATTATTTACAGTCACCATGACCTGGATTAAAAACGGAACCAATAAAGAATTATGTGGACCGTGAATTTTGTGGTCTGTCATCTGTTACACAATGTATCAGTTCTACACCTGCGCACTGCAAACCACTTTACCACAATGCCCCATTTTCCTACTTTGAACAATGAACAGTACTTTTATTTAATGGCCATGACATACACCATTATGTTTTATTAATAAACACATTTCACCAGAAAAAAACTTGATAAATCCAATAAAAGTTAAGAAAAATAACTAGAGGTTGTTGACTCTTTTTACTCCCTAAGCAATGTGTGAATGAAACATGCTCTAAAAGCATCCTTTTTCTCAACCAAAAGTAAAATATCATGTTGACTGTAGCACTGTTTGAGGAAGGCATGTGAATTCTAAAGCGTACACCGACTACAGTGTGAGAAATAGATTACTTTTAAGGCTAGAAATATATAGAGAAAAAAGAATGGAAAGAAGGAGTTAAAATTGTGGATGAGGAAACAAATCTTACATTTCACCACCCCCCCCAAAAAATGCAACATATTTAATTATTTCTCCAGAAGCCACTCACCACAGCAAAGACAAAACAATGACAACTTTAAATGCAGTGACTTTAATAAGCATACACAAAGACAGAACATTATAGACATGTTTATAGCAAAGAATAAGTGGAGAGAACCTAGTCTGGAAGCCAAAGTCTTAATCCGCATCAGTAAACCTCCTACTGTTACACGGTAATTTATTTATATGCAGGGTGTTATTTTGTTTACTGTGGTAAAAATGGGGACGACTTTGAACCAAGTTCTCTGAAGCACTCTTAACTATGAATGCAGCATTTTCTACAGTAGCCTGTCACAGTTTACACAAACAAGATAATAAATACTGTACTACGATTATAGCTTCCAGTAGACTTCTGCAATATCATGATGTTGTTTCTATGATTATATGATGTTAAATTAAAGATCTAAATGTATTTAAAAGTAAACAAACCACGTAGGCCATCTGGGTCAAAAACACGTGCTCCTTTAGAATCTTATGGGACAGAAAAAAGGCAAGCATGTCATTCTGAAATGCCTTGCTTAAACAGTGCCCAACTTGCTGGAGATGTTGTGTAGTGATTGTATATATTATATATTTTTGTAATGTAATAAATTAGAACCAAAACAGCATGTTTTTCCCCTTTGTTTTACAACGGCATTTCCACGTTTGTTTTATTTGAAGCTGTGACAGGGCAAGGTCTGTGCTGGCTGTCTGACACATGCATAATTCTGCAGATTGAGTCAGCAGCCCCACAGGATCAGCCTGTCAATCATGGCCTTGGCAAGGAGAGGTTGGAAGAGGGTGTGGTGTCTCACCCTCTCTCTGAGTGGTCAGGAGGTGTGTCTTGGGGGGTCGTTCAACCTAGAAGAGTTAGGCTTTGCTAATCCTTCAGGCCGGGCTGCTCCTACAGATGAAAACACAGTGACACTGGGTTCGGATGCCAATACAAACAAACTGAGGAAAAAAACGGCAGCGTACCCCAGCAGGACATGTGCTGTTAGGTGGGAAAACCTGGGCAACCCCCCACAGTATAGTGAGGGAATAGCAAAGCACCTGTTATTTTGTAGTTTTGATTAGTGTTTAATTTTCCTTTTTCTTTGTGCATTGTGTTTTGGTTATTATCTCAGACACCTGTGTGTGTACCACAGCCAAACTTTTAACTTTTTTGGTATTGGGTTGAGCTTTGCAGCAGTGCCACCTTATGGTTTAAAGAAATCGGTGCACCTAAGAGGTGTTCCAAATAAAACTCCTGTCTCCCGTGTCAGTGAATTTTTCCCACCCTTCCACAGAACTGTTTAAAGTTAATGTTCAGTTTTCATTTGCTTGTTCAGCTACAAAAAGGCACAAGTAAACCTCATGTTATTACTTTATGAAAACGTGTCTATGGCCACTGTTTACTGTGGAGAAACAGCAATGGCAAGGAATGAAAAAAAAGTAATAAATAAATAAAATGCGGTGTCAACTTTATGTACTATTTATTTTTAGAATAAACAAAACAACGTTTAACTTGAACTGCTATTTGGCATCTTTTGTTTTGTAGTAAATTCACTGGGGTAAAGTAAGGCCTACACAACTTATTCTTTACTCCTGGGATATGTTTCTACTTTAACGTGTTACATATTGTAATGTCTTGCTGTGAAATACAGGCATACACACGGGCCACACCCACTGCCCCAGCTGCTATACTGTCTCTGCCGGAGTTCTGAGTAACATAATGACTTTTATTAGTTTTTGAAAACGAACGAATATTTAAATTATGAGCGAATATCCAAAAATAAAAATCCTGTGTTCGTCCCAGCACTTGTTAATATATATATTTTTTTTGTTTTTTTATATTATTATTATTATTATTATTATTATTATTATTATTATTATTATTATTATTATTATGATGATGATGATGACTCAAACCTAAAATTCTATCTGCCATGAATGGTATGTGTTGGCATTCCCAATCATAGTGGTGCAGATATTGACACCATGGGCTTTGTCTGGAACTCGGGCACATGCCAGCTAAAGGTACTACCAGTGCAAAAGGTTTTACATTTACAGGTAAAAGAAACAGACTACCCTGTAACACTACTAAATAAAACTCTTAATGTATGTTCTTCATTTACACAAGCAACACAAACAGACAATCTGTGTACTCAACTTGACTGTTTTAAAAACATAAGTGAAACAAATGTTGCCTTTTGTGATACTACAAATACAACTGTTAATGTATGTTCTTGTAACAAAGGAACACAAACAGATGATCTGTATTCCACTTGATTTATTTAAAAACATAAGTGACACAAATTTAAATGTAGATACACAACACGACACCAACATGTGAGCAATATACCGATGAATCCGCAGAGGATTCTTCAATTGAAGAAAATGTTTTTAGTCAAGATACTTTACATTGTACTTTATCACAAAAGGCAACATTGGGTAATTTTACATGTTAGGTTCTCCCATCAGCTACATTCCATTTATCAATGGCAGATTGGTCTCTGCTCCTTGAGCTAAAACGTGGGACGTATTTCCAGAAATATTCATGCAAAGCATAAATGCAAATAAAATGAAAGATTCCAGTCCTTACTGTGTCCTATCACTAAAAAACCATTGTTTCAGTACATCAGGGGGCAATGAGTCGTCTTTGCCATGACAAAAAGATTGACCTCAGCTTCCCCAAAGCGTTCCCAAATGTGCTGCACCACCTGAGGGTACAGTCGCCACTCACTGTCCACTGCCCAGTTCAACACTCCCGGGAGATGTACAGCCCGGAGGGATGGGTGTAGGGGTGTAGCCGAAAGGCATTGAGCCATGCTTAAAATAGGCACATGTGAAGTAACACCAGTTGGATGGCTGACGAAGATGCGGCCATCATATCCAGTAATTTTTGGCACAAGACCAATTGTACAGCGAACCCATGTTGAAACAGGGCCACAGTTGTGAATGGCAGCTACTCTGTCGCCCAACAGGTAGGCTTGCATCATGAGGAAATCCAGCCAGAGACCAAAGTAAACCATATTCTGCACCGGTATTAATTGGCTTTTTGCATAGTTGAGGGTGAAGACCAAGCCTCAACAGATGCTCCATCAGAAATCGCTGTGTGGGCCATTGCTCCTACCTGGGACTAGAAACAAATCAACCAGCCATCTAGGTAGTTCATCACCCTGATCCCTTGCAGCTGCCAGGGAGCTAGGATGGCATCCAAGCACTTTGAAAATGTGTGGGGGGCTAAGGAGTGGCCAAATGGCAGCACAGAAAACTCAAAGACGCTCCCCTGAAAGGCAAAGCAGAGATATTTCCTGTGCGCTGGATGGATAGGAACATGAAAATACGCGTCCTTCAGGTCCACTGTTGTAAACCAGTCACCCGGCCAGACAGACTGGAGGATGTGGTTATATGTGACCATCTGGAACCTCCTCTCCCTCAAGAGCCCGTTTAGTTTTTTCAGGTTTTTCAGGTGGGCTTCTGTAATCCTGCATTGGCCTTAGGGCATACAGGACCCTTGGACAGACCTCCAACTAGATCAACTCCTCCCTTTTTCTACCCCTCGAGGGTAATCTATAGCAGTTGCTGGCCGAACTTGCTGGATCCTGCGCGCAAGACATACTCTGTGCTGGGCTCGAGAGCAGGCGGAGGGGGGAGAACTGGGATCCCGAGGTCAAAGATGGCTCTCCCAGGCTAGCTGCAAGGGTCTCCCCTGTGAACTGCGCCATTCTGTTCTGCAAGGTCTTTTCCTTGGATCCGGCGCAAATAGTGCAGAATGTCTTATCTGCCAAGGCAGCAGAGGCGTGCTCAATGCCCAGGTACTTGACACGCAAAGTGTGTTTATCCTGCGGGGGCAGATTCCACCTGCAGGACGTGCACGGGTGAAAGTTCGACATTGAGGCTGACAAACGCCGAAGCTATAAGCACCAAGGCACTTAAAACCTTGAGGGGATCGAATGTGCTCGTGCAACAAGTGATTTTGGACCGAGGGCATAGATGCCCCAAAGCGTCGAGGCCCTGGGGTACTGAGGGTGTCGAAGCACCGAGGTACCGAGGCTATGGAGCACCAGGGACCCGAGGATCTTGTGGATACTGGTGCACAAGGCTTAAAATGCCTAGAAGCATCGAAGCGCCTTGAAAAAGCCTCGAGGCGTACAGTCCTCAAGGCACAGAGGATGCCGAAGCACAGAGGCACGAAGCCACTGATGTCGGGAAGCACTTGAACACAGAGGGTGCCCAGACTTTATTGTACCGAGGGCGCCAAAGCACAGAGGACCCGAGGGTAACACGAGTGTCGAGGCCTAAACACTGGGGTGCCGAAGCACCGAGCACCAAGTACCGAGGACAAAGCACCAAGGTACTGGTCTGTGTCTATTTCTGGGCTGCTTGCAGTCACACAACCAGGAACGGCGCGTAGCTTACAACGGTGTGGAGAGTAGCCTACAGACAGTAAAGGCTGATTGCTAAAATGCTTTCTTTCTGTTTCTATCGCGGAAGCTGCATTTGCTGCCAATGCCATTACTGTCATAGCTTACTTTTAATATTTATTTAGCGAGGCGACATTCCATTGTACTTTGTTTCAACGTACACCGTATTCAGGTCTATACACAGGTCCTTACTTTCACATAGACAGCCGGTGTCTTTGAAACCTGTCCTTTTATAAATTCTGAGCTTGTTAAATTACGAACCATGTTTTTGGATAGCTAGGGCATTGTGAGAGATGTAGATTTTCATTCCTCATTTAAAAACAGCAAGAACTACATTTCCTTTTTTTCCACCCACAATTTTAATACCTACCTTACATTTCAGGGTAAAGACTGCATACTATTTAGGGTCCTTTTTATCTCCCTTCTACAATTTGACCCCTTATTCTACCACAAAATTAATTTACACATAAACACCCCCTTCTCATTTTTATTTCACATATATTCAGACAGGTTCAGGAAAAACAGCAATTTTATCATCCAGCAATTACACAGATGTTAGATTTAAACGTAGATTTCGCACTTCTTTCGTTTAACCATTATTCAAACAAGTTTACAGTCCACTTCTGTACTTCTCAAAGTAATCGCTGGCAATGATATTGAGGACTTCATCTGTTTCAGGTTCAATAAAACTATCAGTAACCGTACTCTCCTTTCCTTGTTCACATTCCTTTGTTTTTTTGCATTTTTATTTACTAGTGACACTTTTTTTCTACATCTAAAACATAGTCCTTGCTACTATCTTCACTTACAACAGACACTACTGTGTCTGTGTAAATGGGATTTCAAACTCAAACTCCAGCAATGTGAGATGCAAACATTTGAATTGTTTGAACTAAGCTAACAAAGGAGCAAAAACCAAATTAAAATTACCAAATTAACAACCAATTGAATTTAGTTATCAAAAAAGTATCAATTAGGAAGAAATGTGGCATAAACAACTCAAAGTATTGAATCGGTAAGAAAATAATCCACAGTTTGTCATGCCCAACGGCACTGGAAACAGTGAATTACTTTTACAGATTCAAGACTTATTGTTGTTTATCTCGTACTTATTAGATGACATAACTAAATTGGATGTAAGATTAGCATCACCTAGATAAATAAAAATAAACTATATGAACATAATTTAGACCGTTAACAGATCTAACATCATGTAATCAAAGAAACTCCAAAATGATATCACAAAAGTACTGTATTTCATGTTAGATATCAAAAAGGGAAATGTTTCAATTTTTGTCAGTTTTTTTTTTGAAGTATATGGAAAACTACAAAGCAGTATGCAATTCAATATTATTAATGTAACATTATTCAGCGGGTTCCATTCAAGCAAAATGAGTTAATTCTATAGGGTGATGCAAAACTTTTGGCCACAGCTGTACTTTAAGGTAAATCTTACCTTTTTTGTCTAAAAGCAGTGATCCCTGCAGTCCAACATGGTAGCATAATCTCCAGAACAAAATCTGACTTGCCAATCAAATCTTCTCCCATAGACAGAATACCTTCTTGATCTGAAACAGAACCATTAAAGTTGGAATTTACACTGAAATATATCCTGTATATAAACTCAACTGACCTTTCAATTCTGTTGGATCCTACTTTACATAGAAATTATTCTAAATGATAATAACTCAATATTGATTTAAAGTATCACAAACACAGGTAAACGTGAAGTTGACCAATTTAGAAAACTGCTTTTTAAATGGGTTGCAGGTATTGGCTTTATCTGACTTATCATCACGTTTTAGGTTTTTCTGTGAAAACATGTTGTTATTGTAACGTCATCATCAGTGGCGGACATAGGGGTGACAGAAATGGTAGGCAACTGAATCAGTTAAGTAGGCAAACAACAACTGGGGTCTAGGGGTCACTTTGGCCCATATAAGCTGGTGTTATGAAAACAAAATGGTGTATTCTTATGTATTTTGACTGCAAGGGCAGGCCCTGGGCTGGAGCCTGGCTGGCCTAGTGGTCACGCGCAGACAGCTGTGGCTGTCGCAGGTGGGGGTGCCTGATGCTAATAAGGCTGTGCTTTTGGACGCGCCTATATCACCAGGCCGTACCTTTGGTCCAGCAGTGGAGGAGATCCTGCAGCGGTCTTTCCGAGAATGCGAGGCGTCTAGGCAGGTGGCCGCGTTGCTCCCTCCCCCTGCTCTGGCGCGGGGTAGGTCAAGCCACTGGCACACACCTCTGATGCGGACTGTCACCAGGACGGTGCTAGTCCCCACAGCCCTGCTGGGTGACCTTAGGCGTCGCCTACAGGCCTCACCTCAGGCAAGGGACAGGGTTCAACCGCAACGTGGAGGGCGCGCAGGCTGTGGCCAGTCCATGTAGCAGCACCCTAGAAGGCGGTTTCAGGGCAATCGCTCTAGGCAACTGCCTCACTCAGCCCAGCCTCAGCCTCAACCATCCCAGCAGGGCCCCTGAAGGCTTGCAGCCTCAGACCCAGTTTACTGTAAAACAGCTGCATTACTGGCGCACTTACACCTCAGATGCGTGGGTGCTGGCAAACGTACAATACGATTACGCACTTCAGTTTCGCTTGGGACCCCCTTCTTTTCGCAGTGCCACGACTACATTCGTGACGGATTTGTTTCAGGCCTCGGTGCTCCAGACCGAAGTGGCAGCCTTGCTGGGCAAGCACGCCATTTGTCTCGTAGACCCCACCTCTCAAGGAGAAGGGTTCTACTCAAGATACTTTCTGGTTCCAAAGAAAGACAGCGGCTTTCGCAAGGGGTCAGAGTGATGAACTACCTCGACGACTGGTTGATCCGTTCCCAGTAGCAGGAGGGAGCGGTGGCATACACATCGCTTGTGACTGAGCATCTGGTGAGGCTGGGCCTCACCATCAACAATGCCAAGAGTTGGCTGACGCCGGTGCAGTGCACAATGTATGCGAGTCTCCAGTTGGACTCCACTATGATGCGTGCATACGACAGAGTAGCAGCTCTCCAGCACCATCTCTCCCTGTTTGGACATGGATCGAGGGTGCCCCTTGTTTTGTGCCAGAAACTACTGAGTCTGATGGCTGCAGTGATTTCATCCATCGAGCTGGGCTTATTGCGCATGCACCCACTGCAAGCGTGGCTCAATGCGTTTCATCCGCATCCCAAGCGCGAAGGACACCGTCGGCTGACAATGTGTCTTGCTTGCTCGTCGGCCCTGCGCTGGTGGAGGACGACCTCTCACCTGCGCCAAGGGATCCGAATGGGAGTAGTTTCCAACCGCAGGGTAGTGATGATGGACACCTCCTACTCAGGTTGGGGCGCGGTCTGCGAAGGCAGAGGAGTCAGTGGGTCTCTGGTCAGGCCGCTGGACGTCCCTGCATATCAACATGCTGGAGCTGCAGGCGGTTCTCCTTGCTCTCCAACGCTTCCTACCAGTGGTACGCAACAAACGTGTTGATCCACACGGACAACACATCAGTGGTGGCGTATGTCAACCACCAGGGTGGCCTTCAGTCCCTGGGGTTGCATCGTCTTGCCTTCAGGCTTTTGACTTGGGCCCAAAGGAACCTGCTGTCCCTTCTTGCGACATATCTCCCGGTCATGGACAATCAGGTGACGGACCTGCTCGAGAGAGAGAGAGGGGGTCCGCATCCGTCGGAGTATCGGCTCAATCCTTGGGAATGGTTCGGGAAGGTGCAGATCGATCTCTTCGCCTCAGCGGAGATGACACATTGCTCCCTGTGGCAGTGGCGGTGGCAGGATTTTATTCCTGGCTGGGCCCCAAATTTACACAGAGGGGCCGTTTATGACTTAATGATGTAAACGTAATGACATAATTACCAATATGTGTACTGAGGACACTCTAAACTGTCAGAAACAGCACCATATTTATCAAGAACACACTTTCTACCAAAACATTTTGACATCTGATTTCCCACCAACAGGCATATCAGCACAAACTCCATAACGTTAGCGAGCTGCAAGTCACTATCACACAAAGAAAAGCTCTCAAACGAGTATTCAACTTCCCAAAGTGAGCTTAAATTTAGAAAGCTCTCATACAGTGACTAAAAGTGAATGTCAATATTTCCCTTTGAGCTTTAGAAAAGTGTCAGTTATATGGGAACAAAAACAAACAGGAATAGAGGCATGAGTTGAGCATAACATACAGTGCATCTCAGCTGCATCAGTCAACTGAATTCAAACTGATAAAATTAAATTTAGGTACTTACGTTACTGGCGCATTTGTTGACCGTCGGTTCGTATTCTTTTTACAAAATTTGTTGGGACACAGCTAATGCGTAAGACACAAACATAGCTCCAATTTACTGCAAAGTTGGCCAAACGTTCCGTATTATTATATTTCTTAGCAGACACCCTTATCTAGGGTGACTTACAATTGTTACAAGATATCACATTATTTTGTACATACAATTACCCATTTATACAGTATAAATAACTAAACAGCAGCTGCACAAGCTGGTTGCTTGCGTGCCTTGCATTGAAAGAACAGTTCCTGTATGTTTGCTGCCGACGAGCTTAATTTTGATGACGCAAGATCTCATATCTCAGCCGTCCAATCACCAATCGTTTCATAACCATGACAACGGTACTGAAGTGGGTGGGACGGATATATTTTTTGAACCATGAGGATGAGCTAGATTACAGCTGATTTCATTCTCATACGGTTTGGCATGAAATTTTTTTTAATTGTCAATCGCTCCATAACTGGGTGGGCCCAGACCCCTCAGGCCCTGCCCTGTGGTACTCCCTCCACCACTTAGGAGGTCCACTCGGCATCGACGCCCTAGCCCACATATGGCCCAGAGCGCTCCTTTACACGTTCCCGCCTCTGCCATTACTCCCGGCCTTTCTCGAAAAGGTCTGGTCAGAGAAGGCGACAATTCCCCTAGTGGCCCCCAGGTGGCCCAGGAGAATCTGGTTCTCGACCCTGTGCCAGCTATTGAACTAACGGTCATGACCCAATCTCTTGTCCCATGCCTGTCATCTTGCAGTTTCTGCAAGATCTGCTTCAGGTTTCTCCGAGGCTTTCGGCAGTTGCGCCCTCCTGGGAGGGCTACTCTCCCCAAATGGAGTCTTGAGGTTGTACTGGTCTCACACAGGCCCCGTTTGAGAGTGCGCTGTGTCAGTCTGACCAGCTCTTCGTCAGCCATGGTACACTGACCCTGGGACAGCACCTCTCCAAGCAGCGACTGCCGCATTGGATTGTGGATATAGTCTCGACTGCATATAAAGGTGCTGGCATACCTCCGCCTGGATGGGTAGCCGCACATTTCAGAGGTGTGGCTACGTCATGGGTCCTCTTTAGAGGTGCCTCCATGGCTGAAATTTGTGATGCGCCTAGCTGGGCTACACCGCATAATTTTTCCAGGTTCTATCGCCTTAACGTGATAGATCCTTCCTTGCCTTCATTAGGCACGAGGGTCCTTGAGGTTGCACGTTCGCACCGCTGACCTTTGGTCAGGCAATGCTGAGTCGTCCCTCGTGTGCTGCCGTTCTTCCCTCCCTCGTGACGGCTCTGGTATTAGTTTTCCCATAAATGATGTTTGGTGGCAGTTTTTGAATAGAAAGGGAACGTTACTTTACCTCCATTAAACCTCTCTGTCGAATCTTATTGCGCGTAGCCCTAAATCCTCAAGTGAAAGCAAGCAGTCGCGCCAGAACAGTACTTCTCTATGAAAGGACACACTGCTAAAAAACCCCCTTGGTAGGCGGGACTGAGGAGGTCATCGAGGGAAGGGGGGCCTATTGGCAGCTTTGATAGAAAGAGTTCAGTGACACCTACCATTAGGTAGGCATATATCACATAACAGTGTTTTTGGTGGCCATATTCTCTTTCAGGTAACCAGGTTTACGGTAGGTAAACTAACTTTTTTGCAATATATATTGTAATTGATTACCCACCCGGTATCCGGAGAACATAGTTAGCCACCACCGAAAAGGTGGGAAATTAAGCTGGGTCTGTGGTTTACCTCACAAGTCATTTTGACCAAACACCAACAATCTATGACTGAGACTTTTCCACAATGTCTCTGCAACAAACAAAAATAAACAAACACCTAGCTTTTTCTTGAGTACTAACTACTACACACAGGAACCTAATTAACTCACATGATGGCTAAGCCGTTTACCTGTCACACAAACACGAATCTCCGTACCTTTCTTTTGACTGCTCGGAAACAGAGCACACCTTCTGTCTCCCTCTACTCAGCAGTCCAGAGCAGTTTAGCTCTGGATATTAGATATTAACCCCCTCCCTACTGTATTACTATATATATATATATATATATATATATATATATATATATATATATATATATATATATATATATATATATATATATACACATACACACACACACACACACACACACACACACAGGCACGGAGGTGAATATTGTCTAGGAGTTTCATTTAAATCTTATTGAGGCGGCATGTCCCAGGGGACCATGGTACCCAAAATGGACCTTACACATGTAAAATACATACATACAGTTTTCTTGATCCACAGGCAGATGTTTTGCGTTTAATACGTACAGTTTTCCTGTTCCACAGGTAGATATTTTGCACAAATAAGGTACATCCAGGACAGTAAATGACAGTCACGGTGGCATTTGTGACTAAAAGAAAGATACGAAAAGCACTCAATATCGAAGATAAAGGTAAAATAAGCAAATGAAATTTCCAGTGGTAAAAAAAAAAAAAAACACAAGTGGCAAAGGAATGGGATCTACTGAAAACCATGGTAAATACAATAATGAAGAATAGACAAGATCTTGAGGCAGTCTGAACAAGACGGGAGCAAAGGTGCCAAACAAATTCAAACATCTAATTTTTGCTGAAGTAGACAAAGTGGTTTCCGGCACAACTGTCAAAGCAGTGGAGGTCTAGGTTGCCCCAATTGTTTCTACTAATCTGGCTTGTGTTTTTCACAATAAAAGTGGATAGAACTTTGTGGCAGCGTGCCCCGCCCCTCTGCGTATCTTTGTGTTTCATGCTGTCTGTTATATGTGGATATAGTAGTGCACATGATATAAATGGGTCTGTGTATCACAAGTGATTTCAAATATATAGTTGTATTTAGGCACGGAGAATGCATAATCACTTCACGTGCAGATAAAGTATGTAATAGTATGTGAGCACGGGGATTGCACATATTAGTTCACGTGCTAGGATTCAAGTGAATAATTAATTAGTAATTGCATCCCGGCACAACAGTATATATATGCACAAATCCCTCACTTGGGGTTCGGTGTTTGTTGAGTAGAGAACGGGAGAGAGAGGAAGAGTAAAATAAATTAAACAAAACAATTGCTATTTTATTCTGGAAGCATCTGCACGGTATTTGTTTGTTTGTCTCATCATGTTTGTTAGTGTCTGTCTGTTTTGGTCACTGTGCCGTTTGTTTTGTTCAGTGTTTTCTGTTTAAACCTTTTATTTTACAATAAACCGGCGTATCAGCGCATTTCATACCCCAGCACCACTGTCGTCCAGGTCAGACGACACCACCACAAGCTATCCGTGACAAACTTGCATCAAAAACACAAGCAAAGTTAGTAGAAACAAATTAGGGCAACCTTGACCTCCGACTGCTTTTACAGTTGTGCCTATTTGCTTTGTGCTGGGCAAGGTTGCCCCAATGGTTTCTTTAAACTTGGCTTGTGTTTTTGATACCGCCACTTTAAATGGCTGGACCCTTTCGATAACTTGCCGTTGTTGTTTCAGATAATTATAAATAGGAGTGCATGCCTGAGCGTAGTTGGAGAGCGAGTGACTGAGGCTTATTGCTATCTGAAAATGAAATTGAAGGCGAGGAGCTTAGAGAGGGAAGCCGAGCAGATCCACGGGGTCGCCATACACAGCGCGGCCTGTCAGGCTCGCGGCGGCCACGAATCAAGCCACAGATTCCCAGGAATGAACACATATTCTAGACAAAACTGGTCAAACAAACAATTGACTCACTAGCTTTGAAGGGCTAATTACTTGATCAAAGTGCGTAAGGAGGAACAGGCACAATAACTCTTTAAGACCCGCCAGGTCTCGAGAAGAATAGAACGACGCCCACAAAAACAGGATTGGCAAGGCCTTCATTTCTTAATGTTTTTCTTTCAGTCATTCGTCATTAGATTATCGTAAGACTAAAATCACTTTGTACAAAAGACCACCATTCCTAATGAAGGAATTAGTGTTCTTTGTGTGCACAGCTAGACAGCCAACCCCCCATATCTTTATTGATACGCTAGCTCTGGTATCAGACTTACCTTGTCTCTTTCGCACCCTAGTGTTTGTGCTGCTGAATTATTTGTTATTGTCTGGCCAGCTTCCAAACGTCTGCTTTTGTTTTTTTAATGGAACCTTAGAACTCTATTCACATTCCAGAGCTTACCATTCAAGCTGGTGCACATTTCACTGAAACACACCCTTTTTTTTCCGGGCTCCCCACGGTCCTCTGATCTCCTCTTGTCCTCCCCCGTGGACCCTAGCCCTTCCCCTCCTGTCCCGTCAGTGCACCAGCCCCTTTTGCTGGTCCAGCCCCCTTATATCTCCAAGATCCCCACATTCTTATTGTCGTTGCCCACGGCATCCCTGCGTCCGCACAACGTGTTACACTGCATTTAGGAACCTGGCAGACGGTTTATTTTGCTTCTGGTAAATGATTGAACACACTTACTGTTTAGGTAAGCAGTTAAATATTTGGGATCAAAATGATGAATGTGACAACGCCATTTTCACCCTTTAACAAATATTATGTGTAATCATGAATTTTTAGATCGTAAAATGCTGTGAAATAAGCCTTTTATTTACTGTGGTTTTTTATGTCGGGCCCCATAGACTGTGCACCACAGGCTACACGGCACCTGAGGCTTCCTGCCGCCCTCCCCCGTTCCCCGTCCCGGGCCTTGCCTCTTTGTTTTTGTCTACTCGGCACCAGCTTCCTTCCCTGTGCGTGCCTCCGCCTCCCAGCCCTCTTTCGGTGTCGCCCGTTTGCCTGTCCCCTGCCTGCCCCGGCCCCCCTCACCCGTCTTTCGTCTCCTCGGGCTCCGTTACCCCCCCCGCCACTGCCGCGCTCCTCCCAGGTTCGCCCCGCCCCCCCCAGCTACAGTGCTGGTGAGCTCAACAATGAAGTATAGTCTGTCTATTAACCTATCAAAAAGTAATTTGTATTTATTTATTTTTTATGTGCTTCGGATTGGCTTTGTGCTTTCCTTCTTTAATCATTAAAGCAGCAGAGATAAAGAGGTCATAAACAGCACTATTCAGCATGCAAATTCCAACCTTCCTCTTTCCCTTACAGCATGCTTAGAAGCAGCAGTGCAATAAAGTACCTGTTGCAATGATCCACTTGTGGATCTTAATGAACCCCAGAGCTAGTCGCCATGGCAGCCAGACGTCACTAGCTATAATGATTACAGGGTGTAATATTATTACATTATTAAAAAAAAAAAAAAGTGTATCATAACCTTCAGTTGTCAAGTCTTGAAACAAACCCCATAGACTGTACTCTAATACAGACAGCTTTTTATTTGCATTACTATAGCTGGGGTTCTTTTACACTGAAACTCTGGATAAGTGCATATTCAGTGCAACTGCTTTCTGTACATCAAGATAAATGATACAGAACAGGACATTTAAATGCATTTTAACTACCAGTTTTGCAATTCCTAATTTATTTAGTTCTGCTTAATTGCAATTAAGACTTTCCTAGTTGCCAGTTTTCCTTGACGTAGTTTTGTCATTCCTGGGAAAAAGTGATACCCTGAGAAGCCAGTATAGGGATGCAGTGCCAGGGTAGCGTGCTGGCGGGTTGCATGTATGGTGGAATTAAATTACACTCAATTCACACCGCTTCTACTGTTCATCATCATAGGAAAGTAACAAACAATGTTGAAAACAGCATGCATTTAAATAGTGTATATCTGCTCAAAGGCCACTGTGGCAGGCTGGTGCATGGATAGAGGCCCAGGACTGACAGCACTGCAAAAAAATAACTACTTTTATTATCAAACACAAAAATAAAAAGGCACAAGGGAAAAAATAATGATGTTTAAACACAAATAGCCAAACAAAAAAAGCAAAACACTACAAAACAAAGATGTCCAGGCTGGGCAATGCCTTCACTGGATTTAAAAAAATTTATACAACCAAACAAACAAACAGCCTGCTTCCTCAGCTCCCTCCTCCCAAATGAGAAGCAGAGGCCTCCTTTTATGTCAGGTGGCTGGGTGCCGATTGATTGTTAATTAACCTAATCAACTAATCAACCCCAGCCACCTGAACATAATAAACCCAGGTAGGTAGGGGAAATTAACCCCATCCCTGCCAATTTAAAAAAAAGGCAGAGCTTTGCTCTGCCACACACCTCCCCCCATGTACAACGTACACCGGCCGCAATCGGCCAACTCCCCCCTTCCCCCCCCTCCCCCCAAGAATCCAATTATGTCCCTTGGGTGGGCTGTTATGGTGGGTGGTGGTGGGCGGGGTTGATGTCGGAGCCCCCAAGCCTTCTTTGGTTGAGGGGGCCCCGGATCTCCAAGGTAGTACGACGACGGCGGCCCGGCTCTCTCTAGTGGTGGAGGCGGCGACGACGGCGGACCCTCGGCAACCCTAGAAAACAAAAAGGAGACACCAGCAGTCCCAAGCGATGCGGAGCAGCAGGCAACCCCAGGTGATGCGAATGTGTCATCCCTGAGCGGAGCGGGCATGGCATCCCTGGGCGGTGCAAGGCAGGTATCCTTGGGCCATAGCTCCTCCCCTCTGGGCTCTGAGAGCGGCGGCTCCTCTCTCTCTGGCTCTGGGAGCGGCGGCTCCTCCCTCTCTGGCTCTGGGAGCGGCGGCAGCTCCTCACCCCTTTCTGGCTCTGGGAGCGGCGGCAGCTCCTCACCCCTCTCTGGCTCTGGGAGCGACGGCAGCTCCTCTTCCCTCTCTGGCTCTGGGAGCGACGGCAGATCCTCACCCTCTCTGGCTCTGGGAGCGACGGCAGCTCCTCACCCCTCTCTGGCTCTGGGAGCGACGGCAGCTCCTCACCCCTCTCTGGCTCTGGGAGCGACGGCAGCTCCTCACCCCTTTCTGGCTCTTGGGAACAGCGGCTCACCCCCTCTCTGGCTCTGGGGACGACGGCAGCTCCTCACCCCTCTCTGGCTCTGAGCCTCTAGGTGGCGCTATCCCACTCCTGACACCAAATGTGGCAGGCTGGCAAGTGGATAGAGGCCCAGAGACAGACTGCAGGTCAAAAAAATAACTACTTTTATTATAAATAAACACAAAATAAAAAGGCACAAGGGCAAAAATAATGATGTTTAAACACAAATAACCAAACAAAAAAAAACAAAACTTACAAAAATAAAGATTTCCAGGCTGGGCAATGCCTTCACTGGATTTAGAAAAATTTAGACAAACCAAACCAACCTGGTTTGGTTTTGGTTTGGTTGGAAAAAACAAACCAACAAACCTGCTTCCTCAGCTCCCTCCTCCCAAATGAGAAGCAGAGGCCTTCTTTTATGTCAGGTGGCTGGGCGCTGATTGATCGTTAATTAACCTAATCAACTAATCAACCCCAGCCACCTGAACATAATAAACCCAGGTAGGTAGGGGAAATTAACCCCATCCCTGCACATATAGCCAATTCATTATGGGCATCACGGCTATTATGACGGATTGGGACAGTCACGAAAAACTCCCCTCAGAAAGATACTGTATTGACATGCTGTCCATTGACATGCTGTCCATTGACATGCTGTCCATTGCAATGCAAGCTGCTGTTGTAAAAACAATCACCCTTAACTACAAAACACTCAACAGGGTTACATTTATAAACACTGAGAAATGAAATCTAGTCGAAATACGTGCCATTGAATGTATTAACTTTATTTTGTTCTTAAAACAAACCAATGGAAAAAAAATATATGAAAAATACGTATTCATAACATGGGACCTGACCTGTGACGTGGTCACGCCTCACTGCTGAACACACAAACACATCAGAAAGAAAACAAAAATATGGTGGAAATGCTTTTTACTCTCATTTCTGAATAGCAGCTTCAACCAATTATATATAAAGGTATAATATATAGTTTTCATCATATTAAACACACATATTAAAATGCACATTTATTTCAAAATGCTTTTCTAGGACTGGCGGTGCAAGTAAGCTGGGCAGTGGTGTTGTTGTGCTGAAGGAAGCTCAATCCACACTTCTCTCATGTTTTAGCACAGAGCTGTGTTGCCACTACATGTATTTTTGTATAACACACAGTTGAAAGAACAAGCTAGAAATACTTTGTGAATAAACACGTAGGTACAGCAGCTCAGATTGATAGCGTCAGATCTCGGGCGATAGGGGCAGGTATGAACCATGTTAGAACTCAGCTGGGAGACCCACAAGAAACATCCCATTATGTAGAAAGTCGTTTTTTTGGCTTCCTAGCATGAGCATTGGTGTTAGGTGGGACTGTGCCGTGGATGCAATGTTAACCCTTTCGTGCATTACACAGCTGTTTACATTATTTGTAATTGTTCCTGTTTTCATCAATCAACCCTTCAGTGAAACACATTACATTATTGTTACGCTTTACAGGGACATTCCGGTGTGTGCTGCCCTTCCACCAGATAGCAGTATCAAAAACCATGGCTCCCTTTAGAGGAGTGGTCACGCTTTTTTTTACCTGTCAAATGGACGTCTGTTATTTTTAAAGTCAGTAAGTATGAGTATTCAGCTAGGCATATGTTTCTAAAATGCAAAGTTATCAGCACGGAAAATATCATTATTTTAGCCCACCAGTTGCTGGTGTTAAATAGTGAAATTCTTTGTATCTTTAAATATACATTTTATCATGATTTACTCCACTTTTCTATCCTTTACCATGGAATATTTCACTACGCCCCTGTTTAATAGCTCAGTATATACAGCATGTATTTTAAACTTGATTGAATAGCACCATAAAACAAACAACTAATACAAGTTATAAAGCTGCAAAGTTATAAAGAAAAAAATAAAGAAGTGGTTTACCCCAAATTCTTTCTTTAAGCAGTTTCCACTGTGTGCCGATCAGGAGGACCTAGGACCAGCGGACAACCTTCGTTTTTAGCAGTCAAACCAATAGCTTCTCATCACCTTACCTTAGCAGCAGCAGTTACCCAGCAATGGACCCTGGGCACCAGGGCCCATCCTGTGACGTCACTGTCTGGACTTGTCCAGCATCTGATCAGTAAGGGTTATGGAACAATGTCCCCTTCTCTAACCCCTTGGGAGAGAAAAGGCCAATACAGTGCCCCATGTGAGTCTCCAGACAAGACTGGCAACTCAACTTGGACAGGATTCCAACCCATGCTTGCATGACTCACCCGACACTCTTATAGAATCTACCTCTGACCAGACAGATCTCTTGTATCTTTAAATTAATACAAGTTCATTGTTGCTGGAACCTGTTCAATAAAACCGGCATGGTCTGTATCTTTGTGTTCTTTATTCAGCTTTCAGAAAAATAAGGCAATTAATTATATAAAAAAAAAAGCTTACACAAATAATCACTTCAGTTCTGTGTGAGGTCTTCTGTTATCCCAGTCAATGACCACAGAGCTGCAGCTCACAGACATTAAGCAGACATGTGTTGTGCCACAGAATGTGTCGTTTGTATCAGTGCCACTCTGTGGGAGGGATGGTTTCTTACAGATGATTTCGGCAAAGCTAGCTGGGAGGTTTTTAAAGAAAAAACAAAGTTTTTTTTTTAAAAGCTACAGATTCAAGATTCTTTCTTTCTTTCTTTCTTTCTTTCTTTCTTTCTTTCTTTCTTTCTTTCTTTCTTTCTAAAGAGTTGTTGGCACAGCAAATTATACGGTAGACTCATTCTAAAGATATTTCAGGTCAGACGTAAGTAATTGTTTGGCAAATGAATATTGTGAAAGCGATAACTAAAGGGAGGGAGGAAGTTTGCAAGGAGTCTTCAGAGTGGATACATGTTCATACCAGCGAGGGAGCTTGTTGTTTCTCAATGCACCACGTGCACATTGTACTGTAGATATACAGCTATTTTGGGACAAGTGTTTTGGTCTTTCTTATTTTTTAGGTCCTGGGTTTCAATTTAAAAAGTAAGTTTTGTGCTGCTTCTGTTCTTAGAGAAGCCCTGTCCACAGTGGCTCACCTAGTATAAGCAGCGGGCTAGGCGCAAGGAGCCTGGTTTGAATCTTGTGTGCTCCAGCGACCCCACAACTGGTCAGGAAAGTACCGTGACAAATGTACTTAAAAAGAAGCTGTTGGCTTAACAGGGGAAACAGAGGTTTCCCATGGAGCGTCAGTCCTCTTGAGGCTCAGCCTTAAACCCATTAAATCCACCAGATTCTACTGAGTTTAAGAGTTAAGTCTTACTAATATTTACACTGTACATTCAAGAAAGCAAACAGTTCCACAGAATCACCCCACACTACACAAACAAGACCTCTGTATGTACTGTAACCGAAGATTACATTCAAAATGCAAGATAAATATGCAATGGGACATATTGAGGAGTAATTTAGAGCTCAGGGTGGTATAGTAAGTCATTTCGTTGAGACTTGTTTAACCCCTGCTGAGCAGTTTTTTGTGTGTCACGAATCTGTAAAGATGTTGTGCAGTTATAAACTGCGTCTCCATTGCTACAACAACACATGCTGCTTGGTTCCTCGCTGGGATTTGTTCCCATTGTGAGCAAGTCTACACAAGCACAGCGATGAGCTGGACTAACCCTAGTGTAAGGGGCATTTCATATGTCACCTGTGGCCAGGTCTAACCTGACATTAAGGGAAAAAGACATTGCTCACACTGTGCAGCCAGGTCACAGTGTAGCACAAAAGGACCCCAACAGGGTTAATAATCAAAAAGGGAGCGGGGGTCCTACAACTTGCCTGAAATAATGTTTACCTCTAAATCACTTTACATTCACTTTTAAACATATAGTAATATAATAACTGCAGCATCAAAATACATTTTAATAAAGCAGAATGAATGGGTATAGACTCCTTACACCAGGATCACATCTTCACTGTGGCAAACACCAAAACTGCGATAACTGTGTGTAATTATTTCATGCTATCATTGCACAAAACAACCCCCAAAAATTTATTGGATTTTTTTGTATACTGGTATGTTATGACTCTTGTGAATTAAGATCATTAGATACTGAGCAATTTCTTTGTTTTTGTACAATTTATCCCTTCTCTATCAACCACTGTATTTACAAATTATATAATCTGTGAATTTCTGGCTGGTGTCTGTCCTAGGAAACAGACAGCTCACACTCAGCCTTCAGAGATTCCATCTTTGTTACTGTACTAATGTTATGTGAGCATGAGAAGTGCAGCCCAACTAGTCACTCAGCAAACACAGTGACACTCCCACACAGTCTGGATCGACATGAGAGAGAGCACCTGAGTGCTCCAGGTGTGTCTGGTGGGACGGCTTCAAGCGGAGTGACTAGTGTGTACAGTGAGGAGTATTGAGCTATGTGTCACCATCTGGATAAACTAACAGCAAAACAACCATGATTTTTATATATATATATATATATATATATATATAATATGTTGTTGTATATTAGATATTATATATATTATGTGTGTAATATATATATATATATATATATATATATATATATGTATATATATATATATATATAGTTACATATATACTATATATATATATATTATATATATATATATATATATTCACCAGAAACAAGAGTGCATTGTGCTGTATGTGCTGATAGTATTCAAAACCCAAGAAAAATATGCTTTGGTCTAAAATGAGGTGCAATTTTCTGGTCAGGGTGGCATACACACTACTTCATTAAAAACCCAGCTGGTGTGGAGAAGACTGTGGTCTCTTTAAATCACTCCAAGCTACTTATAAAAGAAACATTAGTCAGGTCCTTTTTTAAGCACCTTTATTGCCTTGTTTTCCTTAGTTGAACATGTTGTAATATACTACTGCCTTCCACAGTGCATCGCTTTCCACATCTAACAGGGTATCAATGGTTTTGTAGGCTTTTACAACTAAACGGTCTGTTCTATGCTTGTGTGCACATCATGTGTCATAAAGAACAAAGACGGTGCAGCAATAAACAGATTACCAAGTGATACGTCTGTGCTGCTGGAAAGTTCCAGGTGTGTCTCGTAAAATAGTTTCAAGCTCCTCCACAATGATTTCCTTATTGCTGTTTTGGAGCACTTTGAATAACGTTTAACGATAGAAGTGCCAGTTCTCAAGTACTGCCTGGAAACAAGCTAAGTCTAAGCCTTGCAAAACGATATCTCCTTGTGCATATGCAAAAAACCTTCACTGGTGTGAAATCGGCATTAAAGAGCCACCAAATGACAAAACAAACAAACGCTCTGATGAAGACCATTGCTGTTTTTAGCAGACCATAATTGCAATTGCCCTGCCTCCTATTCTCTAAAAGAGATGCCACAGTTCCACAGCATACATCCAGCTTTCAGTACATAGCTGATTAATGCCTATACAGAATACTCACTCCTTCCCTGAACAGTAGTTTGCATTACTAGTTGTGTTTATGTGGTCAGGATTTCAGAAATTCTGATTCTGCTAGCTGGGTTATGGATAAGGCTTAGTATTATGAAAACGTGTTGAAGTTCGAAGTTACTCAATGCTATTTGTTTAATATGCTTTGTAATTCCATCTAAATGTATAGGAATTTTGTTTTATAAAAAGAAAAAAAACCTGCTGCAGCAAAGCCAATTCTAATTATGAAGTGCCATTCTTACCATTGCACAGTTCTCTACATTTTATCTGACAGACAAAAAGAATCCTGAAATCTTCTGTGTGTGACACAGGAAAAGAAATACAGCAAGCATTATCATGAAGGTAATTTACAGATTGGGGTTAAACTGAGGGGTCATGATTATCGGCTTAATATAATGACACAGCATTCCATTCAGCTCCGCTTCTCTGGTAGTGTAAAGTAGAAGACATCATCTTTGTTTCTGGTTCATGTTGTCTCCTCGTTCACGATGGATTACTGATCCAGTGCACTTTCTGCATGCAGGGTCATGACCCTGGGTTCCTGCACTGTCCTTGCAGCTCACATAGAAGAGAAAAATATCTGTAAAAATGACCCCCTTTATATTGGCCGAGTTCTTTAAGTGCTGCTCTTTTAGATTAAACAGTGTTTTGAAAATGAGAATAATTCAGATTCCTGAAATTGATAACTTTGAATCAGAAATGTTCTGCAGAGGATTTTAATAAAATGGGAATACGTGTTTTTAAGTGATTATGTTTGTTATGATTGCATGTACATTTCTATGAACTTTAAACTAGATTTAATGGGCTAAAAAAAACAGCCATAGCTCTTAGCAAAACATTCCTTAAAACAGTCTTCTATGGTTTGTGAAATGGACCCATAGGTCTCAATCCACAAAGATTGAACTCATTAGTAATTTAAAAGCCACCAAAATGTCTAGAACAGTTTAACAACGAATTCATTTGTTTTTCAAAAAAACAGATTTTAAAAAAGATATATATTTTAAAACCTAAAGGTAAATCTTTTGTGAATATTGGAATATATTCTGTGATATTCTGAAATGTATTCTTGTATTCTGAAATGTATTTCTCTTCCCTGTGGAAGTGGAATAAAAATATATATTTATATCCAAATACATAACACATATAATTAGTGAAGTGTCCTAAATTGGAATCCGCACTGGGACAACACTTATCTCCTGTCATCCCTCCTTCTGAGCATTGCATTGCTTTCTCCTTAATCGTGCTTAAAAGATCTTATCCTAGCCTAAGAGGCGAGATGGCTGAAGAGCAGTCAAGCCTCAGAAGAAAGCAGTAAGAGCTGTACTGAGAAGAAGTGGCGGGGTTAATCCTCCTCTTAAAGGTCATTTTGCTACAATTGTAAGCTGTCAACTGAAATCGGTTTTGTTGACTTCAGTTCATTGGCAATTCCATTGTTTATCTTGAGGTTAAAAAAACAAGTAACTGTGTGCCAAAAACGTGGTGCACATGAATGTGGCTGACACTGCTTTGCTATTACAATGTACGTTGCAAATGTAAAAATGATTGAACTGCCACCACCATTTGTTTCAATGGCAATGTCAACGATACAGAACAACATCCTTCTGTTGAAGCGAGTTACGAATGGAACTAGAATGAAGTTTGGTATGGGCTCGGTGTGAAATAGTAACACTGGGAAAGTACTGGCTGCTGTAAAGTTACAGATAAACGCATTGCTATACCTTCCCTTGTAAATAAAGGTTCACTTAGACTTAACCAGTACAATAAGCAAAGCTATTTAGATCTCATTGACATAGTATGCCATAACACACATGAAGGTATGCGGTTGTATTGAGAAATCCCTTACTGGTACACTTGAGAATGCAGGTGTGTTGTCAGGCCCTCCTACCTGCAATCATAAAGGCAGGAATGATCTGCTGGGAGAGACTTTCTGAAAGCTGTTGGGTAACATTCCAGCAAGCCTTTGATTTACAGCATGCAGAATGTACTTAATGGCACACCTGAAGTACAGCTATGGCCAACAGTTTTGCATCACCCCTATAGAATGAACTAATTTTGCTTAATTTTGCTTCATAAAGTGACGATTGGTAAATAATTTAAGTGGTTAATGAGATATGATTACATTAACGCTTTGAACATTTCTAGTTTTCCAAATGTAATGTACACTGACAAAACATCATTTAATAAAAACTGACAAAAATGTAAAAATGTGACATTTCAAAATCTAATGTTAAATACTAACTACTATTATGGCTTTATTACATACCGCTTTGTAGTTTCTTTGATTACATGTTAAATTTTAAAATATCAGAATTATGTTATTTATATATAATATATATATATATATAGATATATATATATATATATAATATATATATTTATATTTTTAAATGCTGTCTCAACCCTAAAATCCAAGGTGATGCATGGCTGTAAAGTATGATGGGAAACTGCAATAACAACACATTCCATTTACTCTGCTACTGTAAATACACAAGAGAGCGGCAGCAAATCAATCTTCAAACACGAAACAGAAAGCCACACGCAGGGATGGAAGGGTTAGTGGTTTCAATGGGCTCTGAAGATGTTACAGGCCTGGTTCGGCTGTAATCGTCATCGCATCCTGAATTTATAAACGACGGCACTGGTTTCCCTGTTATGTCCCACTGAGGATTTTGTTAATTGCGCAGGAAGTAATGAGATAACAGCAAATAACAATTAGAGGCAATACTGACGAGAGCTGGAGTGCAGACAAGGCTGTGTCAATGAGCATCTTTCTTTGTCAATGTAATTACATTTGAGAAAGTTGATTTGCGCAGCTACAACCCAAGAGACTCAAATCAGATTAAACTGGTTTTGTACTCCAGGTGACTCAGCCTCGCTGAAAATCACGTTCAGAGTGAAATGAGCTGCAAGAGACAGCTTTCCCTTCTGTGTACAGCACACTGCCCTCCCACTGCAATCTGAATGGCACAATTTTGGGAAGATTAGTTGAAAACCATTAATTTTTTTTTTTTTTTTTTTTTTTACTGATTTTTTTTACTAAAACTCTGTCCTGCACAGTATGTAGTGTATTGTGCAAACAGCAGATTCTGTAAGAGCAATTGATAAGCATGATCTGCATGTATTCTTCTTGTTTAGCTTTCTCTTTGCTTCTCTTTGCTTCTCTTTGCTTAGGAGGCAGTGTGGTCCAGTGGGTAAAGTCCAGCACTTGTAACCAGAAGGTCAATGGATCAAATCTCATCACTGCCACTCACTGTGTGACCTTAAGCATGTTTCTTAACCTTCTTCTGCTGTTAAATCAATGTCCTATTGTAAGTGACTTGCAAAGCGCTTTGAGATTGTGGTCCACTATGAAAGGTACTATATAAAGATGTTATTTGTATCATTTTCTGATTCAGTGATCATTGATTCACACATGTCTTCTCTTTAAATACATAAGAACATAAGAAAGTTTACAAACGAGAGGAGGCCATTCGGCCCATCTTGCTCGTTTGGTTGTTAGTAGCTTATTGATCCCAAAATCTCATCAAGCAGCTTCTTGAAGGATCCCAGGGTGTCAGCTTCAACAACATTACTGGGGAGTTGATTCCAGACCCTCACAATTCTCTGTGTAAAAAAGTGTCTCCTATTTTCTGTTCTGAATGCCCCTTTTTCTAAACTCCATTTGTGACCCCTGGTCCTTGTTTCTTTTTTCAGGCTGAAAAAGTCCCTTGGGTCGACACTGTCAATACCTTTTAGAATTTTGAATGCTTGAATTAGGTCGCCACGTAGTCTTCTTTGTTCAAGACTGAACAGATTCAATTCTTTTAGCCTGTCTGCATATGACATGCCTTTTAAGCCCGGAATAATTCTGGTCGCTCTTCTTTGCACTCTTTCTAGAGCAGCAATATCTTTTTTATAGCGAGGTGACCAGAACTGAACACAATATTCAAGATGAGGTCTTACTAGTGCATTGTACAGTTTTAAACATTACTTCCCTTGATTTAAATTCAACACTTTTCACAATGTATCCGAGCATCTTGTTAGCCTTTTTTATAGCTTCCCCACATTGTCTAGATGAAGACATTTCTGAGTCAACAAAAACTCCTAGGTCTTTTTCATAGATTCCTTCTCCAATTTCAGTATCTCCCATATGATATTTATAATGTACATTTTTATTTCCTGCGTGCAGTACCTTACACTTTTCTCTATTAAATGTCATTTGCCATGTGTCTGCCCAGTTCTGAATCTTGTCTAGATCATTTTGAATGACCTTTGCTGCTGCAACAGTGTTTGCCACTCCTCCTACTTTTGTGTCGTCTGCAAATTTAACAAGTTTGCTTACTATACCAGAATCTAAATCATTAATGTAGATTAGGAATAGCAGAGGACCTAATACTGATCCCTGTGGTACACCACTGGTTACCACACTCCATTCTGAGGTTTTTCCTCTAATCAGTACTTTCTGTTTTCTACATGTTAACCACTCCCTAATCCATGTACATGTGTTTCCTTGAATCCCAACTGCGTTCAGTTTGAGAATTAATCTTTTGTGCGGGACTTTGTCAAAAGCTTTCTGGAAATCTAAATAAACCATGTCATATGCTTTGCAATTATCCATTATCGATGTTGCATCCTCAAAAAAATCAAGCAAGTTAGTTAGGCACGATCTCCCTTTCCTAAAACCATGTTGACTGTCTCCCAGTACCCTGTTACCATATAGGTAATTTTCCATTTTGGATCTTATTATAGTTTCCATAAGTTTGCATATAATAGAAGTCAGGCTTACTGGTCTGTAGTTACCTGGTTCAGTTTTGTTTCCCTTTTTGTGGATCGGTATTACGTTTGCAATTTTCCAGTCTGTCGGTACCACCCCTGTGTCAAGAGACTGCTGCATGATCTTGGTTAGCGGTTTGTAAATTACTTCTTTCATTTCTTTGAGTACTACTGGGAGGATCTCATCCGGCCCAGGGGATTTGTTTATTTTAAGGTGAAAAGTAATCATTTAACATATTTGCTATTTTTTTTCTTCCTCTACGATTTTGCCATTTGTATCTCTTAAACATTTAATCTCCTCTTTGAATGTTCTCTTGCTGTTATAATATTGGAAATATTCTGGATACGCCAGAATGTAACCATAAACTAATAGTGGGAAGTAAAAATAAAGCCTTGCCAGTACTGGAAACAATAACCCTTAAATCATCTTTGCACAATACAATAAAACTCTTTCGTTACTGTTACTGAAAAAGGAGTGTCAAGGACTCTGAGCATACAGTTTATAAAACAGTTGCCCTGATCTTTTCTCCTAGAAAAGAGGTGTCAAGAGTTCCACTTGTTTTCTTGATATTATAACTTAATATATAGTATATTATATATATATTATATAATATATATATTATATATATATATACTGTAACCAAGCTTACATGTGATCACTCCAAGCAATGGGGACAATTTTTATAAACCCGGACACAGAAACTTGATGTTTTGAAGCGCCGACGCGCAATTTTTATAAACACACAAAACTAAATAAACAAAACAAACACCTAGCTCTTTTTTGAGCACTAACTAAAAACACAAACAGGAACCTAACTATCTTGCAGGATGGCTAAGCTGTTTATCTGACACACACACACAAACAAAACAAAAAACACACAGGTTTTTACACTACATTTCTTTTCTACGCCTGAGCACACCAGCAGCCCTGAAGAGATTGGCTGCTTTCTTTAAATACCCTGCACCTGGCTCTAATTTTTAATGATAGCCAGGTGCAGGGGATAATTAATAATAAACCAACCGTGGACACTTTATTAGATTCAGATTCAGATTCAGATACTTGCAAAGACTTGTGCTAAAGAATGTCCTTACCAAGTTTTATCACAAATGGATAAAGAGTTCTATAGATTTTTGCAACCTACCTACATATACCTGGGGATTTCACTGCACTAGGGGGCATACTAAACTCAATAACCTTCATTGTAAGAGTGCCAAAAATGCATTCCCACCCACTTACTCAGCGGTAGGCGTGCCAAGCCAATGACGTTCATTTCAGCACCTCAGGCAGCTTCGCAGGCAACCACTTGCAGATGTTGTTAGCTGTGGTATTGGTGTCGGGAATGCAATTTCAACCCTGCAGCTATTACACCACATTTTGGTTGCGATTCCTGGAACTGAGCTAGCTGTCCAATTGAAACTAAACACCGACGGCAAGCCATGTGCACTGCATAAAAGAGAATCAGGCTCATCGAAGTCAATGTGCAGGGTTCTTGTCACATGCACTCCTATTGACATGGGAACATGTGGTATATTGTATTGCAGGGAGAAAAACAGCTTCTCAGGTTTTGTTTATGTAACCAGATACATGTGGTACAATGCTGTCAGGACAATTACTTTATTTAGCTTTATATAATTACATGAAACCTGACCACGGTTACTTGGAACTCCGCCCCCCCACCCCCACCCCCCACCCCCCAAGATAAGTATGAAAGCAAGACTGGATGAAGTGGCACAGAAGTGCAGAATTGGGGAGAGATACAGTACACTACCAAAATACTGAGATCATCATATTACTGAAAATCACTGTGACAAACCGCAGTCAAAACATAGGGGACTTTCAATACAGCTACAGTAATTAAACAAAACCCATTATGCCTGAATACTGGAAGCATTACCCCAGTAAGCCACAACCAGGGAACTGAAACCATAATAAAGTGAAATACTGGAGATATACCTTAATTAGCTTTACATATGGGGTTGATCCCAGTGATCCAGGAAGACTGGAAATAGAGGCACAGTTTTGCAACACATGCTTTATGTGGTTATGGGCGGTAGTTTGGAAAAGACTGATCATAGTGAATTGTGTGCTGATGAAAAGTAAACAGGTGAAAAAAAAAAGTGGTTTGTGTTGATGTAGAAATAGATATTAAAACAAAAATGACAAATAAAATGTTTAAAAACCAAAACAAATTAGAAGGTGTTCTTGTCA